>NW_006922051.1:1819231-1840879 GCF_000298275.1 Orycteropus afer afer | reverse complement strand
TTGAACCACCAGCCTTCTGGTTAGCAGTCAAGTGCCTAAGCCACTATGCTACCAGAGTTCCTAGTCTTCTGGTTAGCGCAGTCAAATGTCTTAGGCACCACACCACCAGAGCTCCCATAATAATGATTAGTGCTAAGAAAATGGATAACTATAGTTCTTCAACATATTAACTTCCAGAATACAAGAAGTTTAAATAAAAGCCACTTAAAGAGTATCTTTCAAAAATGATCATAAGATTCAGGTAAAATATAGTTCTTCAAATTAAAAGAACTTTGTAGTTTTAAAAAGGATGCAGACAGTCATTATATTTTTTGTTATTCCCTAGACAATTAAAGTTGTGTTTTTACTTGCTTTCATTACAAATGCTTATTACTAAACAGTAAGAGACAGAAAATGAAATACAACTGAACAATTAGTTACTCCATATTTTGTAATATATTTAATGCTATTAAAATATACCATGAACTTTTCAAAGATGTAAACATAAACCAGGACAACCTGATAAGCAGTATTTGTACCAAAAAATGAGAATCAGGAAACTGTTGCTTTGTGGTAAATTAAGGTCAATGTCATGAGACAAAATGTATGTGAATTGCTATATGGAAAGTGAATTTGCTCTGTAAACTGTCACCTAAATCACAATTAAAAAAAAAAAAAAAAGAATCACATGACACAACAAGGGAGCAAAAGAATATGATCTCAATATCAATGCATTTTCATTCATATTTCTGGAAAAGCTTCAGCTCTTAGCTAATAATTTTACTTGTATTTCCAAAAAAGAAATTATTACACATGCCAGTAATAAGTGTTAAAGTTAAAGGAAGTTTTTAAAATATCAGTACAGCTGGTAGTCTCAAGAAAAAGCAGTATTCTAGGCATATACTCTTATTAGCTGGTAGTCAGTGAGATACACATCTTAAAATACATTAATTTTCTATTTAAATATGCAACCATTTCAATGGTCCTTTTCTTATAACTGTTTTACTGTTAAAAACAAATGCAAGGCAATTTTTAGTGCTAATTTCAATCCATAAGGCATTTTAAAAATACTTGTTCTCTTAGGACATAAACATGATATAAAAATGAAAAACTAAACACAGAAGAAGCATAATAAATTCTTCTGTACCCTTCCCCCCAAAAAAGGAATGCAAGTATAAGCAACATCAGCTGACATAAATAAATTAGATTTCCTGTTCATATAAAAAGAAAGACAATTGAGTTGCAAAGTTAACCATTTCAATGATAACTACGAAAGGGTGTCTTCACAATCTTCAACTTTTTCTGGAATGGCTAAAGCAATGAAAGAGAAGAAAAAAAGGAGGAGTGCTCACATTTCCTGATTTTAAAAGATACTATACAGCTTTAATAATCAGCAAGACCAATGGAACAGAACTGCGAATTCAGAAATAAACTCATACATCTATGGTCAACTAAATTTTGACTGCTGTGTCAATTCAACAGGGAAAGAAGAGTCTCTTCAATATATGGTGCTATGAAAATTTGATTTCCACATGCAGAAAAATGAAACAGGATCTATGTCTTACACCATTTACAAAAACACATTCAAAATGGAACAAAGACCTAAATATGCAAACTACAACCATAAGTTCTTAGAAAAACAAGCAGGGGTGATGCTGTGAGGCCTAGCTTTCAACAATGGATTATCTAATATAACAAACACAAACAGCAAAAGACACAATAAATAAATGGGACCTAATAAAAATTAAAAACTTTCGCTCATCAAGACACTATCAAAAACATGAAAAGACAACCTACAGACTGTGAGAATATCTTCAGAAACGATATATCCAACAAGAACTTAATAACCAAAATATATGTAGAATTTCAACAACTTAATAGCAAAAAGGCAAATAATCCAATCATAAAATAGGCAAAAGACCTGAATAGACATTTCACCAAAAAGGGCATTCAAATAGCCACCGAACACATAAAAAGATGCTCAGTGTCATTAACCATCAGAGAGACAGAAGTCAAAACCACAATGAGATACCATTTCACTTCCACTAGCATGGGTAGTGGAACTTCCAAAACTGCAAGCTGGATTTAGAAGAGGACGTGGAATGAGGGATATCATTGCTGATATTGATGGATCTTGGCTGAAAGCAAAGACTATCAGAAAGATGTTTACTTGTGTTTTATTGATTATGCAAAAATATTTGATTGTGTGGATCATGACAAATTATGGATAACACTGAGAAGAATGGGAATTTCAGAACACTTGGTTATGCTCATCAGGAACCTGTATGTAGACCAAAAGGCTGTTGTTCGAACAGAACAAGGGGATACTGGATGGTTTAAAATCAGGAAGGGAGTGCGTCAGGGTTATATCCTTTCACCATACTTATTCAATCTGTATGGTGAGAAAATAATCTGAGAAGCTGGACTATGTCAAGAAGAACACAGCATCAGGATTGGACAAAGGCTCATTAACCTGTGATATGCAGACGATAGACACAACTTTGCTTACTGAAAGATGACTTGAAGCATTTACTGATGAAGATTGAAGACTACAGTCTGCAGTACGGATTACACCTCAATATAAAGAAAACAAAAATCCTCACAACTGGACCCGTAAGCAGTATCACAATAAATGGAGAAAAGACTGAACTTCTCAAAGACGTCATATTACTTGGTTCTACAATCAACACCAGTGGAAGCAGCAGGCAAGACATCAGAAGATGTACGGTATGGTGCAAATCTGCTGCAAAAAGACCTCTTTCAAGTGCTGAAGAGCAAAGATGACTCCTTGAAGACTAAGGTGCGCCTAACCCAAGCCATGTATTTTCAATCACCCCATATCCATGTGAGAGCTTGATTATGAATAAGGAAGACCAAAGAAGAGTTGATGCTTTTGAGCTGTGGTGTTTGCGAATAATATCGAGAGCACCACAGACTGCCAAAAGAACTAACACATCTGTCCTGGAAGAAGTGCAGCCAGAATGCTCCTTGGAAGCAAGAATGGCCAGTCTTTGTCTCATCTACTTTGGTCATGTTGTCAGAAGGGACCATTCTCTGGAGAAGGATATCATGTTTGGTCAGCGAAAAAGGGGAAGGCCCTCAACAAGATAGACTGACACAGTGGCTGCAACAATGAGCTCAGGAACAGCAGGGAACATGAGGATGGTACAGGTCTGGGCAGTGTTTCATTCTGTTGTACATAGGATCACTATGATTTGGAGATGACTAATGGAACCTAAAAACAACAGCATGGCTAAGATTAAAAAAGACAGAAAGTAACAAATGTTGGCGAGGATGTGGGGAAAGTGCTGGTGGGAATGAAAAATGGTATGGCTATTGTGGAAAACAGTGTAGCAGTTCCTCAGAAAACTAAAAATAGAATTACCATGCCCACTGCCCTCAAGTCAGATCCGACTCCTAGTGACCCCTCCTTGGGATTCCGAGGCAGTGTCACTATGGAAGTAGATTGTCCATCCTTCCTTCTGAGGAGTGGCTGGTGGGTTTGAACTGCCAGTCTTCTGGTTAGCAGTCAAATGCCTTAAGCACTACACCACCAGAGCTCCCAGAATTACCATATGACCCAGCAATTCCACTCCTAACTACATACCCCAAAGACCTGAAATCAGAGACTCAGAGATTTGTACACCAATGTTCATGGCAGCACTACTCACGATAGCCAACAGATGGATACAACCTAAATGCCCATCAACAAATAAATGTATAAACAAAATGTGGTACATACATACAATAGAAAACTACTCAGCTAATAGGAGAAATGAAATCTTGATACATGCTACAGTATGGATGAAGCTTAAAGACATTATGAGTGAAATAACAATCACAAAAGGACAAATACAGTATGACCTCACTTATATAAAAAGACAAGAAAAGGCAAATGTATAGAGACCAAAGTTTATTAGTAGTTACCAGGGGTGGGAGGAAGAGGGAAAAGGGGGTTAATGGTACTAGAGAAACCACACTGATTACGGGTAGGGTTGCACAGTCAATTATTATAATTGCAATCAGTAAGTTGTATGACTGTAAAAAGTTGAGCTGGCAAAAGTTTTGTGATAGATAAATATACAACAACCACACACACACACACACACACAAAGAGTAGCTGCTGACCCTGCTTAAGCACAATCCAACACTTCACAGGTACATTCCTTGGTTTGGAGGTTTAGGTTCATGGTTTCATGGAACATCTCAGTTAACAGGCCTAATAAAATGTTTAGTGCTTCTGTTCTACCTCTTAGTTTGGTGCATAGTTCCTGGGGTCTTAAAAGCTTGCAAGCAGCCATCCAAGGCATAACAAGGGGTCTCTGTTCACCAGGAGCAATAGAGGAAGAAGGAGAGTCATGAATAGGAAGAGGATATAGAATGTGTGGCTTCCTTTGCCATGATATCAGAATTGGATGGCGCCTAGCTACCATTACTGAACATTTTGATTCAGTAAGATTCCATAGAACAATACTGATCAAAAGGGGGAACACTATAACAGAATTCTAAATTCTAATGGACTCCAGACTTTTCTGGAGCCACAGAGGGTAGATGAACCCATAAAACTACTGCCTTCAGATAATCTTCCAATCTTAAACCAAAAGCATCTCCTGAAGTCATCTAAAACCAAACACTAATTTAGCTTAACTAGTAAAAAAGTTCTGCCTTGAGCATTATGCTCTTTTAAGAACTATCTGTATGGGATCAAACTGACAACAGCAACTTGAAAGATTAGATAGGAACATTATGAGGCAGTAAGTTTTATGTTAGTGGAGGAGAAATAACTCAGAAAAGGAGGATGAGAATGGTACACAATTCAAAATTCAGTGTCACTGAATTGTACATGTAGAAGCTGTTAAAATGGTGTATATTTTGCTGTGTATATTCTCAACAATAACAAAATTTAAAGAGAAAAAAAAGGCTCTGTCTTTGCTCCCATTATTTGTGAAAGGCAGAACAATGACATGCAAGAGACAAGGCTATTTAGGTTGTCTGTGTTTTAAGATAAAACAAAAAACAAGCATTAGTGACAAGACACTTAGATGATATGTAATTAGTTGTGGAGGTTAACACCAAGGCATTGCTCTGTTCACATTTCTCATCCTAACTCTCATCAGATGTTTATACTACATGTCCTCTTGGTATTCCAGGTACTTTGCTGTAATGGGTTCTTCAAGTTGAATTCCTCCACTTCCCATTAGCGCAAATGCTGGGTACATCGTATTTGAACAGTCCACTTGGCGCTCATAAAGGCATTTCATGTGATCCATGTCGTAGAAACCCACTTTACCTTTATCATAGTCCAGGAAAATTCCTATACTTGTTGGCATGGGAAAGACTCTATTTTCAGGTTCATTAGAGGAAGTAGGTGACTTGGGTATAAAAAATTTCTTCATGCCTATGGTAACTAATGTAAAAGGTTGTGAAGAATCATAACAGGTATCTTCACTTCCACTGTCATGCCCACTGTCTTGCTCATACCTAAAATGCAATACATAAACAGTTAAAGTAGAATCTTATCTGTATCATCATCCATAAAGCATTATCTTTAAAATCTTTTCACAAGACAATATATCAATTTAAAGTTATAATAATTTTTACATCAGAAATTTTCTACCAAAATGAAATCAATTAAAAACAAATGCTACATATTGCCATTTAGAAGTATACTTCAGAAAAAACCCCAGTCTCTGACATAAAATGTCATCCACTTTTACCTAGATATATGCACCAGATAAAACATAAAAATCATTAGTAACCTGATTTAAAAAAAAAAAAGTGAGGGAGAAGAATGAAGGGGCCTACCAAAGATTATATATTTATAGGACACAATGATATATAACAAAGCACAAAGACAAGGAATTACTAGACTACATAAAATAAATAGGCACTGTAAAACAATGCCAGTGAAACAAGCATGCTTCATTCTCTCCCTCCAAAACACTATTTCCTGGTTGGGATTTCTATATCAAGCTATGATATTAACAAATAAAAAAGCAGTTGCCTATAGATAATTTTTATATGTTACTTCCATTTATTTCAATGCATAGCTTATTTTATACATTTGTGATTATACTGCATCAAAAATTTTAATCAGATTTTTTCACTTCTACTATTTCTCATTAAACTTTTATAACAATATTAATACTAATATTCTATCAAGTAGATGTGCCACTAGGCTTAATTAATGATTTCCTTGCTCTAATTTTCATTGTTATATAAAATCCTTTGTAAAAAAAAAATGTTTTCCTATAATACAGATTGTTACTTGGGATATTTACATTAAGTGGTCAAAAGTTTGGTCTTCACTAGTTCACTGTAATCCACCTAAGTGTACAATCTAAATGTACAATCTCTTCAGAAACTAGAATTTCTAGGTGTAGAAGCATGTCAAACATGACCCAATTTTGAAATTACTGATAGAGTCTAAAGAAACTCTGTCCCATCATAAAAGAACAATTTAGTATTAGTAAATCTGAAATATGACAACTAGAGTCCGTTCACTATATACGTGAGTAATCTTTATCACATAATTTAGGTTAACTGATATGAAAGACTTTTAAAATTTCAAACTACAAAGCTGTATCATAATCAAGAAGTATACAAAACAACTTAGTTCATCACATCATTAGAAATTAAATGGCAAATTTCATTATTCACTGTGTCAGACAACCTGACTCTTTATTAGCCAGTTACCTAAGTATAGCCAAAACAGATGAATCTAAGAAATACATGCTCTATATGTGATAAATAAATCTAAGTCTATTTCCAGGGTTATCTTACTAACAAGGACATTTACTTTTTTAAAAAATTTTTTATTGTGATTTGGGTGAAAGTTTACAGAGCAAATTCATCTTCCATACAGCAAGCTCACATCACTGTCTCATGACATTGGCTACAATTTCCCACAATGCAACAGCTACCCTTCCAGGTCCTCTGCATAGCCACCTCTTTCCTGTGTCCTTCCCTCCCATGCACTCCTGCTCCCCCGACCCCAGCTGTCTCCCTGTATACACAGCCTTTCCATTCTCCCATGATTGATCTCTCCAAGGAGTGTATCTACCTAATGTAAGCATTCAGCTTATACGCCTGTCTTTTGTTTCGCTAGTAGCCACAGTAGTAGGTTCAATTCCAGACCTGAAGGGAAGCAGGGTCCATAGTCTCAGTGGTTTTATCATGCTCTATCAGACCAGTACACCTGGTGGTTTCTAAACAAGGATATTTACTTTTAACAGAATTAGCAAAGTCCTACAGCAATCAAAGAATCTACCTTGGACTAACTGCATCCCGGGGAGAGCGGAGCCATTCTTGTAGCTTATCACTGGAAGCAACTCCTGCTTTTACCAGGTATGAATACGGTTCCACACGGAAGGCCCAAAAATGTTTCCCTTTTGTAATTCCGACATCTCCGATGATGTAGTCTAAACTTGTGTAATAGCCCACTTGGACACGTTCCGCAGAAAGCAGAAGATTAAATCCAGCTCTACTCTCTACACGATCTCTCTTTAAGTTCAGCAAGAGGTGCTCATTGTTATAGCCACATTTTTCATCAAAGAGAAAACTGAAAACTTTAAATAGAGTTTAAAATTAGTCTGAAAATCATTTATGAACATTTCTAAAACTTAAGGTTAAATCTAATAGGTTTCTAAAAATATAAATTACTGAATAAATGAGAAAAATCTTCCCAAAACAGGACATACCCTAGAAACCTGTAACAAAACTCCAATTTAGAAGAACTTTCAGTAAATTTTCTGTATCTGAAAAGCTTCAGAAATCTCAAAAGCAGAAGAAATGTATGAGAAAATTTCTGAATGCAGTTCCTTGGAAGAGAGATAGCTAAATCGATCCTTGATTATTTTATACTATCACATCTGTCCCTAGTACATCTATTTAAATATATTCTTAAATATCTATTCCAAATGTTATAAATTTGGAAAACTTCAGCTATTTTAATAAGGTATTTTATCAATCAACATGGCAGACAAGAGAAACATGCTATAAGTGCAAGAAAAGAAAAAGGAAGGACTCTGGGTTCAGAGACCTGGGTTTGCATCCCTGATCAAGTACTAACTAGAATTTGACCTAACCTTTAATTTCCTCATCTATAGCTTAGTACCTAAGGCACTCGACTGCTAACCAGAAGGCTGGCGGTTCAAACCCATCAGCCACTCCTTGGAAGGAAGGTTGGGCAATCTACTTCCATAGTGATACTGCCTCGGAAACCCAAGGAGGGGTCACTATGAGTCCACTGGACTCAAGGGCACATAACAACAACAACAAGGTGGAGATACCACCACTCTCAAAAGTCTCTAACAACTTGATCCATTAAGCATAAAATTGGCTACTAGCAAGGGAAAACCATCCCCCAATATGCAGGCTGAAGTTCCTCCAGGTAAAGCCTGTCATCCTGATGCAATTATCAGTGCTTCTTTTAAACAACAAAAGTCTCCCAGTTTGCACAATTAAGTTATCTGGCCACCCTATTCATATGGCTTTTCTCAGAGAAAAGGGAGTATCACAAACAATTCCTTTTCTCCTTCCCCCTCCACTATACTACTGAAAAACAGTAGCCACTTCCAGGTTTCTTTTTCTTCCACTTTCAGTCAGAGAAAAAAGCAGAAACAGCGTGAACTACAGAACACCTGCAAATCCACTGGATATTATTAAAATCCAAGAAAAATAACTTTAGCCAACTCCACTTGTATGCTATTTCTTTAAAGCTACAATATGCATGATAAACAGATAGTGGATAGATAATACATTGCTTCTCTATCTTAGAGAAAAGAGAAGAAGAGCAGAGTGCAGAAAATAAGGGAAAATAAGCCTCTAAAAACAGGACAAGGAAATGCAGTCCAAGAAATCTCTAGGGTGGTGGTCAACAGGGCAAGATATTTTTCTGCTAACTACAAAAGACCACAACTTTGGTTCTAAAGGTCCTTTAACCATGGAGTGAACATCAACTAAACTATAAATCATTCTCATTCTATAAAAATCTATAGGCATTCAACAAATGACATTCACATCACTGGTTTTTAAGCTGAAAAAGGGAAAGAGGAAGGACAACAAAAAGTTGTCCACATGGTTCTAAGATATGCCTTTCATCCCCATGTGTTGGAATCACTGAGTTAGAAAATCCTAGCAAGCCAGAAGGAAATTAAATCAACATTGTATTTCATGCTACTGTAATTTTTATATTTTAAACATACCTAGATTCATACAGGATAGAGACACATGTCTATAAATTGACCAAAAATACAGAATTATACTATATAATATTTTAAACTGTTAAGGTAGCATTTATGCCATTTCAACTGAAATTAATAATCAGAATTATGAATATTAAAATCTGTATTTTTTCTTCCATTCGTGTTTTTCTGTATGTGATGTCAGTCAAAATCCAATTCTGTTTTCAGTCTGTTTGGTGAAATTCAAGTATGATCTAGTCCACTTCTAAACCCTAACTGGGTATGGAATCTCCTTTTCCAGCCTTTCAATAATGAGAGCTAGTTTCAATACAGGTGTACATGGACACGTTGACTATTTTATCAAGGTCTCTTGTAGCTTTCTCTTTCTTATTCCCAATATTCACGATACCTGGAGCAGGAGGAGTATGAAGAATCAATTCTCGGCTGCAGGGACTACAGATTGAGCCCTTGTATGCTCTCACTCTGAAGACATAGTAGGAATTACTTTCTAAATCACAAACAACTTTACTTGTACCACACACTTCTATCTCATTCCATGACAGCATTTCTTCATCTCTGTTAATCTTCCGATATTCAAGAACATAGCTATCAGCTTTATCATTCTTTCCTGGATGATGCCAATTTATCAAGGCATTGTTATAAACTTTGCTCTTTTCTTCATTGATCTCTGGTACATCCATGCCTGAAAGAATCATGAAATAAAAAGCAATGTTACAATACTGATATTTAAAAATATTATTTCCTCAGTAAAAATAATGTATCGACATACTTAAAAGCTCTGGTGGCACAGTGGTTAAGGCATTCAGCTGCTAACCAAAAGGTCAGCAAATCGAAACCACCAGCTGCTCCATGGAAGAAATATGAAGCAATCTGCTCCTGCAAAGATTTATAGCCTTGGAAACCCTATGGGGCAGTTCAACTCTGTCCTATATTGCTATGAGTTGGAATTGATGGCAGTGGATTTGGTATTGACATAATTATTTCTAAACTATCTTAAAATTTTCTAAATTATAAACCACGTGTAACACAAAAGATAAACAATAAAAGGACAAAAAGGTATGTGTATTTACAACAAAAACAAGAAAAAGAATAAGACAAAATTTATAAGACTCAGTTATAGCTTTAAGTATTATAATCATCAATTCTGAAGCACTATAAATTAAAATTTTTAACTATATACTTTCATTTTTTACCTACTGAATAACAAACCTACTCTTGAAATTTTTCATCTATGCCTGCCAATAAACATAAACTATTATTTTAATAAATTTTAAACACCAAATTTTGGGGAATATATAAAACAAATTCTCTAGAAGCATTACACAATTTTTTTCATATTTTCTTCTGAAAAGTTGCAAAGCAATTTAAATAAATTATCCCTAGTACAAACATGAAACATATTTTTTGTTGGAAAAATACATAATGCATAAAGTAAACAAAAGATGTAATCATGCTAGTGTTCCCTCAGTGATATTCTATTACACTCATACATCATTTAACATCCATGATACATTCTGTAAAATAGGATGTTTTGTAATTTGGATGTTGTGTGAATACCATGTCATATACAGGCAGTCCCTGAATTAAGAATGAGTTCCACTTCTAAATCTATTTTTAAGTCAAACTGATATGTAACTGTGGTAGTTAAGGTTGTGTGTCAATTTGACAGGGCCTAGTTGAGTGGCAGTCCTACTTCCGTAGTGATACTGCCTCGGAAACCCAAGGAGGGGTTGCTATGAGTCGGATTTGACTCGACAGCACATAACAACAACAACAAGTTGAGTGGCTGGGCAGCTGGTTGTACTTATTCCTCATGGTGAGACTGGTAATCAATTCCATGGTGGAATCTACTGGAGCACTCGAGTAGCTGCTTTAGGGATGTAGTCTGCTTCTAGTATATAAGAAGCAATTTTGAGGAAGGTCTCCAGCTTTTGGGCATGCTTGAACCCTGCATGTAGCCAACTCGTTATTCAACAGCCTGCCATGCCCTACCAATCTTGGGACTTTTTTTGTACTTGAATTAGTGGCCTGCCATGTGGTTTGGTACTATCAGGACTGTGCCATTTTATTTGCCAACCTTGAGCTTGTCAGCCTCAGTAGCCAGCAGCTGCCTGAGTAAAGAAGAGCCTCTAGCTTCAATGGGCCAGGAGCAAGAGGCAGAGCTGAAGCCCAAGGTTGAGGGGCTTTCACCTAGCCCCTAGAGCCTGGAACTTTGAACTCTGACTTCTAGACTCCAAAACTGTAAGAGAATACACTCCTGTTTGTGAAGCATCCCATCTGTGGTATTTCTGTTGGAACAGCACGAGGTAACCAAAGCAGTTAAGTCAAAACGGTTAAGTATATAGTTCATATCTAACATCAGTTGTTGTTGTTGTTGTTGTTATGTGCCGTCGAGTCAGCCCCGACTCATAGCGACCCCTCCTTGGGTTGCCATCAGTTAGTCACACGTTTATCTGAATATATAATACAATACAGTGTACTATATTCATAAAAAAACATTAAAGAAACACTTCCAGATACACTAAAACATCCTTAACATAATAATACAATAACAATAATGTTTTGATGAGTGTCACAAAGTAGCACCTATTTGTTATTATGAACCACTGTATGCACCTTGAATTTTTAATGTAATAAATTGGCTTTATGGAGGTTGGGACCACGGACATATATGCAGTTGGATGTTGCCTGAAAATGTTTTCAAGTTTTCATCAAAATATAATGATTAAAATATTCCCACTAAATCTTTCCGTACATTCACAATCCTTTCCATAGAGTACATTCTCATAAGCTTACCTGCTTGGGTACAATAAAAAAGCTATAAAGGTAAAAGTTACCCACACACACATACATTTATATCAAATCATAGAGAAAGGTATGAAATGAAAAAGTCATCTCTCTCTTCTTATCCCACTGCAATATACAGTCATCTTCTGTTATTCACAGTAGTTACAAAAGTGCCTTTGAACAGTAATTAGCAAATACTGAACCAGCCTTGTGTGTTGGGCAACCCACAGTTTTCACCACTCTGTATATGTAAGTACATGCCCATGAATGACTGCAAAAATACATGTACTGATTTGGGGGCTACAAATATATTTTAGTGAGTAGGAAAATTCACAAATGAAGAATCCACAAATAATGAGGATTGACTGTATGAGTAATTTATAAGTGTGTATATTTATGATGCATTTATACAACTGAATGTTCTACAGTCATAGTGAAGTTTGGAAAGTCATTGATTTAAAGTATTTAAAAAAAAAAGTGTAAGTTACAGAATAATATACCCTAGAGCCTATACTCATTCTTTTCTTTCTTTGAAACACAGCTTACAAAAAATATATGCAAGTAGGAGAAAAGGAAAGGAACAGCCATCAGCTAGAAGCTGAGTGACTACCTTATTTCCATTCTTACTCATCGGTTTTCTGATTGTTATATACACATGGATACAACTCAAGATTTTCCACCATCAGCCTCACCTTTCCCCACATGCATTCACAAATAAACAAATTCAAATATACATTTAGAGAACAGGGGAAGTATATTTAAACAGTATCAAATATCCATTTGAAAAAACAAAGTAGCCATAATGAACAGTTAAGTATCTATTTGAAAGAAGATGTAGGAATAGATTTGAAAAGAAATGGAGTCACAGTAGTTCTTCAGAATTCTTAACTTACATAAAATAAGATAAATTATTTTCAGTGAGTGTACACATCTACACATCTATGCCAATATAATAATTAGACCACAATTATACCTTTCTAAGGATTGTGATTGTTTACTATCACTGGAAAAGAAACCTGAGGGAGAATCATCAGGTAAGAAGGAAAGGAAGACTTCCCACTAGGAAGTAGCAAAATACAAACATCCTATACTGGTGGCATAATGGATAAGGCATCGGCTGCTAACCAGAAGATCAGTGGTTCAAACCCACCAGCTGCTCTGCAGAAGGAAGATGGGGCAATCTACTTCTGTAAAGATTTACATACAGCCTCAGAAACCCAATGGGGGCCACTATGAGTTGTAATTGACTTGATGGCTGTGAGGTTTTTTTTTGGTAGAGTCAGGTTTAACTTGCAGATTTCATTATTATGTTTCTGTCCTAGAGAAACTCACATACACATGCACAAAGAAATACTGACAAGGATGTTCAATACTGCACTGCTTATATAGAGAAAAAACAGTAACTGTCTCTCCATAGGAAAATGATTCTTTATACAATGAAATACCGTTAAAATATAGTTTTAATCTAGAACTTCATGGATGAACAAATCTCTATCCTAATTTAAAAATATATATATATATAAACCAAGAGACTATACATAGTTTTAGGGTATAAAACATAGCTGTAAAAGCATAAATTCAATATGGGTTTGGGATGAGATAATGTCTTGGACAACAAAGATGCTGCTTATCATGTCAAACACAAGGGAGTTTGTGTTTTTTCTACACAGTGTGAATTTAGCATAAGAGTCTTACCACTAGAGAAAAAGGACAATTCTCCAAGCACTTCTGTTTGTTTAGTTGTATTAACAACATAGTCTTCAAAAGAAGTCTGAGCTGCAGGTCTGAAGCTCTTCAAAGATTCTGTAGCTTTCTGTATTCTGCAGACAGATACAATATTTCATATACAAACGATTCTTTAATGGCAAACCAGACTAAATATCTGCCATGTGTTTAATGAATAACTTAATAGTTCATTCAAGTTCAGGCTGAAGCAAGACATACTTTACATAACACAGCATTATGAACAACACACAGCTAAACCTGAAATATACAACAGCATTTAATGACACTGCTGAAGAAATTTTAAAGTTAAAAGTAAAAGAAAATACCTGAGGTGGAGTTGTTTTGCTGTCTGAACAAAGCAAGACTGATCCGTCTCTTTAAGCACTTCTTGAGCGTATCCCACAAGCCCATTGTTCTCTAGAAGCCCCTGATATTCTTCCATTTGAGTCTGAAATTTGTCTAATCTTAGTTTCTTAGAAGCATCAATTGCTTTCAAAACAGATGATTTCCTTTCTTCCAGAATTTCAAAGAGCTTTTCAAAATGTGTAATTGCTTCTTCCTTGGCCCTCTCTCCATTACACTATTATAAAACAAAGAAAACATTACCTCATCTGCTAAATCAGTATCTTTTCACAAAATTCTACTTAATTATATTTAATTTACATGATGGCAAAAATCAAAACTCAATAAAACAAACTGAGATATTGTTTTTTTTTCCAAAAAAAAATTTTACCTCTCTTGAAATTTTCAGGTAGCATAGTGGCTAAAGCACTTGACTGCTAACCAGAAGGCTAGCGGTTCAAACCCACCAGCCACTCCTCGGAAGGAAGGTTGGGCAATCCTACTTCCGTAGTGATACTTTCTCGGAAACCCAAGGAGGGGTCTCTATGAGTCGGGGCTGACTCGACGGCACATAACAACTTGAAATTTTCTAACCTGGCATCAACTATATTTAGCGAAAGGAGCTCTAGTGGCACAGTGCCTAAGGTATTTGACTGCTAACCAGAAGGTCAGTGGTTCAAACCCACCAGCTGCTCCACTAAAGGTAGATGAGGCAATCTACTTCTATAAAGATTCACCTCCTTGAAAACCCAATGGGGGTTGCTATGAGCCAGAACTGACTCCATGGCAGTGGGTTTGGTTTTGGTGTACTTGCTGTTGATACGTGCTGTCGAGTCGTGTACTTAGCAAAGAATTTTGGTAACTGTGATAGTTGGAGCTGTGTGTCAACTTGGGTAGACCACAATTCTGTGTGGTTTAAGCAATTGTGATGTGGTTGTTCCAATGATGGGATCAGATGTATATGTTTTGAGCATCCAATCCACTGAAACAGAGTTTCCCTAGTGGTATGGCTTGCTTCCAGTATATTTATGAACATCCTGGGAAAAGAGATACTCTTCTGTGGATTGGGATTCTGTTGTGCTGCCTACAACTGTCTGTCACGAACAATCTACCATTTGGCCTGGAGATCTTGGATTCATCATTTGTTGGAGTCAATAGCCAGTGTGCTGCCTGCCAACCTTGAGCTCCTCAGCTCCTGCAGTTTCGTGAGTTGGGAAAGCCTCCAGCTTGACTTGTGATCCAAGAACTTTGGACTTGCCAGATTCTTTAAGTGTGCAGGCCATTTTCCTAAGATAAATTTCCTTTACTCTCTATATATAAGCTTTACTCGTTTTGTTTCTCTAGAGAACCCAGTCTAACACAATAACTTTTAAGTTAGACTTACTTTTCCTTAAGCTTTTCACCTCCAAAGCCTACCAATAGATAATTTAATGAAATAAGAAAACAATAATCTTCAAACTGTATACAAAAGAATTTGAAGCAGAAATCAGCTGATTTAACCAAAGACAAAGGGAAATACAATTGCAGAGTCTGGAATTCCCTTCTAATTCAGGAAATTTTGTGGCATTTTTCCACTCTATTCCAGTTTTTTTAAAAGCTAAACTACAACCATTGAAACACACACACACAAATGGGATAATTTACTAAAGTATTAAGTCTGCTCCTCAAATTTATATAATTTAATTTCAATCAATAATTATTATATTTATTATATGTATTTGGGACCTTTGGTGGCATAGTGCCTAAGGCATTTGACTGCTAACCAGAAGGCTGGTGGTTCAAACCCACCACCCACTCCTTGAAAAGAAGATTGGGCAATCTACTTCTGTAGAAATATCACCTCAGAAACCCAAGGAGAGGTCACTATGAGTTGAAATGACTCAACGTCAGTGAGTTTGGTTTTTAGTATATATATTTAATTATAATTTATCATTAATAAATTATAACTAAGTCAACTGTGTGGCTTTATGCAAATCACTTAATTCTATATGCTTGAGTTTTTCTCTTTTGAAAGCTGGGGATAAGAAAATCTATTCACTTTAGAGTTTCATCACAATTAAACAAGATCATTTACATAAAATACGTACCACAAGTTCACATACTATCCATAAATATTATTATTGCTGTACATGTAGCTCTTTCTCTGGAATAAAACAATCCTATCTGTAGCACTTATCAAACATTTTGAACGTCCATAAAAATCAGAGACCCACTTGATTCTGAAAACAGAGCACTCACTGGCTCTGTTACATAGACTCATAGGCAACAACCAACAGAAAAAAGCCAAGCACATTCTTGAAGGCTGAAAGTGAATGTTAGAAGCGCACTGTTCACTTTTCAATGGCTCATGACCACCATTTATAATCAAAGGGGACTTTTTCCAGATTTCTTTCTCTGTTTCTAAACCCAACAGCCAAATTTAAAAAATGCTGGGGTGGTGGGGGGTGGGGTGGGATGATGTTTAGATAGTCTTCATAGTATTTCAATGACATACCATAACATTAAACCAGAAATATCATTATATATAGGTAAAAAGGCGTTTTTCTTCTGCCAAATAAAATCATAGCCTACAAGATAGTGTCACAATCACTGAGTAAAAGTCAAGAATAGAAACAAGTTCTCTAGTATAGAAAATATTTACACTTTTAAGCCTACTACATATACAACTTAGATCAAAGGTACAAAAAGAAGTCAAAATAATTTCTCTAGAATCCTAAGGGATCAGTGCCTACATGAATGTTTGATGGCAATGTTGCTCAAAAACAGGCAATGAAAGTAAAAGACAATATGAATGAGAAAATCAATAGTTTAAAAAAAAAACTTAAAAATGATCTATGGCCTAAAATGAAAATGACCTAAAATACTATCCCAGAACCAGCCTATTACCTATGTTGTAACTTGCTATATGTTAGGAGATCATACCAAACTGACAGGATTTGTCATTTCATCAGACAAAAATATGAAAAACAAAAATCCCACTTTAAATTTCATGGAAAAACAATTTACTTAGGGTGGTAAATGCAGTCAGTGAAGATCAGTAAAAGAATACTAAAAACTGAAGCAGTTCTTGTTATATAGTGCTAATGCATATAATTTCTCAATAATTTCATCTTATTTTCGAAAACATTTTCTATCAAGAAGTAACAGTCCAAATATTGCCCTGAGATCTTCTTTAATCCTGAAACTAAAACCCAAAATATCTCCTGAAATCTTCTTTAAACCAGAGTCTAGCTTGACTAGTAAAGAATGCCCACCATGGGCCTTATGCTCCTTATAAAAAGTTACTAAACTAGATCAAACTATTAACAGCAAATCAAAAGGTTAGACAGGAAGCTTAGGGGGAAATGAGTTTATGTCAAAAGAAGAGGAACAAATCAAAAAAGGAGGGTGAAAACACCTGAATAATTTGAAGAATGTAACCAATGTCATTGTATTGTACACACAGAAATTATTTAATTGGTGTATGTTTTGCAATGTGTATTTTTAACAATAAAAAAAGAAGTAACAGTATACTCACCTTCATATTAGCTTAATATTTTTATATTTAATATTAACTGTTAAAGTGATCATGAATAATGGCTCTTAAATTTGTTTCAAATGGAGAAATAGGCATGTGCCAAAGGCAGTAAAGAATACTTAGAATTTTAAAGTAACTCAGTCCTATCTTCTTTTACAATATTTTAAAAATACTCTATTTTAACTTTTTAATTTAATAAAAGTATAGTATACATACAGAAAAAATGCACATATAAGTATAAAGATGAATCTTTCCAAACATTCCCATGTAACATCATTCAAATCAGATGAAACAACATTACCAATACTCTAGAAACTATCCTCATAACCCTTCCAGGCACTAATCCTCTCTACTTTAAGACAACTCTCCTGAATTCTAATGCATGCATTATCAAAAAGTCATACCTTTTTTGGTAATTTTTATTAAAGGAACCCTTGTGGTACAGTGGTTAAAGTACTCAGCTGCAAACTGAAAGGTCGGCAGCTCAAACCCACCACTTGCTCCACCAGACAAAGATGTGGTAATCTGCTTCCATAAAAATTATAGCTTTGGAAATCCTATGAGACAGTCCTACTCTGTACTGTAGGGTCACTATGAGTCAGAATTGACTTGATAGTAATGGTTTTTTTTTTATTTTTGTTGTTTTATAAATGGAATTGCATCACATGTATTCCTTTGTGTTAGATACCATTCTTTGAACATAATTGCAAGATTTATCCATATTGCTGTATCTAATTATAAGCTGAGTTCATTCTCATTGCTATTTATATTCTACTGTTATTGAGCATTTGGGTAGTTTCCAGTTTGTGACTATTACAAATGAGGCAGCTATGAACATCCTAACATATGTCTTTTGGTGAACACATGTAGGTTGTATACTTAGGAATATTTGGAATTTTAAATAAACCAAGTGCTATTCACACTATTTTTAAAATGCAATTAAGCTAACAGTTTTAAATATAACTAATTTAAAAAGCTGAAAATGTCCCTTATATTACTAGTTTTGAGGCTTAACCACTGCACAAAGACATTCTTTCTTCTGTGCTCCAATATCATTTAATCATTATCTTCACAGCACTGATCACAAAGCAGTAGAAATTATTTTTATATTTGTTGCCCTAATCCCAGAAAATCAGGAGTGAAATCTAACACAGGTTTGTATTCCTAGCTCATGTACTACCCACAAGTTTTTACGAATGAATAAATGAATGTATAAGGGAATAAATGAAATATATAAAAACCAGTTTATCACTTACCTCTGTTTCTTTCATTAATAAGTTTAATTCAGAAATTTGACTCTTCACCTGGCTCTCCTTACCAATAAGGTAATCGATGTCTTTTGAGAGCTTCTCCTGTTGAAACATATTTGAAACACAAACAAGCAGAAATAAAAGTTTTTAAAAGGTCTTGGGAAATTTTTTTTTTTTTTTCATTACACAGTATTCATTCTCCTCTATAGTCTATAATGAATAGGCAGTAAAATTAACCACAGATATTATTATATTATTAATCAAGGGTAATTAGTTACTGGCTTTGACCACACAGATCCAACAGTGTATGAAAGATTAGAAGGAGTCTGGGAAAAAGAATACTGTCTCATTATTACTCCCAGAATTCTTCCTCCTAAAGCTTCTACTATCCATGTGGACTTCACCAGATGGAATACACAGGAATCAAACTGACTACATTTGCAAGGCAAAGTGGAAAAGGAGAAGCTCAATATCATAGTCAGAACAAAGCCAGGGGCCGACCGTGAACCAGACCATCAGTTGCTCATATGCAAATTTAAGCTGAAACTAAAGAAAATTAAAACAAGTTCACAAAAGCCAAAATATGACCTTGATTATATCCCACCTGAATTTAGACACCAGCTAAGCAGCAGATTTGATGCACTGAACACCAGGGACCAAAGACCAGACAAACTGTGGGATGACATCAAGAACATCATACATGGAGCAAACAAAATGTCATTAAAAAGACAGGAAAGAAAGAAAGAGAAGACCAAAATGGATGTCAGAAAATTGCTCTTGAAAGGAGAGTAGCTAAAACAAATGGAAGAAATGATGAAGTAAAGATTTGAACAGAAGAATCCAAAGAGCAGCTCAAGAAGAAAAAGTACTATAATGAAATATGCAAACACCTGGACAAGGAAAATCAAAGGGGAAAATATTCTTAGCATTTCTCAAGCTTAAAGAACTAAAGAAAAAATTCAAGCCTTGAGTTGTAATACTGAAGGATTCCATGGCAAAATACTGAACAATGCATGAAGCATCAAAAGAGGATGAAAGAAATACACAAAACCACTGTACCAAAGAGAACTGGTTAATGTTCAATGATTTCAGGACACAGCATATGATCAAAAACCAATTGCACTGAAGGAAGAAGTCCAAGCTGCATTGAAAGAATTGGCAAAAAACAAGGCTCCAGGAAGTGATGAAATATCCACTGAGATGTTTCAACAAACAGACACAGCACACGAGGTGCTCACTTATTTACGCCAAAAAATCTAGAAGACAGCTATGTGGCCAATCAGCTGGAAACGTTTCATATATGTGCGCATTACAAAGAAAGGTGATCTAGCAGAATTCAGAAATTATGAAATAATATCATTAATTTCACATGCAAGTAACAAACACGGTACTAAAAATAACTCAAAAATGGTTGCAACAGTACACTGATAGGAAACTGCCAGAAATTCAAGCAGGATTAAGAAGATGATGTAGAATGAGAGATATCACTGTTGATGTCAGATAGATCTTGGCTGAAAGCAAAGAATACTGTTGTTGTTATGTGCCATCGAGTCGGACCCAACTCATAGCGACCCCTCCTTGTGTTACCGAGGCAGTATCACTACAGAAGTAGATTGCCCAACCTTCCTTCCGAGGAGTGACTGGTGGGTTTGAACTGCCAGCCTTTTGGTTAGCAGTCAAGTGCCTTAGGCACAAGAATACTAGAAAGATGTTTACTTGTGTTTTATTGACTACCAAACCAAACTCAATGCCGTGGAGTCGGACTTGACTCCTAGTGACCCCTCCTTGGGTTTCTGAGGCAGTATGTCTACAGAAGTAGATTGCCCAACCTTCCTTCCAAGGAATGGCTGGTGGGTTTGAACTGCCAGTTTCTGGTTAGTAGTCAAATGCCTTAGACACTATGCCACCAGAGCTCCCTTTTATTTATTACATCCAGGCACTTCACTGTGTGGATCATAACAAATTATCGATAACATTGTGAAGAATGGGAACTCCAAAACCCTCAATTGTGCTGATGAGGAAACTTTACATAGATCACGAGGCAACTGTTTGAACAGAACAAGGAGATACTGCATGGTTTAAAATCAGGAAAGGTGTGCATCAGGGTTGTATCCTTTCATCATACTTATTCAATTTGTATGCTGAACAAATAATCAGAGAAGCCACATTACAGGAAGCATATCATTAGGAGAAGAGGAAGACTCATTAACAACTGTGATATGCAGATGACACAACCTTACTTGGCTGAAAATGAAGACGACTTGAAGCACTTCCTATGGAGATCAAAGACTACAGCCTTCAGTATGGATTACATCTCAATATAAAGAAAACAAAAATCCTCACAACTGGACCAATAAGCAACATCTTGATAAATGGAGAAAAGTTTGAAGTTGTTAAAGATTTCACTTTACTTGGATCCAAAATCAACGTCCGTGGAAGCAGCAGTCAAGAAATTAAACAACTTATTGCACTGGGCAAATATGCTGCAAAGGACCTCTTCAGAGCAAAGATGTCACTTTGAAAACTAAGGTGTGCCTGACCCAAACCATGGTATTTATAATAGCTTCATATGCATATGAGAGCTGGACAATGAATAAGAAAAACCAAAGAAGAGTTGATGCTTCTGAATTGTGGTATTGGCAAAGAATATTTAAGGTATCATGGACTGCGAGAAGAATGAACAAATCTGTTGTGATAGTTGAAGATGTGTCAACTTGGCTGGACTCCAATTGTGAGTGGTGGTTCCCATGATGGATCACATGACTGAGTTCTGAGCGGCCGGTCTGCCCAAGGGGAGTTTCCCCAGGGGTGTGGCCTACCTGCAATGCTATCCCAAGGACAA
>NW_006922051.1:1797597-1812886 GCF_000298275.1 Orycteropus afer afer | reverse complement strand
TGCGAAAGCCAGGCGGCTCCGGGGCCCATCCCCCTCCAGAGACGAACTTTTCAGCTTGAACTTGTCGGCTTCTACGCGCTTGTGAGCCATTTACCTAAGATAAATCTCTCTCTCTCTCTCTATAAATATATATATACACTTTGCTGGTTTTTGTGTTTCTCTAGAGAACCCAATCCAACACATCTGTCTTAGAGGAAGTACACACAGAACATTCTTTAGAAGCCAAGAATGGCCAGACTTCATCTCTCATACTTTGGTCACGTTAATAGAAGGTATTAGTCCTTGGTGAAGGATGTCATGCTGGGTAAATTGGAGGGTCAGCGAAAAAAGCGAAGACCCTCAATGAGATGGACTGACACAGTGGCGGCAACAATGGGCATAAGCATGGCAATGATTCTGAAGATGGCACAGGACCAGCAGTGTTTCATTCTGTTATACATATGGTCGTTAGGAGTGAAGCCCAACTCGACAGCACCTAACAACGTTAACAAAGCTTCTAAGTAGATGGGAAGAGCAGCAATTCAAATAGTATTGTCTTCCATCAGATTTTATAATCCATACACACACAAAAGGAGCTCTGATAGCATAGTGCCTAAGTCACTTAACTGCTAAACAGAAGGTTGGTGGTTCAAATCCACCAGCCACTCCTCAGAAGGAAGGTTGGGCAATCTACTTCTGTAGTGATACCACCTCGGAAACCCAAGGAGGGGTTGCTATGAGTCGGGTTAGACTCAACGGCACATAACAACAACAACAACAAACACACACACACAAAAATAGAAACAGCAACAAAGAATCTTTTGAAATAATCTTTACAGACTATCCTGGGTAATTAAATAATTACACAATATATCTTAATGTAAATACAGATTTATAAGAAAAAGAAGTTTATAAAGCATATTGAACAACCTGTTTAGAAGGCAGTCATTTGGAAATTAGTATAAATTATTACAGAAACAACATTATAGACTTTGGTAAGATCCTTAGCTTAGCCCAGAAAAAATAGCCAGTAATATACCTGAAATTTATGTTAAAACAAAAACAAAAAACCCGATCCACCATAGGGTAAAAACTTGTAACAGACACTATTCAGAGTCCAAATAAAAATAAGAACATCCAGAAAACACATCTGAAACTGTAGCCGAACAGATTGAGCATATCAAGCTCTCAGTCACTGCTGATGATGTAAAAGGAAAAGGGTGGGTGTGAAAAGGAAAAGGAACCAGATTTTAAGAATGTAAGAAATGTCTCCTACTGTATCATTTTTCTCTTTTTTATTTAGACAGTGGTTAATAAAATACATGCAAAAATGGAAAAGGCAGGTCTTTGACAGGACCTATCTTTACTTCAGAAGAACACCCAGTGATCATACACAGTGAGTTATAGCTCACTGGAGAAACAGAAGAAGAACCTTTGAGGTAGACCTCTGAGGACTAAAGGCAGGGTGGTATCAAGAAAGACGTAACAGAATGCTAAAGGTAGAAAGAAACATAAACTCTTATGTCTTAATTTAACATTTTACAGATGATGAAACCAAAGCTCATAGAGTGCAAATGTCAAATAGCCAGTAGTTGAACTAGGACCAGAAACCTATTCACTGTACAGTATACTAACCATTATTCCATAGGCTGAGAAGTATGTCTCCAGCACCCAGTTGGAAGTAAGATGACAATCCTTTCAACATTGTCCTTATCAGGCCAATACTGGGACCAGAAGGACTAGCAACAAAGTGTTTTAGCTTTGCCACCTAACTAAAGTAAGGCTGTTCTAAAACAGCTTAAATTAAAAGTCCAAAATAGGCCAAGGCAAGATGGCTGACTCAGAGAAGTAAGGTTCAAGGGAGAATACATGACAGAATTCAGAAACATAGTCTAACAGCACCACGATTCACTCAGTGAGTTTGAATATTTAAGTCTAAGTCTACAAGCAACTATTGCCTTTATCTGAATAGCACCAGCTCTCTAAATCCCCTTACACCAAGGTAGATCACTTATGTACATATATTCATAGGTCTACAAAAAGCACATGTACCAAATATACTGCCACTAGGCACTGAGGATAAAAGTAAAACAAAAAGATACGAATCCTACCTTTAGAAAATTCATACAATCAAGAAAGCAGTTTTAGTTTTAAATCCTTTAGATAAAGTCAGTTCTGTAAGAACTGACCAGAAGATAATTTTTTAAGGATTTCAAATATTCCAAAACCCTTCCTCTAGAACAGTGGTTTGTTTTCAAATTTTGGTGTGAATTATAGCCTCTTAAGAACTAATGAAGGAGGTCCAGGCTCCCTGAAGGAAGGAAGAATCAAGCCTCTAGATTTTATACCAGCTCCCCAGATGAGAACCACTGCATTTCTCTTTTAATCAGGTCTTTGATCAAAAGGTACCCAAACCAGCAATATACTCAACAAAACAGGGGACAACAAGGAAGAGAAACTCATTAAATAATTGTACTATTGTGGTGGTTATGTTTGTGTGTCAACTTGGCTGGGCCTAGCTGAGTGGCTGGGTAGCTGGTAGTAGTTATTCTCCATGATGAGACTGGCAATCAATTCCATGGTAGGCTCTACCACAAGCAGCTAAGCAGCTGCCTTTGGGATGCGGTCTGCTTCCCATATATAAGCAGCAGCTTTGGGAATGGTCTTTAGTTTATGGCATACTTGGACGCTGCATTTAGCCATGTCATTGTTCAGCAGCCTGCCATGCTCTGCTGACCTTGGGACTTACAGTGGACTTGAATTAATGGCCTGCCATGTGGTTTGGTAACATCGGGGCTGTGCCTTTTTATTTGTCAACCTTGGGTTTGTCAGCCTAGCAGCCAGCAACTGTCTGACTGAAGAAATGCCTCTAGCTCTAGTGGGCCGGGAGCAGGAGGCCTGGCACTTTGAACTTGGACTTAAAACCTACAAACTGTAAGAGAATAAACTCCTGTTGTTTAAGTCATCCCATTTGTGGTATATTCCTGTCAGAGCAGTACTAGGTAACCAGAACAACTATTTTCTAGGAGACCAGGCTAGAACAACAGTATAGGGTCCCTGCCCTCATGGACTATACAAGGCAGCAGAAAAAGAAAAAAAGGGAGAAAGGAAAGAACAGATGGGGCACACAAAAAACAAACAGCAAGATGCAGATTTAAACCCAAACATATCAATAATCACATTATATATAAATAGTCTGGAATAGTGCCTAAGGCATTTGACTGCTAACCAGAAGGCTGGCAGATCAAACCCACCAGCCACTCCTCGAAGGAAGGTTGGGCAATCTACTTCCATAGTGATACCGCCTAGGAAACCCAAAGAGGGGTCACTATGAGTTGGATCTGACTCGAAAGCAGTGAGTTTCATTTTTTTAGTCTTAAACTCAATTAAAAAGCAGATATTGTCAAAAAGTTGGATAAAAAAGCAAGACATATGGGGTTCTACTGAGGTATGAGCCTTTCTGCCTGGTTGCCTTCAGAGTAAAGCACAGAATATAAAATAGCTTAGCTGCAGTCTAGAATCAGCTCCTTAACAATGGGATATCCCCAGCTCACACTGTACTTACAGGCCCTTTTTGTTTAATGCTGTCACTTTTGTTGTTGTGGGACAAGGACCACAGGGAGCTGGCACTGTGAGCCAAAAACAAAGACCATGGGGAACTGATACTTCTTTCTCACTGTCTCTAATTTCAGCAGACTTGCAACCAAAATGGCAGTTTAGTTACATTCCATGTCCTCACTCTATAGAAAAGACTGAAGAAACTAAATGAAACCAATACAGAAGACAAACCCATAATCCTGAGCATCAAAAGAAAGGATAAAAACTAAATCAAACATTGATTTGAAAACAAACTGAAAAAAGTGAACTAGAAGAGATAGAGCAGAGGAACCCTGTCTGCCAGCTCAGCAACCCACGGCCACCCTGATAAATGTAGTAGCAATCCCAGGTGAGGAGCACAGAAGGTAACTTCACAGAATTCCCAGCAAGACACAGAGTAACTGTATAGATATATGTGGAGTAAAATAAGGTCTCGATTGCTGGCTGCAGCCAACAGAAGAGCCTAGGCACTCTCACCTAATGACCAGAGGAGCACACCCTTCTTCCCATCCCTGGTAATTAGCAGCACAACCGCCATCACCTCCAATTCCTGACATCTGGGCACTAAGGTATGAACCCTACCTCAACTGCCACACCCCACCCCACCATCTCCCACCCACTGGATGACCCTGCTGAGAGTAGCAGGCTGCTTCAGCACAGCATTGACCATTTGCCACACCCCACTGATTAATGATTAACGCAGTCAAGTTCCCTCCCTTCTTCTCCCAACTGGCAAGAGGTGGGGCCAGCATGACTCTACATGCACCCATCTGCCACTCCTTCCCCCCACTCCACCTGCTTCTCTCCCTGGCCCCTGCCTGTCAAAGGGTGGTCAGCATGTGACCTCATGCATGCCAGACCACTATGCACACCCCCATGTGTAAGAGGTGGCAGCATCATGACCATGCATACACCTGCCCACCAATCACCCTCCTCCATATGGCGAGAGGTAGCAACTGCATCCCCACTAGTCAGCCACATCTGTGGTCCCACTTGCTCAGCAAGTGTCATGTATTCTCCTGTGCCACTGGACTGATGACAGTGTACTGTCCAATCCATCCTCAGCCGCCCTGCCAGAGCTGCAAACAGACTCATATTCATACACCCAGACATTACCTTACTCACCCAGAGACAGGTGGCAAGTATTCTAGTGTCACCAGAAGCAACCAGAATAGCAGAATACAACAAAACAAAACATAACAAAAAATCTGGATGCAGCAAACAGACATCATCATCATCATCATTATCATCATCATCATCACAATACAGTAATACCTTAATAGTTCAAAAATGAAAGACAAAATTAGGACTTTTCCAGAAAAATAAAGATTTCTGAAAACCAAACCAACCTTACAAGAAATAATAAAAGACATCTTTTGGATAGAGAACCAACAATGTCAAACTACAACCTGATATTAAGACATATGACAACATCATACAGAAACCAACCCAAATAAAGAATTTTCAAATATAAAAGGTGCAAGCTGAAAATAGAGACAGAGACATCAACCTGTAAATGACAACAATTTCAAAACAAAAAGAGGGAATAAATGGCCTAGTTAAAGAACTTCCATATGGAAAGGAAGTTAAGGTAATACCAAGATAGAGCTGACTGTTTTAAATTTAGGAAGATAAAAGTATATTTCAAGGTAACCGAAAAGAAAATAAACATTCTCAACAAAATCAAAAAGAAGAAAATCATAAAGACTCAGTAAACACAAAATCAATACCAATGAAGGAGATGAAAATTCATAAACAAAAAGAACTGAGCAAAAAAGCATTTACAATAAAATCATCAGTACTACAAAAAAAAAAAAAAAAAAAAAAAAAAAAAAACAGACAACAGTAAATTCATACCTATTGGTGGCATAGGGCCTAAGGCATTTAACTGCTAACCAGAAGGCTGGCAGTTCAAACCCACCAGCCACTCCATGGAAGGAAGACTGGGTAATCTACTTCCATAGAAATACTAAATATCCATTTGCATAAAAATGAAACAGGATCCAAACCTCACATCATATACAAAAACTAACTCAAGATGGATCATACACCTAAAGCTATACACATTATGGAAGAAAAAATAGGGACACACTTAAGGGTCCTAATTTATGGAATAGTCCGTCAAACATAACTAAAAACTCACAAACAGCAGATGATTAAGTAGATGACTGTTGTTATGTTGTTAGGTGCCATTAGGTCGGCTCCGACTCATAGTGACCTCATGCACAACAGAACGAAACCCTGCCTGTGCCAGCCTCACAATCCTTGCCACACCTGAGCCCATTGTTGCAGCGACCATGTCAATCCATCCTGTTGAGGGCCTTCCCCTTTTTCACTGACCCTCCACTTTACCAAGCATGATATCCTTCTCCAAGGAATGGTCCCTTCTGACAACGTATCAAAGTAGGTGAGACAGAGTCTGGCTATTTTTACTTCCAAAGAACATTCTAGCTGCACTTCTTCCAGGACAAATTTGTTAATTCTTTTGGCAGTCCATGGTACTTTCAGCATTCTTCGCCAGTGCCACAACTCAAATGCATCAACTCTTCTTTAGTCCTCCTTATTCACTGTCCAGCTCTCACATGGATATGAGGTGAATGAAAATACCGTGGCTTGGGTTAGGTACACCTTAGTCTTTAAGGAGACATCTTTGCTCTTCAGCACTTGAAAGAGGTCTTCTGCAGCAGATTTGCCCAATGCAATATGTCATCTGATGTCTTGACAGCTGCTTCCATTGGTGCTGATTGTGGAACCAAGTAATATGAAATATTTGACAACTTCAATCTTTTCTCCATTTATTGGGATGCTGATTATTGGTCCAGTTGTGAAGATTTTCTTTTTCTTTATGCTGAGATGCAATCCATACTGCAGACTGTAGTCTTCAATCTTTATCAGTAGGTGCTTCAGGTCACCCTCACTTTCAGCAAGGAAAGTTGTGTCGTCTGCATATCACAGGTTGTTAATGAGACTTCCTCTAATCCTGATGCCACGTTCTTCTTCATATAGTCCAGCTTCCATATGGTCTGGGTTATTTGCTCAGCATACAGGCTGAATAAGTATGGTCAAAGGTTACAACCCTGACACACTCCCTTCCTGATTTTAAATGATGCAGTATCCCCTTGTTATGTTCGAATGACAGTCTCCTGGTCTATGTACAGGTTCCTGATGAGCACAATCAAGTGTTCTGGAATTTCCATTCTTCCCAATGTTATCCACAATGAGTTATGATCCACACAATCGAATGCTTTTGTAGTCAATAAAACACAAGTAAACATCTTTGTGGTATTCTTTACTTTGAGCCAAGATCCAACTGACATCAGCAATGATATCTCTCATTCCACATCCTCTTCTGAATCCAGCCTGCACTTCTGGAAGTTCTCTGTCAATATATTGCTGCAACTGTTTTTGAATTATCTTCAGCAAGATTTTACTTGCATGTGATATTAATGATATTGTTTGATAATTTCAACAATCTGTGGGATCACCTTTCTTTGGATTGGGTACAAATATGGATCTCTTCCAGTCAGTTGGCCAGGTAACTGTCTTCCAGATTTCTTGGTATAGACAAGTGAGTGCCTCCAGTGCTTCATCCATTTGTTGAAATACCTTAGTGGGTGTTATGTCAATTTCTGGAGCCTTGTTTTTCACCAGTTCCTTCACTGCAGCTTCAACTTTTTCCTTTGATACCATTGGTTCTCGATCATATCCCAACTCCCAAAATGGATGAATATTGAACAAGTTTTTTTTTTTTTTGGCACAGTGACTTTGTGTATTCCTTCCATCTTCTTTTGATGCTTCCTGCATCATTCAATATTTTGCCCATAGAACCTTTCAATATTGTAACTCGAGGTTTAAATTTTTTTTCTTCAGTTCTTTCAGCTCAAGCTGAAATGCCAAGTCTGTTTTTCCTTTTTGTGTATCTAACCCATGTCTTTGCACATTTCATTATAATAATTGATTCTGTCTTCTCAAACTCCTCTTTGAAATTTTCTGTTTAGCTCTTTTATCTTGTCATTTCTTTCATTTGCTTTAGCTACTCTCTGTGCAATGGCAAGTTTCAGAGTCTCTTCTGACATCCATTTTGGTCTTTTCTTCCTTTCCTGTCTTTTTAACAACCTCTTCCTTTCTTCACAGATGACGTTCTGGATGTCATCCCACAGTTCCTCTGGTTTTTGGTCACTGGTATTCAATGCATCAAATCTACACTTTAGATGGTCTCTAAATTCAGGAAGGATATAATCAAAGTGATTATCTTGGCTCTTGTGGACTTGCCTGTGTACTCCACCTGGCAAAGTCCACATATATAGCCACTGTGTGTGTTACTGAAAAAAGTTATTTGTAATAAATAAGTCATTGGCCTTGCAAAATTCTATCATGCAATCTCCAGCATTATTTTTATCACTAAGGCCTTATTTTCCAACTACTGGTGATTCTTCTTTGTTTCCAACCTTTTCATTCCAATTACCAGTGATGATCAACACATCTTGAATATATGTTTGGTCAATTTTAGAGTGCAGAAGCCAATTACCTCATCTTTGGCTTTGGTGGTTGGTGTGTAAATTTGAATAGTAGTAGTATTAACTAATCTTTCTTGTAAGTGTATGGATATTATCCTATCACCGACAGCACTGTACATCAGGAAAGCTCTTGATACGTTCTTGTGACAATGAATGCCATGCCATTCCTCTTCAATTTGTCTTTCCTGGCATACTAGATCATATGGTTGTCTGATTCAAAATGGCCAAAAACCAGTCCATTTTAGCTCACTAATACCCTAGGATACTGATCTTTATGCGTTCCACTTCATTTTTGACAACTTCCAATTTTCCTAGATTCATACTTCATACATCCCATGTTCTAATTATTAATGGATGTTTACAGCTGTTTCTTCTCATCTAGAGCCGTGCCACATCAGCAAATGGAGGTTCTAAAAGCTTTTCTCCATCCACATCATTAAGATTGGCTCTGCTCTGGGGAGGCAGCTCTTCCCTAGTAGTACTTGAGTGCTTTCTGACCTGAGGGGCTCATGTTCCGGCACTGTATCGGACAATGTTTCAGGGCTATTCATAAAGTTTTCCAGTAATATATCAGACAGTGTTTCACTGCTATTCATAAGGTTTTCACAATTCTTTGATAAGTGGATGGCCTCTTTCAAGTCTGTCTTAGTCTGGAAGTTCCGCTGAAACCTATCCACCATGGGTAACCCTGCTGGCATTTGAAACACCAGTAGCATAGCCTCCAGCCTCACAGCAACATGCAAGCCACCACAGTACAACAAACTAACAGACAAGTGGTGGAAAAAGTAGATGACTGTGACCTCCTAAATAATGCATATCAAAAGCTTTCTCTGAAAGAGTTGAAACAGAACCTACAGATAGGGGGAAAAAAATGGCAATGACATAACTGACAAGAGACTAATTTATAAAATTCATAGAAAACATCAATACCCCTACAACAAAAAGATAAAAACAATCTAACTAAAAAAGGACAAAGGATGTGAACAGACACTTCAGCAAATAAGACTTTCATGTGTTCAACATATATATAAAGAGATGCTGTGATCATCAGCTATTAGAGAATGCAAATCAAAACAACAAGATATCATCTCACCTAGGTAATAACAGCAATCATCAAAAAAACAGAAAACAAATCTGATGAAGGTTTGGGATTATAAGATGGTACAATCATTGTGGAAAATGGTATGGCACTTCCTTGGAAAGTCAGAAAAAGAGATACCACATGATCCAGCAATCCCACTACTAGTTATGTATTCCAGAGTAATAAGAGTCATGATATGAATAGATACACACACTCATATGTTCATCACAGCATTATTCACAATAGCAAAAATATGGAAATAACCTAAGTGTCCATCAACAGATGAATAGATAAACTAAGGTACTTGCACATAATGGAATATTACATAAGTTTGAAGAATAACAATGAATCCACAAAACATCTCACAACATGGATGAACCTGGAAGACATTATGCTGAGTGAAATAAGTCAACCACACAAAAGAATAAATATTGTTTGACACTATTATTATAAAAAGTCAAGAAAAGTTGTATGCACAAAAAGAGACATTCTTTGATGGTTACTACTGGTAGGAGTAGGAGTGACTAGTGGGACTAATTAGATAGTACACAGGTATTAACTTGGGTGAAGGGATAGGCAATACACACTAAGAGCGAGGACAGCACAAAAGGTCCAAGGCAAAGGATGACACTGGGAGGTATTCAAGAGTGAAAGGCAACAACAGTAAATATATACCTGGATATATATACAGCAAATACAAATTCGTATGTAGAAATATCTTCTGCCAACCTATATATGCTCATGGGTATATTCCCATACGCTATCCCTTACCTGTTTAGCTTAAATATCTATCTACTCTTAAGTTATTGTTATTACTGTTATTACAGGATTATGTATATAACAGTATTTACTGATGTTGCCTTTCACTCTTGCATACCTCCCAGTATGTATATGTTTGTGTGTATGTGCATTCTGAGAGGTATGCAAGAGTGAACATATATATGTGCATACACACACACACACACACACATTTATATACACATATATATGTATCTGAGAGCTCTGGTGGTGTAGCACCTAAGGTATTTGACTGCTAACCAGAAGGCTGGCAGTTCAAATCCACCAGCCACTCCTTGGAAGGAATCTACTTCCACAGAGATACTGCCTCAGAAACCCAAGGAGGGGTTGCTGTAAGTCGGAAAGACTCGACAGCAGTGAGTTGTTTTTTGTTTGTTTGTTTTTAATGTATACATAAAAGAGCAAACAGGGAGCAAGCTTATGCAAACTTCTTAGCCATAACCAAATATCTTGAGCGACTGAGTCATTGGGCTGGGAGACATAGACCAAAAGTCTTGGGAAACATCTATGTCAATAGGCATAAAACAGTCCACGAAGATAACATTCTACCTCCTACCTTGCTGAGTAATGACTGGGTTTTAAAAGCCTGTGAGCAGCCATCTAAGATACAACTATTAGACTTTTGCTGTCCGGAGTAAAGACGTTAGGAAGGGATGGAAAAGATGGGTGAATAGAAACAGGGAATCCAGGGAGGAAGTGGCAAGAGTGCTGTTACATTGAGGGGACTGCAACCTATATGAAACAAAATGTGTATAAATGGCTGAATGGGAAACTAATTTGCTCTATAAACTTTCACCCAAACCACTACAAAATGTTTTTAAAGAAATTTAAATAAAACACACTATGATGCCTAGAAGATATAACAACATAAACTGGTAAAAAAAAAAAAAAGGAAAAATATATACCATGTTCATTCTAATCAAAAGAAAACTGGAGTGGCTATATTCATATAAGACAAAGTATATTTTATAGCAAAGAATATTAATAGTGATAAAGTCATCCCATAATGAAAAATGGGGGCAATTTATCAAGAGAACTTAACAATTCTAAATGTCTATGCACCTAATAACAGAACTTCAAAATATATGAAATAAAAACTAGACAAAACTGCAATGAGAAACAAGAAAATCCACTTAAAGCCAGAGATTTGAACACTCCTCTCTCATAACTGATAGACTAAGTAGACAGAAAATCAGTAAGAATATAGAAGATTTGAACACTATTCACCAAGTTGGCCTAATTGGAATTTATGGAACACTCAACCTACCAACAAAATTCACACTCTTTTCATGTGTAGAAACATTCATCAAGTTTTCAAGTATGGAACATTCATCAAGACAGACCATATTCTAGGCAATAAAACAAGTTTCATTATATTTAAAAGGATTCAAGTCATTCAAAATATGTTCTCTGACCACAATGGAGCTAAATTAGAAATTAATGAAGGAAAAATATCTATAAAATCTCCAAATATTTAGAAACTAACACATTTCTAAATAACTCTTGAGTTGTCATGAGTCAGAATCAACTTAACCACAACAAAGAAAAAATTAAGAGAAATTAGAAAGTATTTCAAGCTGAAGAAATACAAAAGCAGAAATTACAAAAAATATGTGGGATAGCATGTAACACTAAAGCAGTATTTAGGGAAAATTTTATATCACTAAAAAAATTATATATAAAATGCCAAGTATAAAACTATTTACGTTGTTGTTGTTTTGTGCTGTCGAGTTGGACCTGACACATAGCGACACCTCCTTGGGTTTCCAAGGCAATATCACGACGGAAGTAGATTGCCCAACCTTCCTTCTGACTATTTACATTAGATACAGGCAAAAACATTGGATATATATATTATTAAAACAGGAAACAAATTAAAATGTCTATTGCAAGATGGTAGGATATAGATGAATTATTCTTAAAGATATCATTTACAGGGAAAAAAGAAAGAAAGAAAGAAACGAAAAATCCATAGCATTATACAACCAGTCTGCCTACTTTAGGACTTACTGAGTGGCAAAAACTGTTAAGTAACTGACTACTAGCTGAAATGTTGGCAGTTCAAAGCCATCCAGAGGTGCCTTGGAGAACAGGTCTGTTGATCTGCTTCCAAAAGGTCACAGCATTAAAAATCCTGTGAAGCAGTTTTACTCTGTACACATGGTCACCATTAGTCTGAATCAACTCCATGGCAACTAAACAACAACAAATGCCTACTTTGCTGTAGATTATCAACTATATATAAAAGGTGCAAAATGGTCATCTAAAAGGTTATCAAACAGGATGTAATTCAGTTTTAGCTGGTAAAGATCCCACCTAAATAAACAAAAATGCTTATTATACTAATGCTACAAGTTAGAAACAAGAATCAAATGTCTTAAAATGGCTACTGTCCTTCAACATGAGTCATCCCTGTATACATACTCTATCACAGACATTGGGCTCATGTGCAAATCATTATGAAGTATCTTCATCCCTGTACCATCTCTCCCCCACAGCTCAAATTCAGAACTAGTATGTTGTTGTTAGGTTCCATCGAGTCAACTCCAACTCAGTAATGTCATGTACAACAGAAGGAAACACTGTCCAGTCCTGCAATATTTTCATAATCGTTGCTATGTTTGAGCCCAATGTTGCAGCTATGCTTCAATCCACCTCATTAAGGGTCTTCCTCTTTTTCGAAAATGTTCCTCCCTTTTGGTTTTCTAACTCCAGCTATCTGCACATTTCATCCTCAGTCTTTGTCTTCATGAGCTGCCCCTGAACTATTCTGTTCAGCTCTTTTACTTCACTCCTTGCACTGGCTTTAGCTATTCTGTGTTCAAAAGGAAGTTTCAGAGTCTCTTCTGATAACCCATTTTGGTCTTTTCTTTCTTTCTCATCTTTTAATAATCTTTTGCTTTCTTCATGTATGATCCCCTTGATGTCAGCCCATAACTCATTTGGGCTTTGGTCATTAGTGTTCAGTATATCAAATCTATGGCTGAGATGGAATATGCTCAAAGTTGTACTTTGGCTCTTGTGCATTTTTCAATTTTTTCAGCTTCAACATGAATTCGCAGAAGAGCAACTGATGATGGTCTGTGCCATAAATTGGCCACTGGCCTTGTTCCGACTGATATTACTGAGTTTCTCCATCATCTCTTCCCACAGAGCCATTCAATTTGATTCCTGTGTACTCCATCCACTACAATCCATGTGCGTAGCCACTGTTTACATTATTGAAGAAAGGTATTTCCACTGAATAAGTCATCGGTGTCACAAAATTCTATCATGTAATCTCCAGCATCCTATCACCAAGACCATATTTTCCAACTACTGATCCTTCTACTTTATTTCCAACTTTGGCATTCACATCACTAGTAATTATCAAAGCATCTTGATTCCATGTCTGATCATTTTCAGACTTCAGAAGTTGGTAAAGCCCATTTGCTGATGATATGATCCTATACACAAAAACCCAAGAAAATTCAGCAAGAAAACTATTGGAACTAATTGAGAGATTTAGCATAGTGGCAGGATGCAAGACCAATATACTAAAATAAGCTGGATTCCTCTACACCAGCAAAGACATTGCTGAAAAGGAAATAAGGAAATCAATACCTTTTACAATAGCTATTGTACATATAAAAATAAAATACTTGGGAGTAAATCTGACCAGGGACACAAGAGACCTCACAAAGAAAACTACCAAACACTACTACAAGAAACCGTAAGAGATCTACAAAAATAGAAGAACATACCACGCTCATGGATAGGGAGAATGAACAAAGTGAAAATGTCAATACCACCCAAAGCAATCTATAAATTCAATGCAATCCCAATCCAGATCCCATCAACATTCTTTAAACATATGGAAAAGCCAATCACTAATTTCATATAGAAAGGAAAGAGACCTCGGATAAGCAAAGCACTACTGAAGAAGAACAAAGTAGGTCTCACACTCACAGATCTCAACACCTGCTATATAACCACAGTAGTCAAAACATCCTGGCTTGGCACAATGAGAGACACACAGACCAGTGGAATAGAATTGAGAACCCAGAAATAGATTTATTGACCTATGGTCAGCTAATCTTGGACAAAGGACCAAAATCAATTAAATGGGGGAAGAGATAGTCTCTTTAACAAAGGGTGCTCGCAAAAATGGTTTTCCATTTCCAGAAAAATGAAACAAGATCCATAGCTCACACCATACACAGAAACTAACTTCAGATGGATTAAAGAATCAGTATGAACTGAATCCTAAAACTATAAAGTTTCTCAAGGAAAAAATAGGGATAAATTTAAGGGCACTAATTTATGCCATAAATAGACTGTCAAGTATCACCCAAAATGTACAACAGCAGAAGATAAACTAGATGATTGGAACCTTTTAAAAATTAATTTTTTATGTACTTCCAAAGACTTCTCCAAAATAGTAAAAAGAGAATCTACAGATTGGGAAAAGAAATATACGGCAGTAACAACCTGACAAGCAACTTATCTCTAAAATTTATAGAAAACTCTAATGCCTCAACAACAAAAAGACAAACAATCCAATTAAAAAAATGGGCAGAAGACATAACAGACACTTCACCAAAGAAGATGTTCAGGCAGCCAACACATGAAGAAGCATTCATGATCATTAGCTATTAGAGAAATGCAAATAAAAACAAGAAGATACCATTTCACCCAGCACTAATAGAACAGCTCAACAAGACAGAAAATAACAAATTTGGCAAGGATGTACAGAGACTGGGACTCTCATACACTGCTGGTGGGACTGTAAAAGGATACAACCACTGTGGAAATCAGTATGGTGATTCCTTAAAAAGTTGGAATTAAAAATATCATTTGATCCAGGAATCCCATTACTACATTTAGGTATAATCCTAAAAAAGTGAGAGCCAGGACAAGAACAGATACATGCACAACTCATGTTCATTGCAGCATTACTTACAATAGCAAAGAGATGGAATCAACCTAAGCGCTCCTCGACAAAAGAATGGATAACCAAACTATGGTACATACAAACAATGGACTACTATGCAACACTAAAGAATAATGTAGAATCTGTGAAATACCACATATCGTGGAAGAACTTGGAGGATATTATGCTGACTGAAAAGAGTCAATTACAGGACAGATACTGTGTTAGTCATTATTGTAAAAAGTCAAGGAAAAGTTTATATGTGGAAGGACACTTTCTATGTTGGAAAAAAGAAAAAAACGGTTGATAAGAAATCTTCAATTTCTTCATTTTATCCTAGCCAGGGCCATAAGGCAAGAAAGGGAAATCAAAGGCATCCAAATTGGTAAGGAAGAAGTCAAACTA
>NW_006922051.1:1772824-1795087 GCF_000298275.1 Orycteropus afer afer | reverse complement strand
TGGGGAGGAAGTGGGAGGGGAGCTGCTGCATTGTAAATTTTGGTCAATGACATGAGACAAAGTATATGTGAACTGCTGTATGAAAAGTGAATTTACTCTGGAAATCTTCACCCAAATCCTAATTAAAAAAAATAAAAATAAAAATCTTCAATTTCTTCATTTTTGGTATTAGTAGTTGGTGCACAAATTTGAGTAACCATCTTAAGTGTTCAATATGTCATTAACTAGTCTTCCTTGTAAGTGTATGGATATTAACTAGCATAGTACAGGCTTTAATACATATTGGACATTACTGTCTGTACAACTAACCGTTTGGTTAGAAATAACCCAAAATGAAAACCAAAACCACTGCCACTGAGTCAATTCCAACTCATAACGATCCTGAAGAAGAAAGCACAACTGCCCAATAGGGTTTCCAAGGCTATAAATCTTTATGGAAACAGACTGCCTTATCTTTCTGCTGTCAGAGTGACTGATAGGTTTGAAAAGCCAACCTTTTGGTTAGCAGCCAATGCCTTAACTACTGCGCCAACAGAGCTCCTTTAGGAATACTAGCAACCTAATATTAGTAGATCATCAAGATTTTGTATTGTTAACTTATTCCTGGGCTTTGCGCTTGCTCTCAAGGTATCGGAGCCAACGTGGACGTTAAAAGGGAAACGTTCAGGTGAGGCCACTTTGTCATTTTGCTAAGGACCATGTACTCTCTTACAGTGTATATCACTTCAAGGACAGGCCAGTGTGGCAGAGCAGATGGCTATGTGCTAGAGTGCAAGGAGCTGGAGTTCTATATGAGGAAAATCAAGGCTCAGAAAGGCAAATAAACCCTCCTCCCTCCCATCTTAGTACATTTATGAAAGGTGTTTATGCTTAAAAAAAAAGAAAGAAAGAAACAAAGAAACAAAGAAAGACCAAACAAACCATGATTTTTCAAAGAAAAAGTTAAAAGCATAAAGTTACAAAGAAACTAAATTGTTCCAAAATTGAACAAGTCCTACCTTTAAAGTTTTGTAGGCAGTACTCATAGTGGTTACACGGTGATTGGAATGATTACCACCCAATTTACAGAGATGACAAACAGGCCTCTTACATAACTCACAGTACATGTTTATTCTCTCTGTTTCATGTTCTGGGCACATTAAAATCTATTAAGTAAAGAATAAAAAATGTTTAAGGCTCTTCATAGCTTACATGGCATTCAAACGGTTTCAAGTAATCTGATAAAATCCTAAATATAAAGATTTGCTTTATAAAAATCACTAAATAAAACCATTTAACTAAATAGAAATATGAAGAGAAATCAAAGTTTTTGATACATCACATGAAAATTCTCTATTAGAATTATTTTTAAGTAGTCCTCCTAGACTTCCTTTTTTAAAAAGGTGAAAATTTCGTTCCTATGACTCAAGTGGATCCAGCTAGAAAAGCCAATTTTCAATCAGTACATTTTTTCCATAATCAGTATTTGTATTTGGTACCAAAACAAATAACTTATGAGAACTCATGGCCTCACCAGCTCTCACTAAGTGAATCTTGGAACATTTCATGATACAGGGACAGATATGTTTAATTGTACAGATCTGGACCAAATTTAGAGCTGTGCCTTTTCTGCTTTGATTAAGTTGTTATCTTTTAATTTTCTCTATAAATTACCATCTCAGGTATATTTGACATTTTATGTAAAATAATTATTTTCATTCAGAAGAAAGGAAGGAATCCTTTAAACTAGCATGTCAATGAACCTAAAAAGTTGTGGTCTATGATTTCAATAGACCAGATTTTAAGCAACTGTAACTGGTCTGATAACTTGTAGATATTAAGCAACAACAACAACAAAAGTTTATTATAAAAAGTTCCAATATCAATGTTGAAGCCTAGAAGAGAGAAACGATTAGAAAAGATTTCAATTTTTCAGCATGCACAATTTGCTACATTCTCAAAGCATTCCATTTAAAATAAAATGTAAAATTTGGTTTTCTGCAAGAAATGATCAAAACTCAAAGACAAATATTTTACTGAACAGGGTACACTCTTCTAGAATTTTACAATACTAAATAACACTAAATACTTGAAGAAAAAAAATTTTTTCTTAATATAACATATTCATATTTCTTTGGTTCTCCTATATCAATTTTTTACTACATTTACAAACGGAAAGAATGAGACTTTGCAATTTATGCTCAAAACTTCATGAAATTCTCAACTCAGAAAATATAATTCAATTAACAGTCATTAGTTCTTTCACAGTTGGCTAATATCAATATAATCTTTTTAAAAAATAAAACACCACAAAGCTGTGTATTTCTAAAAATGGATGATCTAGAGGATTAGAAAACTATTTGATAAATCTACCACCATACTGAGATAGTTTTGAGAAAAGAGTCATTTATTAAAACATAGAAGCTTAGTTTTCTTTTAATCTAATAGCTCTACACTATTTTAAATGGTATAAGGAATATTCAACTCAGTTTGAAGATACTTTTGGGACACTGTTTTCTGCTTTCTTTAAGGGACCCTGGTGGTGTAGTGCTTAAGGCATTTGGCTGCTAACCAGAAGGTCAGTGGTTTAAACCCACCAGCTGTTCCATGGAAGAAAGATTGGGCAGTCTACTTCCATAAAGATTTACAGGTTTGGAAACCCAATACGGGTTGCTATGAGTCAGAATCGACTCAATGGCTGTGAGTTTTGTTCTTTTGGTTTATTATAAATTAAGTCCTAGACGTGCAAATAGATTTTCATACTCACACAAGTTACTAAATTTTGAGAAATAAAAACTTCAGTTAAAATAGATTACTTTTGTATATCTATATAAATCAAAAAGATATATAAATGAAGATGTCCAGAAATCATTCTGCTTTTCAACCACAAAGCAGGGAAAACACTAAAAATACATAAAGTTCTTTTAGGCATCAATAAAAAAAAATTATACAGAATATTTAAGAAATGTAAATTCCACTTCAGGTATTATATAATCATTATATCACAAGATTAAAAATATAAAGTCAGAATTACTCTTATTCATAGTACAATTTAAATAACTGAAATGTCAGAAAAATATATTCCCCAGTCAAATCTTTTAGTTAATTATGGGTTCATGACATAAAGCACAGAAATGTTTTAACTTTAACCATTTCAGTCTTAGAGAGCATACCTGATACAACCTTTATTACACATAATTGTTATGAATATTCATTTATAGTATTATATTACAATGGAGTGATACTATAAAATTGCCTTTTAAGTTGTAGGATGTTTAGTCCCATACCAAGTAACTCCAACTATAAAGACTTAAAGTTCTTGCAGCACCTGGTTTTAAAGTTCTTTTCTTTCTTACTGTAAAGTCCTATACTCATAACACTTTCTTTTATAGCATTACGTTTAATAGTCCAACAATAAAAGCTTCACTTACCTTAGGTCTAAAATTAGTGGTTGGGCCCACATACTCATGCTGAGCTTTTACAGTACCCCAAGGATGATAAATTTTAAAGCATTCGTTGCAGTAGCTTGCACTACAGTCCATGCAACTTTTTGTGGATTCTTGAGGTGGTGGTTTGCAAAGGTCACACATAATGGCTGTGGCTGCCCTAGCTGCCTGCCGATATCTTTCCACAATAGTTTCCAAAGTGAAATTTCTAAACAGACCATTGATTCCTCGTTCTCCAAGATCCACATCATGCTCACAGCCAGGGCACGGAAAAGTAGTTGTCCTAGGGGTCAATGAATTGCGCTTCCAGCCTGTGTAATTAGTAAGCCTTGTTTAGTAATATCAGTAGGAAAATGAATAGAATGAAGAAAACAGGAATCAAGTTTTAGAAATAAATGTATTTATAAATATATTCTAAAATCATAATACCCAAAGTAGCTCTATCTGAATAGACAGAGGAAAACATTCTACAGAAAATCTCATATGAAAACCATACACAGATATGAGGATAAAACACATAATACAATACTACACAATGTCAGGATCTTTTGAAATTATATAGCCTTTATGACTATTGTTATAAATTATATCCACAGGAATTTTGGCTGCCATTTAAATGAACACAGCCTTAACTGATTGATAGGAAATAAGCTGATGTGCAAAAATTTGCATCTTATATAGACAAGCATTTTTTTTTTTTTTTTTTTTGTTAGTTTCCTGTCTTCAAATACAGATCTTCTCTCAGTAGTTCTGGTGGAGGCGCATGTTTTCTGTTTTCTTTTTTTTTTTTTTTTTTTTTTTCTTAAATTGTTCCTTTTTTTTTTTTTTTTTTTGGCTAAACAATCCACAGGTTTTATTGATTTTTCAGAGGGACATGTGACCACAAAATTAAGAACCACTGCAATAAAGGGTATCCCACTGTAGTATTGTTTTATCTGGAGAAATTCAGAAAGCAAAAGTGGAGTGTAATCTATAGAAGAGTGAAAAGCTCATTCATAGACCTAGAATTTAATGACTTTAAGGAGGACCAACCATTTATTATCTTCTTATGACCTAAAAAAGAGAATCATTAAGATTACTTAATTCAGTAAGCCAAAAGTTATCCAAAAAAGTATTTCAAATAATTTTTTTATACACATACTCTGAATGACCTTAACATTACAATCTCTGTTCAGTATTATCATTCTGATTTTACCAAATCAAGAAACCAAGGCATGACAATCCTTGCACCACAGTTCACAAGAATCTAGGTTGTCCACTTGACATAGATACATGCATGCAACATTTCTTCCTCTAGTTTACAAATCTATTCTTAGTAATCTCAGTTGCCCACATAATAACTTACTCTAAATATAAACACAGGCTTCTTAATTTACAGCCTTCTTTTCACACTACCGTGTATCAAGTACCAAAGATGAATGGTTAAAGTCAGTATACCACATTTAGAAAAGACCATTGAGTAGCTATATTACCATTGCTTTTGCACACTAATACCATCACTTAAAAGAATGTCTTAAAAGATACGTGGCATGATAGCACTACAGATAAAATTTAGCCATCAGCACATAATATTGCTCACTGACAGTGATTTTATAGTGTGCTAAATAGCAATATGCCCTGCAATTATGCAGCATGCAGAATATTTTTACTATCTTCATTTAAGATATTTTTAACCTTTATATATTTAAACATTATTGCATACAAAAAAAAAGCTGTCCCACAAAAATTTGAAAATCCTACCTAAAATATAGTTTTGTAATAATTTTTAAAACATGCAATATAATCCAAGATGTTTCACATCACAGCAGACATACAATGAAAAAGGCAGCAAAGCTAATTTTAAAACACATGCCAATGAAAATTTCACTTAGTGAAAAAAGAAGCCAAACAATTCTGGAAGTAAGACAGTGCAGTGGTCAAGTTTAAACAAATGGAAATTCATATTTAATTGCATTCTTCCATATGTGAACTAGGGGACAGAAATTAAAATGAATGGATGACTATTCTTACTCAAAGTTTGAAAAATGGGTTATTATTGGTTTAAGAATTAAAAGTTGTAGTCAATTAAATAATGGGATAAAACAAAATAAAATCATGACAATGAAATGTCATGTGGTCTTCAAGTTCAGATGTTTCTGTAAACCTTTTTAAACTTATTTTTAAAATTAAAAAATAAAATGTAAAGCATCAGACTGACCTTCAGTTAGTGAAAATATCAAACCAAGACAAGTGATTAATTTTTCACAAAACTTATTCAAATAGAACCTTGGCTACTTTTCTAAACAGATCTTAAAGCTCTCAAATCTTTCCAATGAATTTTAAACTTTTATTTCATTCTATGTCTTGTATTTCTACCATGGTTTCACGTTTAAGACAGTAAAGAAAACAAGACAGACCTAAGGGTAATTCTGGGAAGTAAACTTAATGAATAAACTCAACTAACTAACCAGCTAGCTAACTAACGCACTGCCGTCGAGTCGGATCCGACTCATAGCAACCCTTTCTTGGGTTTCTGAGGCAGTATCACTATGGAAGTAGGTTGCTCAACCTTCATTCTGAGGAGTGGCTGGTGGGATTGAACCGCCAGCCTTCTGGTTAGCAGTCAAATGGCTTAGGCACTATGCCACCAGAGCCTCTAATAAACTCAACAGCGGAACTAAATAAAATGTAATAGAATCAAGTTTTTACTCTCAACAGATGTGCTAATACAGCAGACATTAACCAAATGTAACTACTTAAATTTAATTAATTAAAATTAAATAAAAATTTAGTTACTCAGCCCCACTAACAATATTTCAAACTCCTAATCGCCAGATATGGCTAGTGGCTACCATACAGAGCAGTGCACAGTTGAATCCATTATAGCAGAAAGTTCTATTGAACAGTTCTGCTCTAAAACATGATATAATGAAAAAGAAAAATAATGATGAAAAATACAGAAGTATGTAGACTAAGCAATGCAAATTTTGTTAAAATGAATTTGTGGGGCCAATAATATTTGCAAATTATTTGAATACTGTCATCTTAGAGAATCAGTTCTTTTCTGCATGTATCTTAACTTCAAAGATAAATTAAACAAGCATGAATTATGACACAATTTAAAAAAGACTCCAAGATAATTTCAAGTCATTTTATAACAAAATCCTCTCCTAAAACTCAGCTTTTAGTCATTTATCATTAAAATATCAAAGAGAAATTATGCATTTCAAAACAGAGGGAAGGAAGCCAATTCATAACTAACAGGTTCCAAACCTCTTAACAGTTACATCCTCTCCCATATTCTGACTGCAAACAACTTCCTCACTGTTAATACCTGGCCAGTTATTAAACTACCTCTCCTCACAATGGACATTCATGTGAACTTCTTGGTATGTGGCAATGAGCTGATAATGTCTCATAATGCCACATTAGTTTCTTTTAATATATTCTGACCATTTGATGCCTATTAGTTACATTAGCACTTATCAACCTGCAAAAACTGTTTTCCTTAGATACTCATAAATCAAAAATGGCTAATAAACAATTAACTTTTCTTTTTTTAAAAAAAAAGAAAACAGCTCCTAACCCTCTAACTAATTACTGAATTTTTACACTTAAAATTCTCAGGGACTCTCCAAAGTTTGTAAGAAAAAGGATTACATGTGGCTCCTAAAAGTGGCTAGATTTTCATATCAAGGAATACAGAAAAATGTGAGGAAGACTGAAAAGGGCTAACATCTCAAGTGTCATTATTCTCAAATAAAGTATAGGATATCACCAATATTTTACAAAAATAACAATTTTACTTTAAAGGTCAACTGGATTAAAACTTACACAATTATGTTATTACAAAAATTTTCAATACTTTTCATCAAATTTTTAAATATGTAACAAAGTAGTACTAGCTTACACCTCCCCACCTCAAGGTAGCAACATGGCTTTAAAGATATCTATTTAGAAGAATAAAAGGGGTAATTAATGTATGTCATTTTCTTCAAAAATACCTTGCCTTGAATATTGATAAAATGCAAGCACTAATTATCAGTGCTCTCCTTAAAAAAAATGCAGAACTCACTAGGAAATTTAGTCCTGTTGACCTTTAAGTCATTTCAGTCCAATTTGTTTATTTTCTACTTAATTTTGGATACTTGACCACTGATGTTTAAGAATCTTATCTAATCAGGGTTATTTAATTTAAATCTAAAATTATACTGCCTGCGGCCACACAAGCAATAAAGCGTTTTCTACCTCTCCACCCCAAAGATCTCCAATGGGTTACTGTGAACAATGAACAGAAAAGCTGGATTTAGAATTTAAACTCAAAGGGAAGAGTCACAACTTGTTAACAAATGATAAAGCCGTAACTGTATCCTGCACATAATACTATTATTGAATTAACAGTTAAAAAAAAAAAAAAAAAGTGTTTTTCCTGGTACACATGGTATCTTTAAACTTACCAATATAAAATATTTATCAAGCTATTTCATTAGAGTTCAGAATTAATCATTGTTGGTGCAGCATTTAAGAAATTTATACTTTGTCTTGTTGATTTGTATTTTTTAGACAATAATATTTCTGGTAAATGTTGGAAATACAAAGTAAAAGTACGTCTTTTATTGAACTTATTGCTCTAAATTCACACTGTAAATTAACATTGCAAAAGTTGAATATATCTTGCAGACCACAAGAAATCAAAATGGGGAAAACTTGTACATGTATCATCAAAAGTATACAGTAATAGGACTATTTTACTTTTACATGATTTAATGGGCTATTGGGTTATACCCACAAACCAAACTCTCCTTTAAAGAGACCCTTTTATTTTAAAATTCTGTTAAATGTTTAATGTAATACTACGAATAGAAATATGCGGGACAAAATAGCAAGGCACACATGTAACTTTGAATTTTCTAGTAGCCACTTTAAAAAGGTAAAAAGAAATCTTTGACGTGTATTTTAATAACATCATTTAACGCAACATATCCAAAAGATGTGATCAATATAAATTTAAGAGATTTTTCTTTTTTTTCATTTTGTCTTCAAAATCAACACATTCACAGCACATCTCAATTATGACTAGTCATATTTCAACTGCTCAACTGTCAATGTGAGTAGTGATTACTGAACTGGGTAGTTCAGGGCTAATGAATTCCCTTATTAAAACAATGGCAAAACTAATTTTTTTTAACTCTATTCCTCTCATACAAATTTCTCACAATTGGATTTCCGGTGTCCTTCTCAACTATGTCTAAGTGATTTAAAAAAAAAAATTCAGGAAAAAAAAGGGAAATTTACTTATCCATGAATCTGTTGTTGAATCAATCCAAAGAACAATTATAGACAAATGCACAATTAATATAGGGTAAGCAATGTTATATTTATAATACAATGACTTCTAATAGTTTAAAACTGGTGCTAGTGGGAAGGTGGGCAATCCTAAAATGTGTATTCTTTTAATAAAAATATCCAGGAATGATTATTACACTTAGAGTGTTCTCATCTTTTATGTGCTCTATCTGTGTTTGATAGGAGCTCTGGTGGCAAAGTACCTAAGGCATTCGACTGTTAACAGAAGGCTGGTGGTTCAAACCCACCAACCACTCCTCAGAAGGAAGGCTGGGCAATCTACATCTGTAGTGATACCACCTCGGAAACCCAAGGAGGGGTCACTATGAGTCGGATCCCACTCAATGGCAGTGTTAGGTTTTTGGCTGGTTTTGTGTGTGCGTGTGTGTGTGTGATTTGGGTGAAAGTTTACAGAGCAAATTCACTTTCCATACAGCAGTTCACATACACTTTGTCTCATAACATTGACTACAATTTACTCCAATGCAACAGCTCCCCTCCCACTTCCTCCCCATAGTTACTTCTTCCCTGTGCCCATCCCTCCATGTACTCCTGCCCCCTGAGCTGTCTCCCTGTGCATACACAGCCCTTCTTTCTCCCGTGATTATTCTCTCCAAGGAGTGTATCTACCTCAGGTAAATGTTTAACTCATATGTCTGTCTTTTGTTTGGCTGGAAGCCACAGGTGTGGGTTCAATTCCAGACGTGAAGGGCAGCTAGGGGCCAATAGTCTCAGAGGTTCCACCAGGCTCCACTGGACCAGCAAACCTGGTCCCCAATATTTTTTTCCCAAAAATAATTTTGAGTTTTTTTTCCGCATTGTTCTCCCTCTCTATCCAGGATCTCCTACATAGATCCCCCTCCGAGTGCTTGACAGTTGTAGCTGGGCACCATCCAGTTCCTCTGGTGTCATAGTCGCACAGGCTGTGGATCACACAGTGTACTAGTCACTAGGACTAATTGTTTCCATAAATCTTTGGTTTTCTTCCTTGTTCTTCGCTCTGGACGAGGAGAGGCCCATTGCTGCATCTAGATGGCCACTTGCAAGCTTTTAAGATCCCAGTGGCAACTCGCCAAAGTAGGAAGTAGAACAATGTTTTGTGTAGTGTTATGCCAACTGAGCTTGATGTCCCGTGACCATGGTCCCGAGCCCACAGGTTCAACTACTTGCTCCTTCTGGGTAGCTGGCTGTGACCAAGAAGTGACTACAATCTTGTCCCTTGTCAGGTTTTGGCTGGCTTTTATCTGTTTGTTATCTTGCTCTGTGTTCTGCTTCATTCATGTATTCTAAGTATTTTATGTGCTTCTTTAAAAAGGACAGACAGGTCTGTTTTGTTTATTGCTTCTCAGCACTTACCTGTGTCTGGTAACCAGTGGGCTCTCAAATATTTGTTGAGTAAATGAATGAAACTGACATTTAATAAGACATAGAACTTTAGTGCTGGAAAAGATCTGGCAGGGAGCAGATCAATGAGTCACTCTATCTCCACAAAATTTGCAAAAGTTGTTCATCTATACATTGTTTAAAAGACAGACTGCAATCACTGGTCACCAAAAAGCTGGATGGATCAGAGCCAAAGGTGTGTTTTGGCTTGTACTATGTTGACCTGACATGGCCTTGTAGCAGCTGTGGCCCTTGGTAACTGTACTGTAAACTTTGGTGAACCTCTCTGTCTTTTAAATAATATGAATTAATGAGCAAGATTTACAAAATAGATTTCACATAAAAATCACTATCAGCCTTTCACGAAAAATTAATAAATGTAAAACATAGTCCCAACAAGCCCACATGATAAAAATTCACTGGTGCCCAGTCTCAAACTCTCACTGCCGTCAAGTCCGAGCTGACTCATAAAGACCCCTCCTTGGGTTTCAAAGGCAGTATCACTACAGAAGTAGATCGCCCAGTCTTCCTTCTGAGGAGTGGCTGGTGGGTTTAAACTGCCAGCCTCTGGTTAGCAGTCAAGTGCCTTAGGCAGTATGCTACCAGAGCTCCCTACTGCCCCCTTTAGATAACACATCCGTTCTAGTCTCCAGTGTCCCCAACCATACCCCACTGTCTCCCAACAAGAAGGCTAAGTGTCAGTTGGCTGCTGATACTGAGGCTACTGATTTTCTAATAGTAGTTAATGGGAAAATGAAGTATTTATTGTTCTCTGTTTTAAAAAAGTAAAATGGAAGAGGAGCCTGGGTATTTATTATGCCTGAGGCTTGCTTCATTAATGTATGTGACCTGTTTGGCCCCTGCAGTATCTAAATTTTGACTCCTGATTTAAACACTTCTCTAGTGACATGTATCTCATATAATAAGGCAGCCCATTTCCTTTTTCTCTCTCTGTGCTAAATTGAGATTTGCCATCCTATTCCATCTGCTCATTGATCCTGAACCTTTGCTGTGAAGATACCCACTGCATTTTTATTTCCTATCATCATTCTTCACATAAAAGATTCAAAGTCTTCATCATTCTAACCTCCCCCCTCTGAACATCATGCAATTTAATAGGGTTCTTCTTAAAAGGTGGCACTCAGGAGGAAGACACCTTAGTAAATATATTTCTGGTTCCCACTCCTACTATCATTGAGTTGATACTGACTCACAGCAACCCTGTATGGATAGAGTAGAACTGCCCCATGGTGTTTCCAAGCTGTAAATCTTTATGGAACCCAACTGCCTCATCTTTCTCCCACAGAGTGGCTGGCAGGTTCAAACCACCAACTCTTTGGTTACAAGCCAAATGCTTTTAATCACCACGCCACCAGAGCTCCTCTATTTCTGGTTTAGACAGTATAAAGTACAGTGGGATATATTTCTTATTTTGAAAAATATGCCACTGCTACTGAATATACTGATGCATCAAAGGAAAAGATGAAAGTAGAGCAGCAGATGATAACATCTGAGGAAGGAGACCAGGACCTAAATACTCCAGAACCAAAAAAGGTCTCAACAAAAGAGTTAGATGTAGCCTTTCGTCTCATTGTAGCAGGGATGGCAAAGTTAGAGAAACAAGATTCTAAGACAGAGAGGTTCACCAAAGTTTACAGTACAGTTACCAAGGGCCACAGCTGCTAGAATGCCATTTATGGCAAGGAAAAAAAAATTGTTAGAACCTCCTTTGATGCTGACCTCAAGAAACTGACTCCAATAGTAAACCCTCCTCTCTAGCAAAATAGTTAAACCCTGACTCCCCAGCACCACGTCCACTCACCAGACCAATCATCTTCACCAGTAGCCATCTCTCCATTATCTTTACCCCCATCATCCAACTATTAACATCATCATAACGTTATCTCACAAATGCCCCTTCTGGTATATAAAACATCAATGCAACTAGATTTTTCTTTTTCTTATCTAGACTATTTTAGGGAGCTCTGGCAGCATAGTGCCTAAGGCATTTGACTGCTAACCAGAAGGTTGGCGGTTCAAAACCAGCCAGTCCTCAGAAGGTAGACTGAGCAATCTACTTCTGTAGAGTTACCGCCTCAGAAACCCAAGGAGGGGTCGTTCTGTGTCAGATTCAACTCAACTGCAATAATTGAGTGAGAGTGAGACTGAATATAAGCCATTAGGGCTTGCTCTTTACACAAATCTTGTAGCAGGGATTTGATATTCAACATCTATTAAACAACTATCTATTGTGCATTTATCTGAGACTATTGTGCTAGATAAGTTTCTGTGTGATTCACAGTAGTATGAATCACACAGAAACACTGACCAAATCGTAAGATTAAAAGGCTACATAAAATACATTTGAGCTCATATGTACATGAAATCAGTCTAATCTTATTTTTCACAAATAATGTGCCCATGTAAATAACACACCCACACATTACAATGCATATAGTACACATAGGAAAATAATGCATAAGGGGGCTGTGTGGTTGGCAAAATGTATAGTGCACATTGCTTGTGTGAAAATATGGTAATATGCAGAAATAATGGTACATAACTAAAGTTTAATCTAAATGTCTGTGCTGAATATTAGTGTACAAAAGGTAAATTTTCTTTGGTCAATTAAGCAGGGCCTCCCAGTTAGCTAATTAAGATAAACCAATAGAATATTCAGTTGTATCTGGCAGGATGAGTTCAAGCTACTGTTCTTCCCTTCCTCAGTGTGCCAGAGTCTTAGCAGTGAGGGAAACATAAAAGTGATGACTTCACAATGAGCTTAACCCTCTCTGTTCTCATACTCCCTGAACTCCTACATACCTAACGCTCCTTTACTTGTATTTATGTATAATTTTATATCCACAAAGTATCTTCCAAGTAATTAGTGACAATCATTTAAAGAAAAATACCTGTTTTTAAAATTCCAGTGACACCACACTTAGAGCAAATCTACTTTTATGCCTTCTCTGATAAAGGACATAGACAAAACCCAAGGAGCCTCCACATCACAGGGAGGACCCAAACAGACCACATTCTCTGAAACACAGCTTAAGATGGAAGAGATTCTTGTCTGAAAAGTTTATTTATAAGATTAAAAACTTACTCCTATACTGTCAAGAGGGAGAATCTGACAGAGGGAACAAAAGGATTAAATTTAAAACCAAAAAGCCCAAACTAGACAGAGTTGAAGCCCTGAAGTCTAGAACTTAGGTCAACCAGAGTACTCTCCTCCAGACCAAGAATGTGCCTGAGATGAGGCTGTTCTACCCAAACATCTGCCTTCCCTTGGACTTTGATCTCTGTCGCAATCTCTGATTTCTGTACTAAGGTCTGGCCCTTAATTTCTGTGTCCAGTTATCTCAAGTTAATTCTGACCTACATTAATCCTGCAGTGGCTGTTCAGAAGAAAGAAAGTAATGCTACCCCAACAGGAAACAATTTAAACATTGGCTATGGATTAAAAGATGTATGTATATGTATTATACATCTAATTACATCCACTTGTATACATGACTACAGAATTGTACTAGTATTTGACTTTACTGATATACAAAAATTCTTATTTTAAAAGCTGAATTAGAAATGGTTGGAGAAAATAAATATAACAGGTAGAATAAACATACCAAATAACTTCCAAAAAGTCTTCTAGGACTTTTTATAAGATATAGTCTTATCCCTTAATTCTGCAGTATTTACGCATGACCATATATTTATACTTTTCTAGTATGTACTTTAGTAATCCATTATCTTATTCCTCATACCAAGGATATCACAAGACCAGAGCATCCCCCCACCAAAATATAGACATGGCTAATAATAGGTTTAGCACCAAGATGGTGTTCAACATCCAACATTCACTTTTAAGTGCATACAGAAAACAAGAATTCATTATGACATTTTAAAAGTGAAGGAAGCCTTAGTAGCTATAGTTTATAATTTATTCATCTAGGAAGATTAACTCTCAAAATGACAAAATTAATTTTCTTTCAGAGTTATCATTGAGCATATATCTAAGCTCCCCCAGGCCCAAGGTTCTACCACATACCTGGTCTGTTAATTCTGTCAATTTTATCCATGCTAGGGGATAGGAGCCGAAGGCGAGGACTGCTCTGATTGGAGGTGTCTGATCCCACGTCATTGAATGAATCATCAAGAGTCAGTAAGAGTTCTTTTACACATTTATGACAGATACTGTGTTGACAAGGGAGAATCAACGGGTGGGTAAACAGCTCCTTGCATGCTGGGCAAATGAGCTCTTTTTCAATATTCTTAATGGAAACCTTAAATTGAGAAAAAGAAATTAAAGTCAAAGGCTCTTAGCAGGTAAATGTGTATGGTCACATGAATATGCCCTTCTTATATATATGTACATGTGTTTACCTTTTAAGAAAAGAATTAAAAACATTTTTTTTAATCTTAAATTTTTCTACTATGAAATTCTATACCATCAGCTCCCTCAACATCCATGGCCTAAGCTGAAGAGATAAAAGATGGTAAAAGTACAGAAAGTGAGGACAAGAGAGAGATATTAGATAAAATATATATATACATATATATATATATATAAACTCACTGCCATCGAGTTGGATCCAACTCATAGCAACCCCTGCTTGGGTTTCCGAGGTGCTATAACTATGGAAGTACATTGCCCAATCTTTCATCCGAGGAGGAGCAGCTAGTGGGTTTGGACCCCCAGTCCTCTGATTAGGAGTCAAATGCCTTAGGCACTATGCCACCAGAGCTCCTACATAAAATATTAGGGGACTATGATATTCTATCAACAGCTACAAAGTCATAAAAATCATTAATTCACTGAACTAGGACTTCAGTGAAATCCTGGAAGCTTATTATTCCAATAGAAATTAAGAAGACAGCACTAAGAATAGAACTACTTCTATATAGCACATATGTCTGTGCCTAGCAAATAATAAGAGCTGGTAAAAATTGTGTTAGCCATTATGTGTGGAAGCTAGCTAAAATCTATTTCCAAACTGAATTATCAGCAATTTTCTACATTTATATGTGACCATTTTTCATATGCTCCAAATGCAATGCAGCTAAAAGGCTTGAGATTCCCATGCTATATATAACTAAGCAGTTATCTTAAAAGCCCTTCATAAATATTAAAAAGACCAAGAGGATTAAAAAGCATCATTATCACAGCTTTATTTTCAATGAGGAACAGTTTAGACTCATCAAAACTAAAAAGGTTGATTAACCCATACCAGTTTCCCATCCTTATTCTATGTAGTGGTTTATTTAAAAAAAAAAAAAAAATGTATTCCAAACTATGAGTATCCTTACAATCTTCATGACAGCCCAACTTTAAAGTTCTTATGACCTTGTAAATCATTTCTACTATGAGAAACATTGAAACTGAATTACTTCATTTATTTTAACGAAATAAAAGTATACTATCCTATTCTATCTAAAGTGGAAACAAAGTACTTTAATAATCCCTGATAATTTAATAGCATTACAGTCAACTGGCATTATCATTGTCAACTCTTTCTATGCAGAGTTCTCTTGCTGAATCACTCAGATATTTAAAATAAAGGCCCACATCATATTACAATCTTAATAAATTTGGAAATAAAACAGCCACACCTTCCAATTCACATCAAAGAATATTTGTTTGTCCACATCCTATCACAACGGATTGACACCTAATTCAAAAGAAATTGTTCTGATTGTCCAAAATAGACTCTCATACTCTATTTTTAATATAAAACTATACTGCCACTTAAGGTGTATCTTGTATTGAGAGATCTATAACCATTTCCACTTTTCTTGTAGATAAATCAATGTCATGAACTTGGCTTTTAAATCACGATAGATCTAAACCAAAAGAAAAACTATTGTGCTTTTTATATTCATTGGGGTGGAAACAATTTAAGAGAACACAACCTAGTGGCTCTCTCAGTTAACCCACTTTAAAATAAATGAGTTTCATCGGGAAACTAACAAGTTCGAAGACCAGCAAACCCGACCTCTTCAAACACACACTTGTACTTCGACAGCTGCCAGGGCACCGCCCGCCCCCAACGAGCCTGAGGAGCCTGGGAGGCGTCGCGATGCTTGGGGCAGCGTTGGGGCACGGGGGCCGGATACCGCGGGGGTCGGAGCCCAGCACAGCACCCGCTGCAAGGCCGCTTAGACAAAGGACACGCCCCCCCAACCAGCGACTGCACCTGAATCCCAGAAGCGAATTAATTCTACAGCCAGAACCCATTAAAGAACCCAGCCAGAACTCCTTGAGGTGCTAAGGTGGTAGACCACCGGTCCGGAGCGGCGCTCCCTTCCCCCGAGGACGCCGAATGCCACACTCCGAGTAGTAGGAATGGGACACCCTAGGTTACAGAGCCCTGCCCGGCGCAGGGAAAGGCGAAGAGGAAGCGGGGCCACCGCACGCCCGCCCTCGCTCCTTCTCGGGAGAGGCTTCCTTTGGGCTCGTGGCTGAGGAAGGAGAAAGACCTAAAGCTCCACGCGCCGCCATCGAGAGGTGAGGTGGCGGCGGCCCCTCTCCCCAAACTCACCAGCGAGTCTGAACGATCCCCCTCCATGATAGCCTCTTGCCAGCTGTCATCAACGGCAGGTCCAAACAGACGTCCGGGGCAGGGTCCGATGGTCGGGTCCCTGCGGCGGCTGTCGTGCCTCGGTTCGGAGCCGGATGGAGAGTTGGGACTGGGCCAGCAGACCGACGCGGCCAGGAGCAGACCGGGGCCAGAGAAACCACAGACGCAGGAGAGTCGAGCTTTGCACCCTGCGACGGCCCCGGAAAACCCGCCCAGCTGCCGGCTGCGGCGGCGACTCCTGTACACTGCGGCGGGGCCGGCTGCCGCGCGGAGACAGGGGCGCGGGCGCCGCTCTGCGGCGGGCCGGGGCGGGACCGGGGCGGGACGGTGCCGTCGCCCAGGCAACAGCACTCACCGCACAAAGGAGGCGGGACAGCAGGGCGGAGCGCCAGGGCAGGGCGGAGGTGGGCTCACGGTTCCCGAGAGCCACAATCTCCACCGCCTCCCCATCTGCCCCTATTTCCTTACCGGGCCGTCCCTCACCACCCCTTGCCAGGGTAGAAAGCCGACAGGGGACAGCAGTGAGAGCAGGGAGGGGGCAGTGGAAGCTGAGGGCCACACTCGGGGCGGGGCGAGGGCGGAGCAGTATGGCGATGGGGCAGTCCTCGCCCCTGGCCCCGCACAACCTCTCTGCCCTTCCTTTTGCTTTTCCTGAGCTTTCGTAGGACGAGGGTTGACTTATCACTGACAAGTGTCATTTCCTGGCTCTGGACGAGGTGGTAGAGATGAGGGCAGACCCAAGCGATCCTCCCTGCCCGGTCACACCAAGCACCGCAGAGCTGCATGCTTTGGAGACGACCAGAGCGAGACACCTCCCACTCCATCCTCCACCCAGACAGGTCTGGGGATTCGCATCGTGGGTCACCTTCTTTACCTGGATCTTCTCTCTTCCCTTTAGGCTGAACTTCATTTCCTGGGTAGTCACCAAGCGCTAGGATTCTGCTTTCGCATTCTGCTTTTACACACCAAGACGCGGCGCTATTGCGCCCCAGACGTTCTTGCCAAGCGGAGTGGGGACAAACTTCAGGGCAGTGTTCCCCGCCCCCCGGGTGCTGGCCCAGGGCTGCAGGAGAGCCGCACCCTGCGGTGGAAGAGCGCCCCGCCCCCGAGGCTGCGATATTCTTTTCCCCCTGGAACAGAAGGCGCGAGGAAAGGGGGCCATGCGACCAGAGCTGCTTCCGCACGCACAGTCTACGCGGTGCGCTCCCGCCAAGTGTTAAGACTCGCTGTTTCTGCAGCTCAGGAACCAGTTTAGCCTAAATGCCACCTACCTTCGCTCAAGCTCTTTTCTTCTATCTTGTTTTCAGGGTAAAGAGAGAACCTGGGACTGTCCGAACTAAAATTGTTACACAATGCCATTGCCTTTCCAATACCATCGTTACACTGACTGAGAACAATGGCATTAAACATCTGGACAGAGGGGACCACAGATCCTGTATCGAGGATGCTGTTTAGGTTTTGAAATGCTTCCCTCTTTTGTTTCCTATTTAAGATAACTCTCGTTGTGGCAAGTTCCGCCACATGCCCACAACCCTGTGGGCAGCGGTCACCTCTTCTCCAAGACGGTAGTAAAAATAGTGATTGTTGTTGTTATGTGCCCTCGAGTCCGACCCAACTCATAGCGACCCCTCCTTGGGTTTCCGAGGCAGTATCACTACGGGAGTAGATTGTCCCATCTTCTTTCCGAGGAGTGGCTGGTGGGTTTGAACCGCCAGCCTTCTGGTTAGCAGTCAAGTGCCTTAGGCACTACGCTACCAGAGCTCCTTAAAATAGTGATAAAAGTGTAGAATTTAAAAAAAAAAAAAAAAAAGCAGCAGCAGCAGCAAGGGACCATAGCAGCTGTCTTTAATCAAATACCCTCAAATTTACAGATGACGTGCGCAGGAAGAACGCCTTGCCAGGTAGTAACTAGGCTACTCTGATCCCCAATTAATAATACCGGTCCAGTGAACCCACAGGAATACACAGAGTCACTGTACCAAAAAGAACTGATCGATCTTCATCCATTTCAGGAAGTGGCATATGATCTAGAACCAATGGTAATGAAGGAAGAAGTCAAAGCTGCAATGAAAGAACTGGCGAAGAACAAGGCTCCGGGAATTGATGGCATACCAATTGAGATATTTCAACACACAGATGCCCCATTGGAGGCGCTCACTCAGTTATGCCAAGAGATTTGGAGGACAGCTACCTGGCCAACTGACTGGAAGAGATCCATATTTGTGCCCATTCCAAAGAAAGGTGATCCCACAGAATGTAGAAATTATAGAACAATATCACTAATATCACATGCAAGTAAGATCTTACTGAAGATAATTCAGAAATGTTTGCAGCAGTATATTGACAGAGAACTTCCAGAGGTTCAAGCCGGATTCAGAAGAGGACGTGGAACAAGGGATATCATAGCTGTTGTCAGATGGATCTTGGCTCAAGGCAAGAATACCAGAAAGATGTTTACTTGTGTTTTATTGACTATGCAAAGGCATTTGATTGTGTGGATCATGACAAATTATGGATAACATTGAGAAGAATGGGAATCCCTGAGCACTTGATTGTACTCATGAGGAATCTGTACCTTGACCAGGAGGCTGTCATTCGAACAGAACAAGGGGACACTACATGGTTTAAAATCAAGAAGGGAGTGCGTCAGGGTTGTATTCTTTCTCCACACTTATTCAATCTATATGCTGAGCAAATAATCCGAGAAGCTGGACTATATGAAGAAAAACGTGGTATCAGGATTGGAGGAAGAATCATTAACAACCTGAGATATGCAGACGATACAACTTTGCTTGCTGAAAGTGAGGATGACTTAAGGCACCTACTGATGAAGGTTGAAGAATACAGTCTGCAGTATGGATTACATCTCAACATAAAGAAAACAAAAATCCTCACAACTGGACCAATGAGCAGCATCACAATCAATGGAGAGAAGATTGAGGTTGTCAAGGAATTCACATTGCTTGGTTCTACAATCGATGCCAACGGAAGCAGCAGTCAGGACATTAGACGTCGTGTAGCATTGGGAAAGTCAACTGCGAAGGAACTGTTTCAAGTGCTGAGGAGCAAGGATATCTCCTTGAGGACTAAGGTGCGCCTGACACAAGCCATGATATTTCCAATCACCTTGTATGCATGTGAGAGCTGGACAATGAATAGGGAAGACCGAAGAAGAGTTGATGCTTTTGAGTTGTGGTGCTGGCGAAGAATGCTGAAAGTACCGTGGACTGCTAAAAGAACTAACAGATCTGTCCTGGAGGAAGTGCAGCCAGAATGCTCCTTGGAAGCAAGAATGGCCAGACTTCGTCTCACCTATTTTGGTCATGTTGTCAGAAGGGACCATTCCCTGGAGAAGGATGTCATGCTTGGTAGGGTGGAGGGTCGACGAAAGAGGGGGAGGCCTTCAACGAGATGGATTGATACAGTGGCTGCGATGATGGGCTCGAGTATAGCAGGGATTCTGGGGCTGGTGCGGGATCAGGCAGTGTTTCGTTCTGCTGTGCATGGGGTCGCTATGAGTCGGAAACGACTCGACGGCACTTAACAACAACAACAACAACAGTGAACCCACAAGGTGGAGCTGAGGCCGCTTGCTTCCCACAAGTTCTGAAGGTTCCTAATAGGGAGAAATGAGGAAAATAACAAATGCCTGCAAAGTTTAGGCACCTAAATCATGTTCTATACCATGTTCTTATGTAGATTTTAAAAGCACTGAAAGTCAGTTTCTGGGCCCTTGGGTTAAATCATTTCCCATGGCTTTAATCTCGCATCAGCACATCTGCGTAGAGATTTAGACCCAAATGAAATAGTTGACAGTAAAAGAGACTGCTGACTGTAAAAGAGACTGTTACCAGTTGCTGTCAGACTCATAGTCACCCCATGTAACCAGTAGAACGATCCTCATAAGGTTTTCTAGGATGTAATCCTCACAGGAGCAGATCTCCAGGCCTTTTTCCCACAGAATGGCCCAACGCCACCTTTTCCTTTAGGAGTCCACCACCAGGCTCCTGAAGAGATTGTTGTTGTTGTTATGTGCCATCGAGTCGGACCCGACTCATAGCGACTCCTCCTTGGGTTTCCCAGGCAGTATCACAATGGAAGTAGATTGCCCCATCTTCCTTCCGAGGAGTGGCTGGTGAGTTTGAACAGCCAGCCTTCTGGTTAGCAGTCAGGTGCCTTAGGCACTATGCTACCAGAGCTCTGAAGAGATTAGAAGGCTTTAATAACATGAACTAAAGATAAAATTCATATAGATTATGTTTGGATAAAAATAAATTTAAAAGCCCTTCTATTATGCACATCAAACTTCCAGTGAGATGTCAGTTTTCACCTAATGGACAAAATTCAAAGGACCTCTGGTGGTGCAGTCCCAAAGGCATTTGATTGCTAACCAGAAGATTGGTGGTTCAAACCCACCTAGCCCCTCCAGGAAAGGAAGATAGCGCAATCTACTTCCACAAAGATGTATGGCTTTGGAAACTCAATAGGGGTCACTATGAGTTGGAATCGACCTGACAGCAGTGGATTTGGTTTGGCAAAATTCAAAAATTATGTTATTACACTTGACAAGAATGCAGTGACCAAGGCACTTTCAAAGTGTTTTGTGATAGTGTAGATTGATGCAGTTATTTAGAAGAGAAATTTTGCAAATTCCACATAGTACCCAAGGCACTTGACTTCTAACCAGAAGGCTGGCAGTTCAAACCTACCAGCCACTCCTGGGAAGGAAGGTTGGGCAATCTACTTCTGCAGTGATACCACCTCAGAAACCCAAGGAGGGGTCGCTATGAGTCGGGGCCGACTCGATGGCACATAACAACAACAACAACACTGAAAATTCTAAGTGCTTTTATCTTTTAACTAAGCAAGCCTACTCCTAGGGATTTTTCTCCTGAAATACTTGCATATATGCACAAAAAACATGTGTACAAAGATCCTGAGACCATATTTGTAAGAACAACCTAAATTTTATCCATTATGCCCTTCCATAATGCAGTATCCATAGAATACTGAAATAAATCAACAGCAGCTAAAATAAATGTACTAATGAGAAAGGATTTCTAAAATACAGTGTTAAAAAAAAATAACTACAGAACCATAGAGATTCTGTATGCTGCCACTGTGGCAAAAAGGAAGAAAAAAAAAAGTCCAGGTAGGCATATATGCTTATATAAACAAACAAAAAATTCTCTGAAATAGAGCACACACAAAAAATGGTAACAGTTCTCAGCAGTAGAAACAGAGAAATAGATTTAGGTGTGGAAGACTTACTTTTAAACATTGCATTTGCATTTCATACTATAAGCATGTTTTACTTGTAATTTTTTGATATGAAAAAATGATTTAATTCACAAAACTCTAAAAGCAAAAAAAGGAAGGGGGATGAGAAAGACATAGAGAGGTACATGGGAGGTACAGACAACAAATATGAACCCTTTTGTACATACAGTACTGCACTGTCAATGAAGGCTAATATGGGTATATGGGTGGAGAGATGGGTGGACAGGCTGAATGATTAGGTATGTCTATGAAATGGGGAGTGTATCCAAGAA
>NW_006922051.1:1752246-1772069 GCF_000298275.1 Orycteropus afer afer | reverse complement strand
CTGGGAAGAGGTAACTATGGGGAGGAAGTGGGAGGGGAGCTGTTGCATTGTGGTAAACTGTGGTCAATGTCACGAGACAAAGTGTATGTGAACCACTGTATGGAAAGTAAATTTGCTCTGTAAACCTTCACCCAAATCACAATTTAATAAAAAAAAGGAAGGGGAATATTGTTAAGAAGATAACAACTATGAAAACCACAGTTATAAGACTAACACTATCTCCATTTTCTAGTCACTTCTATTCCTCTTGGCTGCCATGCTTTGGAACATCTCCTCAACTTCTTTCCTTCAGACACCCATACATTCCAGTCTCTGGGTTATCAAAGACACCAAAACCCATCCAAATTTCCCAAGTTAAAAATCTATGTTGCTCCTGTTGTCTTTTTAAAAGTCCTTTTTTGCTCCTTCCCGCTCTCATTAGCCTCCATATCCTACTGTTTCTTGTCAGATCTTGTCCTTTTTCATCCTCACAGGTAATTCTCCCGTTCACTCTGAACCTCCTCTCCAGGTGTCTAGATTACAGCAATAGCCTATCAATTAAATATTTATGGAAGACCTATACGCACTGCACTCACAGCTCCACTGTACACAAGGGCAGAATAAGCTATGGTCTAGGGCCACAAACAGGCTGATATGAGAATATAAAAGGGGTGTGTGTGTGTGTGTATTTGTGTGCTGGAGGGCAGGGATTAATCACAGAATATATCTGATAAAGATGGACAGACCAGAATACCACACTTCTTTTCTGTAAATGTTGGGAAGTTTTTGGATTTTAAGCATAAAAACAACATGAAAGATCTGAGTTAAAAAAAAAATAAAAGCAGTGTTCTATTTTTACATTGCATAGGGTATCCCTTGGCTCCTACCCCTCCCCAGCATGGAGTATCCTAGTGTCTCCTTTTTCAATAGTTTCTTTTTAATTAAATCTCGGTCAAAATTGAACACAGAAAGTTACCCCATCCTATCAACCCCCTAAATCTGTAGACCTAGGGTACTCTTGCCTTCACTGTGGTATCTTATCTTGAACTTGTTGATGTTACTTAAAATGGCTCTTCTTTCACAGGAGTGTGAGCTGTCTCACATCTTTCTACATCAGAAACTTCAAAGTGTTAGAGAAGCATGTCATCACTTTTCTCCTACTTCATCTACATCACACAAACTTCATCTACACACACACACAAACAACTGAATCCCTTGTTGAGTATTAAGAGTCAATATGGAAAAAGACCAGGTCAGCTTAGTGACCATATTGTGTATTTTAGTCAGTGCTCTGAGGCACCTGGCTTTCAATCTGCTTGGTCAAAGTTCAAATAGCCAGGGTACAATTTTGTTAGTATGTCCCTAATAAGTAGAAACACAGAGATAGGGCCACATATCCCTAAACCTTGCCTCCTGTTGGGACTCAATAGTCATTAAGCAACTCTGGATGCAAAGTGAAGAGAGTCTCTGGGCTTACAAGAAATAAGGAAGGTAATAATGAAGTAAATCACGAGGTTTTATAAGCCGAGTGGCACATTCACTGTCTATACTATTGTGTATCAGGAAGTATAGGTTAGAGGGGAAATGAATGGCATTGTCTTTCAATTATTAGGAGCTCTGGTGGTGTAGTGCCTAAGGCATTTGACTGCTAACCAGAAGGCTGGAGGTTCAAACCCACCAGCCACTCCTCAGAAGGAATATTGGGCAATCTACTTCCATAGAGATACCACCTCCAAAACCCAAGGAGGGGTCACTATGAGTCTAAATTCTAATTGACTCGATGGCAGTGCGTTTGGTTTTGGTTTTAAGACAAAAGCCAGAAGAAAGGTCTGGAAATTTATTTCCAAAATTCATCCATTGAAAACCCTCTGAAGCACAGTTCTACTTTGACACACATGGGACTGCCATGAGTAACAGCTGACTTGAAGCAACTGGCATTTAGCAGGTCACCCAGACCACACTTTATTTCTCCATTTACAGTTGCTACATATAGCAAATAAAAATATGGTACATTCACTTAAATTTGAATATCAGATACACAATGAATTTTTTTTAGTACAACTATGTCCCAAATACTGCATGGGATAAACTCACACTAAATTTTTATTTTATTTTTTTTGGTTTATCTGACTTTAAAATTTAACTCAATATCCTGTATTTTATCTGGCAATCCTTTCTCTATTTGTTATTGACCACAGTTAGTATATAAGATGTCTCAAGGCTCAAACCTGTTGTTATAGCTTTCATTTATTAAGATCCTATTATGTACCAGTATATTTGTGCCCATTCCAAAGAAAGGTGATCCAACAGAATGGAGAAACACACAATATCTCTGGTGGTGTAGTGCCTAAGGCATTTGATTGCTAACCAGAAGGCTGGTGGTTCAAACCCACCAGCTACTCCTCAGAAGGAAGATTGGGCAATCTACTTCCATAGTGATACTGCCTCGGAAACCCAAGGAGGGGTTGCTATGAGTCAGATCTGACTTCACGGCAGTGAGTTTGGTTTTTTTGTTTGGTTATCATTAATATCATGTGTAAGTAAAATTTCGCTGAAGATAATTGTGGTAGTTATATTTGTGTGTCAACTTGGCTGGGCCTGGTTGAGTGGTTAGGCAGCTGGTAGTAGTTATTCCCCATGAGACTGGCAATCAACTCCATGGTGGGATCTACCACAAGTAGCTGCCTTTGGGATGTGGTCTGCTTCCCATATATAAGAAGCAGCTTTGGGAATGGTCTCCAGTTTATGGCATGCTTGGACCCTGCATGTAGCCATATTGTTATTCAGCAGCCTGCCATGCTCTGCTGACCTTGGGACTTATAATGGACTTGAGTTAATGGCCTGCCGTGTGGTTTGATGACATCAGGACTGTGCCTTTTTACTTGTCAATCTTGGGTTTCTCAGCCTCAGCAGCTGGCAGCTGTCTGAGTGAAGAAAAGCCTCCAGCTTCAGTGGGCCGGGAGCAGAGGGCAGAGCTGAAGCCCAAGGCTCAGGGGCTTTCACCCAGCCCCTAGAGCCTGGCACTTTGAACTTGGACTTAAAGCTTCCAAATTGTAAGAATAAACTCCTGTTTTTAAGGCCATCCCATTTGTAGTATATTCTTGTCAGAGCAGCACTAGGTAACCAGAACAATAATTCAAAAACATTAGTAGCAGTATATTGACAGAGAAGTGCCAGAAATTCAAGCTGGATTCTGAAGAGGATGTGAAACGAGAGATATCACTGCTGACGTCAGATGGATCTTGGCTGAAAGCTAAGAATACCAGAAAGATATCTACTTGTGTTTTATTAACTATGCAAAGGCATTTGACACTGTGGATCATAACAAACTATGGATAACATTGGGAAGAATGGTAATTCCAGAACACTTAATTGTGCTCGTGAGGAACCTGAACATAGAGGAAGAGGCAGCTGTTCAAACAGAACAAGGAGATACAGAACTGTTTAAAATCAGGAGGGCATGAGTCAGGGTTGTATCGTTTCGCCATACTTATTCAATCTGTATGCTGAGCAAATAATCCAAGAAGCGGGACTTTAAGAAGAAGAATGTAGAATCAGTATTGAAGGAAGACTCATTAGAACCTGCAGTATGCAAATGATACAACCTTGCTTGCTGAAAATTAACATGACTTGAAGCATTTACTGATAAAGATCAAAGATTACAGTCTTCAGTATGGATTACACCTCAATATAAAGAAAACAAAAATCCTCACAACTGGACCAATAAGCAACATCACCATAAATGGAGAAAAGACTGAAGTTGTCAAAGATTTCATTTTACTTGGATTCATAATCAACACGCATGGAAACAGCAGTCAAGAAATCAGACGTCACATGGAAACAATTAGTCCAAGGGACTGGTACACTTCAGCCTAGAGAACTATGAGATCAGAAGAACTAGATGGTGCCTGGCTACCACTGTCAACCACTCAGAGGGGGATCTAAGAAGATCCTGGATATAGTGGGAGAACAATATGGAACAAAACTCAAAATCATGGGAAAAAAAAAAAAAGGGACCAGGTTTGCTGGTCTGATAGAACTTGGTGGAACCACTTTGACTACGGCCCCTCGCTGCCCTTCAGGTCTGGAATTGAACCAACTCCTGTGGCTTCCAGCCAAACAAAAGACAGGCAAATGAACTGAACATTTACATTAGGTAGATACACTCCTTGGAGAAATCAATCATGAGAGAATAGAAAGGCTATGTCTGCACAGGGAGACAGCTGTGGGGGGGGGGGCAGGGGTGCAGGGGAAGGAAGGCCACAGGAAGAGGTGGCTATGGGGAAGAAGTGGGAGGGGAGCTGCTGCACTGTGGGAGATTGCAGTCAATGTCACGAGACAAAGTGTGTGTGAACTGCTATATGGAAGACGAATTTGCTCTGTGAACTTTCACCCAAATCACAATGAAATTTAAAAAAAGAAATCAGACATCATACTGCACTGGGCAAATCTGCAAGGAACCTCTTTAAAGTGTTAAAGACCAAAAATGTCACTTTAAAGACCAAGGTGCATGTAACACAAGCCAAGGTTTTTCAATAGCCTCATATGCATGTGAAAGCTGGATAATGAGTAAGAAAGATGGAAGAAGAATTAATGCCTTTGAATTGTGGCGTTAGCGAAGAATACTGAAAATACCGTGGGCTACCAGAAAAACAAATCTGTACTGGAAGAAGTGCAGCCAGAATGTTCCTTCGAAGTGAGAACGACCAAACTTTGTCTCACCTACTTTGGTCATGTTGTCAGAAGGGACTATTTCCTGGAGAAGGAGTTCTTACTTGCTAAAGCACAGGGTCAGTGAAAAAGGCAAAGACCCTCAACAAGATAGATCGACACATTGGCTGCAAGGATGGGCTGAAACATAGCAAGGATGGTGAGGATGGTGTGGTAGCAGGCAGTTATTTCATTCTGTTGTATAGAGAGGGTTACTGTGGGTCAGAATCAACTTGATGTCACCTAACATTATGTACCAATAACAGTATTAGGAATTTTGTGTAAGATACTCATTTAATCCTTGCAATAGCCTTGAGACATAGGTATAATTTCCTTCAGAGGAGACCTGGAACAACCAAAACTCTACCTCCCCCAGAGATTTAGTCACATGCTCAGAGTCACATGGCTAGTTACCAAAGAGCCAGGCTCACCCCAGCCTCCCTTGTTACACTGCCCACCAAACCAAAAACCAAACCCGTTACCAGAGAATTGATTCCGACTCATGACAACCGAGAGAAGGCAGTTCTCCCACAGCCCAAACAGCTGTAATTACTCCCTATTCCTCCCCCTCTGCTACCCTCACTAGGCTTTGGAACAAAGTATTGCACCTCTGCCTCTGAAGCTTAATGGTTTTTCTAAACAAACAACAGGGCCAAACAAATATAATTTCAGGCTAACAATTCCAGGCTGGTGCCCTCATGTCTGATTACCTCCTTCTTCAGGTGATCAGAAAGGAAAATTTGCATTGTACTCTGTGCAGTGAAATAGAATCAGGTTGGAGAAGGTCCTGCAGTCCTTTCATGGTGCAAAGAGAAAAGGTACCCTTGGAGGTTTTCCATCCTGCCTGCCTGGACAGCTTTTTTTTTTAATTGGCTTTGTGTGTGTGTGTGTGCGCTTTTGGTGCAAATTCACAGAGCAGAATTTGTTTTACATTCAATAGTTCGTGTACATTTGGTTTCACTCCCCAATTACCATCCCGACAGCTTTTGAGAGAAGGGGTACTGCTAGTGGTAAAACTTTTCCTGTCATACACTGTTGTCTCTGAGTATTAAAACAACTTTCACTACTGCCAACATTGTATATGTGTCTGGTGTGCATTGATCAGGATAAATGGATACAGCACCCATGGAGTGGTTGGGACTACTGGGTAGAATTCTCATCCCAGTACTCTGGTGGGTACTTGGGGTCTGGAGACAGCCTTTAAGGCCACCTGTGCGTGCAAAGTAGCAGCCACCTGTGTTACAGAGAACTACTCTACAGGGCTTTCTTGGCTATAGTCTTTATGGAAGCTGATCAACAGGCCCTTCTTCCATAGTGCCTGATCCGGTTACCTAGTGCCGCTCTGTCAAGAGTATACCACAAATAGGATGGCCTTAAGAAACAGGAGTTTATTCTTACAGTTTGGAGGCTTTAAGTCCAAGTTCAAAGTCCCAGGCTCTAGGGGCTGGGTGAAAGCCCCTCAACCTTGGGCTCCAGCTCTGCCTCTTGCTCCCAACCCACTGGAGCTAGAGGCATTTCTTCACTCAGACAGCTGCTGGCTGCTGAGGCTGAGAAGCCCCAAGATTGACAAGTAAATAGGCACAGTCCCAGTGTTACCAAACCACACGGCAGGCCATTATCTTAAGTCTATTGTAAGTCCCAAGGCTGGCACAGCATAGCAGGCTGCTGAGCAACCGCACAGCTACATGCAGGGTCCAAGCGTGCCATAGGCTAAAGACCATTCTCAAAGCTGCTGCTTATATACGGGAAGCAGACCACATACCCAAAGGCAGCTACTCAGCTGCTTGTGGTAGATCCCACCATGGAGTTGATTGCCAGTCTCATCATGGGGAATAACTACCACCAGCTGCCCAGCCACTCAACCAGGCCCAGCCACTCAACACACAAACATAACTACCACAATTAATAGGTTTCAACTGCCAACCTTGAGGTTAACAGTTAAGATACTGCCCACAGGTAAGCATTAAAAAAAACAAAAAAAAAACTAACTGCCATCAAATCAGATCCGATTCATAGGGACCCCTCCTAGGGTTTCTGAGGTGGTATCACTGCGGTAGATTGCCCAATCTTCCTTCCAAGGAGTGGCTGATGGGTTTGAACCATAGCCTTCTGGTTAGCAGTCAAATGCCTTAGGCATTACACCACCAGAGCTCCCACAAGTAAGCATAAAACATCTAATTTATAATCTCATTTTAAGAATCTGATTTAAACATTCTTTTACAAAGTAGGTTGAGCTTTTTTTCCCCCAAAATGTAAGAAAATCAGAGGAAAAGTATAGTGATATTTATGAAATGAGCAATTTTCAAATGATTTTGCTAAATCTAAATCTTCTGTTTGTCCTTCTCCCATCCTCCAGAAACACACATTTCACCTGATCCTAAAATATAAAAAATATATATATTATCAAGAAAACTTTGCAGTGGCCACAACTTAGCATTACCAGCTCAATTTAGATTTCAGTTGTGTGAGCAACTGTCTATTCAGCCTTCTGAAACAGATCATTTGGTGGTATTTTTGTTTTGGTCCCAGGAGATGCTTAAGACTTTACACTGGTCTAGATTTGAGGATTTTCTAAATCTAATTCTTTCAGGGTGTAAGTGCCCTCTTGTTTTAATAAAAATTCTATTTATAAAAGTTCTTGAACTTTTTTGTGCCTTAAGCATATTCAAAATGAAAATAATAATTCACGAAATAATGGTACTGCCTGATTCACTATCAAAATTAAATGTATGCTTTCCAAAGCCTTTTCCCCTATTTAGTTCAAATGATGGTAGTCTGTGGAGCTGTCTAAACAGTAGTACTTTTTCTGTCTATATACCCTAAAGTAATGTTTATTTCACAGTGTCAAACATTCAGGAAAGTATAGAGAAAAATTTATCAATCAGATATTTAACTATCTTTTTAGTCAAATCATAAATTTCACAGCTCTTCCATATGTTTTATTTCAGATCAATTTGAAGTTTCCTATGTAAATATGCCTAGTCTATTATTTGCCTTCTCCTCCCAAATACTGATCACTAGCCTGTATTTCATGTATATTACGTGCATATTTTATTATACTGTATCCATATTCATAAAACTTTATTATATAAATCTTTGTTCTATTTGTATGTTATCAAAATTTGTTTTAAGATTTTTCCTAGCTCATATGTAAAGCTGTATTTCATTCATTTTTTAAAAAATTTACTTTTATTTTTTTATGACAATGTAGGTGAAAGTTCACAGAGCAAATGAGTTTTCCATTCAACAACTTATACACATTTTGTTTTATGACATTGAACACAATCCCTTCAATGTAACAGCACTCTCTCCAAGTCCCCCCAAGTTCCCCTGCCCCTTCCTGTTGTCTGAGCTTAGTTTTTGGGCAAATGCTTCCCTTTTGTTCTCACATGGTTGACTGTACTCAGGAGTACATTGCTCCCTAGTGTTATGATTCACTTTATTAGGCCTATCTGTTGTTTGGCTAAAAGTTGGTCCCTGGCGTTGGGTTCAGTTCCAGGCTTGAAGGGTATCTAAGGGCCACAGTCTGAGGGCTTCCAGCAGACTCTATCAGATCAGTAAGTCTGGTCTTTTCGTGATTTTGAATTTTGTTCCACATTTTGTTTTTCTCCCTCTCTGTCCAGGACCTTCCACTGTGATCCTGATCAGAGAGGTCAGTAGTGGTAGCCAGGCATCATCTAGTTCTTCTAGTCTCAGGGTAATGGAGGTTGTGTGAACAATAACTATTGAGAGAAGGGAAATGGGAAGTACTTTCTAGCTATTCTGTTGTTCTTAGCTGCTGTTGTGGATTGAATTGTGTCCTGAAGAATTATGTGTCAACCTGGCTAGGCCACGATACTGAAAAAAAAAACAAAAAAACTCACTGCCATTGTGTCAGATCCGACTCATAGCGACCCCTCCTTGGGTTTCCGAGGCAATATCACTACAGAAGTATATTGCCCAACCTTCCTTCCGAGGAGTGGCTGGTGGGTTTGAACCACCAGCCCTCTGGTTAGGCACTATGACACCAGAGCTCCTTTGATACTCAGTATTATGTATTATCCTCCACTTTGTGATCTGATATAGTTATCCTTTGTGTTATAAATCCTAACTTCTATAATGTAAAAAAGGGAGGATTAGCGGCAGTTATGTTAATAAGGCAGGATGCCATCTACAAGATTAGGTTGTATCTTGAGTCAATCTCTTTTGAGATATAAAAGAGATTAAACAGAGAAGTAGTCATCAGCAGGACCTCAGTACCACCAAGAAGAGCCAAGAGTGGAGTGCATTCTTTGGACCTAAGTTTTCTGCGCTAAGAACCTGCTAGATTCAGGGGAAGACTGGTGCCAAAACACATCAAGCAATGCTGGGCCCACAGACGTTAAAAAGAGACAAGGACCTTCCACCAGACCAACAGAGAGAAAAAGCCTTCCCCTAGAGCTGGCACCCTGAATTCAAAAGTCTGGCCTCCTAAACTATGAGAATAAATTTTTGTTTATTAAGCCACCCACTTGTGTGGTATTTCTGATATTGTTGTTGTTGTTGTTATGTGCCATCAAGTCGGACCCGACTCATAGCGACCCCTCCTTGGGTTTCTGATGCAGTATCACTACTGAAGTAGATTGCCCAACCTTCCTTCCAAGGAGTGGCTGGTGGGTTTGAACCCTCAGCCTTCTGGTTAGCAGTCAAATGCCTTGGGCACTGTACCACCAGAGCTGCTCTCTGTTACAGCAGCACTAGAGAACTAAGACAGTTGCTTTTGAGTCCATTGTAACTCACGGCAACCCCACGTTTATGGAGAACTGCTCCATAGGGTTTTCAAGGAAATAGATCACCAGGCCTATCTTTCGAGACACTTCTAGGCAAGTTTGGCTATTTACATAAATATAAATATGCTACATACTCAAAGTTCTATGTTCCTTTTCATCAAATCTTCATTATATTATTCCAGAAGAGTGTGTGAAGGTGTGAAGGGAAGAAGTGTATAAAGATGACAAAAAATTAAGGGAGCAAATCTTTCAAGATATCAAAACAGCCTCTGGCAGTTTGGAAAATACTGCCTTGATTAAGCCTAGAAATTGAAACTGATCAGAGTTTTAGAAAGTTCTTTTTTCAGTCCAAAGAGATATGTTGCAAAAGAAACCTTTTAGAAATGGTAACATTTCACTGATAGTGAAAGTAAGACAAAACATTTATGTTGTCTTCCAAGTCTCTTGAGAATTAACCTAAGTACTAGTATACTTTTGGGTATTGTTTGATGAGCAGAAAGAGCACAATGGTAGAGATCACTGTATACTTTAAATATTAAAGTAATCATCACAACAGAGTAAAACAAGCTGATCAAGTTTGTCACGTGGGTTTTAGATTACCCTAATATAAGAGGCTCATCTCTCACATTCAGAGAACACACAATAACTCAATTTCATTTGAAACAGACACATAACAAATGGCTTCCACTTTTACTCCGTAAAACCTTCTGTAATTTTTGAGTATTTTGCAGCAGGCATGTTTTCATGAATTCATTTTGTAAAATGTTAAAGCTATGTATTTTAAGTTAGCTCATTTACAGAGTTTGAGAAGTCCAGTATGAAAATGGTACATCTGTGGGAAAGTGAAAATGTTATGATGATGGTCAACTCATTGGTCTAAAGTTGGAGAGAAGGAAAGGGGCAGAAAGACTACGGGCCCTGCTCTCTTTTAACTTGGAGTTAATTAGACCCCTTTCCCATTATTCATTACATTACAAACCTAAACTACTAAGTGGAACCCAATACCTCAGAGGAAAATAAAGCAAGTTAAATTCAAGAGTCTAGTATCCCATGGTTAATACTTAACAGAAGTATTCAGTGTTCAAATTCTGTATCTTCACACACAAAATGGGGGTTTTGGATGGAATTGTGAGTGGGGCAAGAGGAAAGTGGGTGGGGAGGAAGCTTGAGTTGAAACAATGAGGATACTTTCTGAGAGGATGGGGCAGTGAAGGCAAGGGGAGCAACAGTTCTAAGTTCTTATGAGAGCCTGCTTTCCAACCTTAGAAGTCTCAAAGGGACCTAAGGCCTCTTTAACTTTTGAAATCAGCTGACAATGCTCCTGTGCGCTTGCAAGCCCAGTGCTGTAGTAAAGTGAACAGGGTCTGCCTAGTCAGAGTAAGAAGCACAGAAATACCATGGATGAAGCAAGAAGAGTGCTTTGTTTTAGTTGTTCATCACAGTGAGCATGTTATGGTAAACAGTGCCATTCTGAAAGTTTTGGGGGGTTTTATACACAACTTACAAAGAATTTTAAGGGTTCAATAATGGTGTTGTCCTACCTCCCCATTTATGGGAAGTGCACCTGCCTGCTTCATAATCACCTGGAGTACTATTAACATGCAATCATGAGTCCCAACCCAGAACTATTCACACAGAATTTCGGGTTGTGTCTGAAATTGAAGTAAAGTACCATGTAACTCATCCATCAGACCGTTCCTGAAGCTGTCATGGTCTATTTATTTTGCAATCAACACAAAGAATTCCTCCCCCCCCCCCAGTCCCTCAGAGTTCCCAAACAGAAATTTATCAACTGTTAAACATCGCTCTTAGACCTGGGCAATTGCGGTCCTGCTGTGGGTACCAACGCTTCCTTTTGGGATTTTCTTGGGATATCAAGGACCCCGAATTTCCCATTCCAAACTGCTCCGAGTTTGCTTCCAGGTCTTTGCATGCCTCTCCGCAGGGTCCATCCTTTGAGGGCGGAGCTGGCTGCGGCGTGCACCCTAGCTATGCCCTGGGGTGGCCAAGGGGCGACTGTTTGGACAGATGTGGAACAAGGTTTCCTCAGGCATACGCGGGAGATCCGTCAGGGTGCAAGATACAGCAAGAGATAGGAAAGGAAGAAGCACCGAGGTCTCCGTTTGTACGCTGCTTGGGGAGGGAGGTGGGTGGGGTGCTGCAAATGGCTGGGGCAGCCCGAGGCACAGGCCTCACCTTCAAAATGTTGACAAATAATGTTATTGTGGATGAGTGTATTCAGTGTTTGATAATAAAGACAGAATTCAAGGGGCAAGCTTTAGGCTGAAAGTGCATTAAACGGGCTCTCTGACCCCAAGAAACACAGGATCTTCTGGCCTGAAGCTAAAACCACTGCATACTTTCCATCTGCAGTCAGGGTAAGGGGACGTAGGCAAGTTTCAGGTTGCTCAGACCAGAACTGCGTAAGCACGGGCTGCAGAATCACCCTTTTTCCTTTCGATAGCCACTTGCAGGAAACCCTGTTCTCCTCGTGCCATCACCTCTTCTCGAACTTTGAGGTGCAGAATGCAGAAGCCATTTCCCGCTTTCCCGCTGCCTGATAGTCCTAAGGGACGCAGCCAGCTCGCCCAGGCTGTCGTGCGCTCTGTGCAGCCTCTGCCTTTCCCAACACCTCCCGCCTGCGAACCCCTTTGGGAAACCCAGCTCTGCTCACAGTTTCTCAGATGCAGCGCTGAACCCAGCCTCCCCACCCGCAAGGCTCTCTGCCTGGCCGAGGGCGTGGTCGCTGGGAGCCTCGACGGCGCCAGCTGGGTTTCGGAAAAGACTCTGAGACAGGTGCCGGGCTGCGATCCGGCTCTTCCAGCATCCACCACTCCCCTCCGAAAGAAGGCGCTAGAAATGTTCTCGGCCTAGAGCACAGGCTACGAATCTAAAAAGACGGATGAAACAGGGCGAAAGGAGATTGGACCCCTATTTATCCGCCACACGGTTGGATTCCGTGCTGAATCGGATCCGCCCACTGGGCCTGTTCTCCTGATGGTGGCATCTTCCCTCCGCGCCCCGCGCCGGGACAGAAATCACCCATTCGAAGTCACCACGCGAAGCTGCTCTGGCCGCGTCGGGAGTGCTGCTCGGCCAACGCCCGGGACAGCTCCCCTTCTTCGCATGCTGGGTGCCTGCCTGCCGATATCCTCGCCGCCGCCCAGATGGCCCCAACACGCCTGAAACAGTCCCTCTAGGCTCATTTCAGAGATGCCGCGCAATAAATAAGGGGCGAATAATTTGCATTCTGCAGCTGCTGCGAAGCCGGGACTCTGAGAGCACGGACTCAGGATTCCAGCCCCTGCCTTCTCTCTGGCTGTGGGAATGGACCCCATGCGCACAGCTACAGGCCAGGTAGTGCCCCCTGGGGGCCCAGGTCACAGCAACGCGCGCCCCAGAACTTACCTTGCCTTTGGCTAGCAATTCCATGATGTAGCCAAATTCACTTATCTCGCCCGACTCAGACATGGTTATGACCCTACACAAACTCTGGAAGACCGAGGCCGGTGCATCGAATTTGTTTTTTCTCTTTTTCTGTTTTCAGTCTGAGTTTGCCAAGCGCTCCGCCGGTACGCTGTTAACCAGGAAAAGTGAAGAAGCGGAGGAAAAAAGCAAAAGAGGGGTTGGGTGGAATGAAGGCCATAGGAGGCGACCCTTATAGCCGCGTCTGCCGTAAATGACCCTGGGTGCGGCGGTCTGGGAAGCGCGATCCAACCGAACAAACGAGGGCGGCGGCGGCGGTGAAATCTTCTCCAGGCGGAGCTCTGAGCGCGGAGGCCCCGCCTCCTCGGGGGTCGCGGCCGGCGCCTCCCGCCCTGGTGCGACCGCAGAAGAGACAAACAAACGCACACAAAGCCAGTCTGCACCTCGCGCTTAGCGGTCCCAGCCAGGACACTCAGGCTGGCTGGTTAGAGCAGCCCTTTATCGGATGCAGGGTAAAGTGGCCGTCCCGGACTCAGCGTGAGCAGGAAAAAGCCCGTCACACTGTCTGGAGGTGCGAGGGCAGAGAGAAATGAATGCAGAGGAGGCACAACAAAGGATCTGGCTGCCAGCGCCGGGAAAATAAATAAATAAATAAATGAAGGCCCAGGAAATGGCAACGCCGCATCTCAAGTCAGCCTTCCTGAAATCCAATAGGTAACAGATCAAGCCCAGAGCTTCGGAGATGAGAACAAATACAAGGATTGAATTTTAAACACTCTTAAGTGTGTAAGGCCGATTGTATCTCCATATCCCCTTGATACTCAACCTTCCCTTAATTTTTTTTTTTTTTTTAAAAGAGGCATCCGTGCCAGCAAGGTCCCTAGGCAGCACTCTCAACCCTTAGTTACCACTAACTCACTTTTCTAATTACTCGTTTCATTGAGTTAAAAATTCTGTGCATGTTTCTCACATTTTATACTTCTTTTCTTTTTTAAAAATAGCAGCTCCCCTAGGAGGCTGCAGCTGAAATGGCCTCTCAGGCTTCCCACTTCATTCATACCTGACAATCTTTGCTTCTCTTGAAAAGAAAACTTGGCTGAAAAAAGTAAGTCCTAGTCTATTACTCTGCTGTAGGCAGTCTCATCTTTCTTGAAAGAGAAGAAAGCAATAAGGGGTTGAATTGTTTCTCAAAAAAAAAAAAAAAGTCTACCGGTGATAATTAGATTAGACAAAATATAAGATTTGCTGTGAGACTGAAACCGCTTTCTGGAAGTTGTCAGAATTTGCACTAGGCTCAGCATCAGTTGGCCGGGCTGTGTGTGGAGGTGACCTATTTTGTAGGCCCATAGGAGTTTTACAGGCTTGATGATACATTAGGGTTTTTGTTTGCCTCTTCTTTCAGCTCTTTTCTAAGTTTACTCTCTACCCCAGGAATCCTAAATCCATATACAATTTATTTTCTTCTTACTGCACATCCCTCCTTAAAGCTTTGTTGTTGTTGTTGTTGTTGTTATGTGCCGTCGAGTCGGACCCAACTCATAGCGACCCCTCCTTGGGTTTCCGAGGCAGTATCACTACGGAAGTAGGATTGCCCAACCTTCCTTCCAAGGAGTGGGTGGTGGATTTGAACCGCCAGCCTTCTGGTTAGCAGTCAAGTGCCTTAGCCACTATGCTACCAGAGCTTCCCCTTAAAGCTTTAGTACTATAAAATTCACTTCCATTTAGTTGATTCCAACTCATAGTGGCCCCCATTGGGTTTCCAAGGTCTGCTGTAGGGAAGTAGGCCACCCCATCTTTCTTCCATGAATCACCTGGTGGGCTCAAACCACCACCTTTTGGTCAGCAGCCAAATAATTGAACCTCTAAACCACCAGACTCCTCGGAAGGAAGGTTGGGCAATCTACTTCCTTAGTGATACTGCCTCGGAAACCCAAGGAGGGGTCGCCATGAGTCCAGGCCGACTCAACGGCACACAACAACAACAACAAACCACCAGAGCTCCTTAAAACTTCATTCCTGTTCCTTAACCATTCTGCTGAACTTCAGTGTTACTCTCCTCTATGTTGTGGTGTTAATAGCCTTGGAGAATGATCAGGAAGTTATTTAAAATTCTTTTTTTTTTTTTTTTAAATAATTTTTTCCCCTATCCCTGGATTACCCCCTCCCTGTGCCCTTCTCATCTATGCATTCCTTTCTGTCCAGCTTTCCCTCTTTGTGAATGCTGCCCCCCTGGTGTCTCATGGCTAATTGATCTAAGGAGTATGTCTCCCTAGAGTAGGTGGGTGCATCACTCTGGGGTCGGTGTTCTGCTTGTAGGTCTTTTTATTGTTGGAGTGAGAGGCAATCCATGGGAGTGAGTCCATTTGTAGGCCCAAAGGTAACCCAGGGCCATAGTCTTGGGGGTTCCACTAGACTCTATCTGACCAGTAATTAGAGTCATTTTTGTAGTTTTGAATTTTGTTTCACATTTTTTCTCCCACTCTATCCAGGTTGTCCAGTTTTGATCCCTTTCTAAGTGGTTGGTACTAGTAGCCAGGCACCATCTAATTCTACTGGTCTCAGGGTCATGAAGGCTGAGGTCCTCATGGTCCATCTTATCCTTGGACTAAGTGTTTCCAGATGCCTTTGATTTTCTTCACTCTTCTTTGATTCAGATGAGAAGAGACCAGACCAATAGTTGCATCTTAGATGGCCACACAAAAGCTTTTAAGACCCCAGTCGCTACTCACCAAAGTAGGATGCAGAACAAGATTTTTATGTACTATGTTGTGCCAATTGAGCATGATGTCGCCCAAGACTATGATCCTAAGGCTGAAGGCCCAGTGATTCTCTCAAGGTATTTGGTTGTCTCTGAGAAGTTACTCCAACTCTGTGTTCTGTTGCTTCTGTAATATATGTGACTAATTTTGTAAAACAAGGGTATATGTAATATTATCTCCAGCCAAATCTATCTCTGGTCTAGGGTATATTTCTGTTCACCTACTCCCACCTGATATTCTCACCTGTCTATGCATTTATCCTTAGCCTGGTGTTTGGTGTTAGTGGTAATGCAGTATTGTTTATATAGTAATATTTGCCTCTGCACATAGCATATGTGCACATGTCAGTGTCCTTCCTTCCCCCAATGTCATCAAGCTGGTCACAGACTCTTTCCATACCATCCCTCCCTCAAATCAACATGTGACCCCTAACTAGTCGGAAATTTTCCTTTCCCTTCCCTCCCATCCCCAATAATCAACAAAGTGAATTTCCTTCCCTGAGTAAACCTTTCCTTGACTTTTTACAATAATGGGCTCATACAATATTTGTCCTTCTGCAGTTGACTTATTTCACTCCACATAATGTCCTCCAAATTCATCCACATTGTGAGATGATTCGTGTATTCTTCATTATTCTTTAATGTTGCATAGTACTCCATTGTGTGAATGTACCATAGTTTGGTTATCTGTTCATCTGTTGATGGGCATTTAGGTTGTTCCTAAAATTCTTTTAGGAAAAAAGAAAAAGTTAATAATGTGTTGGGTGTTAACAGTTGGGGCTCTATGGCAGATAAGACACAATCATAATGCTTCTTGGGTGTAGAATTTAAAAGCTTCTTGACCTTCTCAAGTTCTTTAGAACCCCATGTATGTTCTTTACTTCCTTCAAGGTCACTTCTCAACCATAAGGAAAACTAGTAGAATTCAAAATAAGGTCTATAGCATTCATGAATGGATTCCTTTCTAAAATACTTGCCAGATTACCAAAAAGAGATACTGCTCTGAAAGTGAAAGTTTTTCACATTCAGAATGCATTCTGGCACATGGTAAAAATCATGTTAGAACTTGAAGGGAACCTCAACTAAACTTATGTATGCATTATAAGCAAGAATAATACAAAGGTAGAAATATATAAAGGAGCACGTTGTTGTTTGTCATTGAGTAGATACCAACTCATAGTGACCCTATGGACTGAGTAGAACTGCACCATCCTAGCTGTACTCTTTATGGGAGCAGATAGCCAGGTTTTTTCTCCCACAGAGCAGCTGGTGGGTTTGAACCATGGACCTTTCTGTTAGCAGCTGAACACTTAACTGTTAACATCAGCAGGACTCCTTCAAATAGGCATAGAGGCTAAGTTTTTTTCCGTATAAAAGCTTTCCCCAAAACTTCATCCATTATCATATGTCCACCCCTAGCTGCAAGGAAGGCTGGGGAAGGTGATTATTTTATACTGGGAACATTGCCACCCTAAATAAAATCAGGATTCTGTTAGTAAGGAAGAAGGGGAGACATATTGGGTAGAGAAACTGAGTTTCTGCTACACCTTAGGAAGTCCTTTCAAGTTTCTGAGTTTTAGTTTTCTCTTCTCTTCTAAATGGTTTCCTTCTCTGATCCAAGGATCCTTTTGCCATTTGGCAGCAATAGCTGCCAGCAATAGCTGCCACTCTCCTCTCTGAAAAAGTTGCTATTGTAAAAGATCTGTTTACCTAATCACTTGCTGCTAGTAAGTATTCCAGGCAAAACACCAAGGTGGTAGTCAGGGCTGGGGAGCAGGGGTTCTTGGAATCAGTTGCTTCGGTGTCTCACTGAAGTGTCCAGAAGTCAGAACATTGGTTGAGTCCTGAACATTTATTTACTTGGATACCTGGTAGAATTCACCACTGTTTATTCTTACTGTGTGAATAGAACTGTAGAGCATTAAAGATCTTTCAAAATGACAAGCATACAAAAGGAAGAGCACTTTAAAATTTTCTCTGAATTTTTTTGCACTTCAAAGACATGGTCAGACTGTCAAGAGATTCTAAATAAAAGTTGTGTTATTATTTCTCTTACTTCGAAGGACAAAAGAAGATTAAAATCACTGAGCTTAATTAACATCAAACTTCACTCTCCCAAAAGAACCACGAAGGAACAACAAGGCAGGCCACTAATTTAAGTCCAGAAGTCCCAAGATCAGCAGGGCATGGCAGGCCACTAAACAGCAACTTGACTACATGCACTAGTCAAGTCTTTGCACATGTCTAGTCAAAAAGCTAGAGACCATTCCCAATGCTGCTGCTTATATACCGGAAGCAGACCACATCCCTAAAGCAGCTACTCAGCTTCTCCAATAGATTCCACCATGGAGTTAATTACCGGTTTCACTTTGGGGAATAACTACATCCAGCTGCCCAGCCACTGAACCAGGCCCAGCCAAGTAGACACACAAACTTAACTACCACAGATGCTGCATGCTTTAAAATCAGGAAGAGTGTACATCAGGGTAGTATCCTTTCACCATACTTATTCAGTCTGTATGCTGAGCAAATAATCCAAGAAACTGGACTATATGAAGAAGAATATGGCATCAGGACTGGAGGAAGAGTTATTAACAACCTACGACATGCAGATGACATAACGCTGCTTGCTGAAAGTGAGGATGACTTGCAGCACTTACTGATAAAAATCAAAGACTATTGTCCTCGGTATGGATCACACCTCAACATAAAGAAAAAAAAAAAAATCCTCACAATTGGACCAATAAGCAATATCATCATAAATGGAGAAAAGTCAAAGATTTCGTTTTACTTGGATCCTCAGTCAATACCCTTGGTAGCAGCGATTGATTTGTCATGGGCAAATCTGCAAAAGACCTCTTTAAAATGTTAAGAAGCAAAGATGTCACTTTGAAGACTAAGGTGTGCCTGCCCCAAGCAATGGTATTTTCAGTTGCTTCATACGCATGTGAAAGCTGGATACTGAGTAAGGAAGACCAAAGAAGAGTTGATGCTTTTGTATTGTGGTGTTGATGAAGAATACTGAAAATAGCATGAACTGCCAAAATAACGAACAAATCTGTCCTAGAAGTAGTGCAGCAGGAATGCTCCTTAGAAGTGAGAATGGCCGATTTCTCACCTACTTTGGTCATGTTGTCAGAAGGGGCCAATACCTGGAGAAGAATACCATGCTTGGTAAAGGGGATAGTCAGTGAAAGGGGGGAAGACCCTCAACAAGATGCAGTAAGTGGCTGTGAACATTGGCTCAAGCATAGTAGTGATTGTGGGGATAGTGCAGGACTGGGCAGTATTTCACATTGTGGTGCATAGGGTCGCCAGGAGTCAGAGCCAACTGATGGCACCTAACAACAAAAACAATCACGCTCCATTGTCATACATATCACATTATGTGTTATACACCAATCTTATGTTTTTTAAAGAAATTAAGAAGAAAAATATGTTTACAGTTTGTTTCTATTTACCCATATATTTATTATTTCTAGTGCTCATCCTTTCTGTATATAGCTTCAAGTTCCTGTTATCATTTCTTTTCATCTTGAAGAACTTCCTTTAATATTGTTTTGTAAGGCAGATATGCTGGCAGCGAATTTTATCAATCTTTGGAAATATGTTCACGTACTTTCTTTTTTTAAAAAAAATTATTTTTCTATATATAGAATTCTTCTTGTTTGACACTTCATCTTTTCTTTTCAGCATGTTGAAAAGACATCTGACAGATCATATTGTTGTTCTCTATATATAATGAGTTCTTTTTCTCTTAAAAGCCTTCAAGACTTTTTTTTTTGTCTTTGGCTTTCAGCAGCCTGCTTCCTTTATATGTGGGTTTTGGACTCTTTGTGTTTATCTTATTTGGAGTTTGTTGAGGGCTTGGATGTATAGATGAACATTTCTCACAAAATTTCAGAAGTTTCTGGCCCTTTTTTTTCCTGCCTTTCTCTGTCGCTTCTCTCTTTCCCAGCACTCATTTTATATATGCATTTCATGAATAAATGCGACATAAATACATACATACATATTAATATGCTTGATGTTTTTTTCATGGATCTCTGAAGTTTTATTGATTTTTCCTATTTTTATTTTCCTCTCTACAGAATGGATCATTTTTTTTTTTAATTTTATTTTGATTTGGGTGAAGATTTACAGAGTAAATTCACTTTTCATACAGCAGTTCACATATACTTTGTCTCATGTCATTGACCAAA
>NW_006922051.1:1746103-1749236 GCF_000298275.1 Orycteropus afer afer | reverse complement strand
TGAGAATGATATTGATTTCCTTATTTCTTTTTCTGCAATCTCTTTGCTGGTGTAGAGGAATCCAACTGATTTTTGGATGTTGATCTTATACAGAGTGGATCATTTATATTGATCTACCTTTGGCCCTTTTGAATCTGGTGTTGAGCCCATCTAGTGAATTTCTTATTATTTTACTGTTCAACTCTTGAATTCCCAGTTGACTCTTATTTAGAATTCTATTTCTCTACTAGGATTTCTTATTTGTTGAGCCATTTGCATCACATTGTCTTTTAATTCTTTAAACAGTTTTTTTCCTTATATGCATTAAAAATATTTATAATAACAATAAAAACAACTCACTGCCATTGAGTCTATTTCAACTCATAGTGACACCCTTTGGGTTTCAGACGCAATAATCTTTATGGAAGTAGATTTCCCAGTCTTCCTTCTGTGGAGTGGCTTGTGGGCTTGAACTGCCAACCTTCTGGTTAGCAGTCAAATGCCTTAGGCACTATGCCACCAGAGTTCCTTGGTGAGCTTCTTTCTATTCTAGTATGCTAAAAATACTTTTTTTATATTAGCAATGTATGTTAAGTTTTAGCAAATATCTCTGGAGACATCTGTATACATGATTGTTTGGTTTCCATTTTTAATTTGGTAATGTAGGCTCCAGAAATTGACAGAATACCCATTGAGATTTTTCAACAAACAGATGCCCCATGGGAGGCACTCACCCAGCTATGCCAAGAGATTTGGAAGACAGCTACCTGGCCAACTGACTGGAAAAGATCCATATTTGTACCCATTCCAAAGAAAGATGATCCCACAGAATGTGGAAATTATTGAACAATATCATTAATATCACATGTAAGTAAAATCTTGCTGAAGATAATTGAAAAATGGTTGCAGCAATATATTGACAGAGAACTTCCAGAAATGCAAACTGGATTTAGAGGAGGATGTGGAATGAGGGTTATAATTGCTGATGATCAGATGGATCTTGGCTCAAGGCAAAGAATACCAGAAAGATGTTTACTTGTGTTTTATTGACTGTGAAAAAGCAATTGATTATAAGGGTCATAACAAAGTATGGGTAATGTTCAGAAGAATGGGAATTCCAGAACACTTCATTGTACTCATGAGGTACCTGTACATAGACCAGGAGGCTGTTGTTCAAAGAGAACAAGGGGACACTGCATGTTTTAAAACCAAGAAGGGAGTATGTCAGGTTGTATCCTTTCACCATACTTGTTCAATCTGTATGCTGAGCAGATAATCTGAGAAGCTGGACTATATGAAGAAGAATGTGGAATCAGGATTAGAAGAAGAATCATTAACAACCTGTGATATGCTGATGACACAACTTTGCTTGAGGCACTTACTGATGAAAGTTGAAGAATACAGTCTGCATTATGGATTACATCTCAATATTGTTGTTATGTGCTGTTGAGTCGGATGCGACTCATAGCGACCCCTCCTTGGGTTTCCAAGGCAGTATCACTATGGAAGTAGATTTCCCTATCTCAGTATAAAGAAAACAAAAATCCTCACAACTGGACCTATAACCAGCATCACGATAAATGGAGAAAAGTTTGATGTTGTCAGAGACTTCACATTGCTTGGTTCTATAATCAACACCAATGGAAGCAGCAATCAGGACATCAGACGTTGTACGTTGTTGTTGTTATGTGCCGTCAGGTCAGATTTGACTCCTAGCGACCCCTCCTTGAGTTTCTGAGGTGATATCACTACGGAAGTAGATTGCCCAAACTTCCTTCCAAGGAGTGGCTGGTGGGTTTGAACTGCCAACTTTCTGGTTAGCAGTCAAATGCCTTAGGCACTATGCTACCAGAACTCCTAGACAATGTATAGCACTGGGAAAATCAGCTGCAAAGGACCTCTTTCAAGTGCTGAAGAGCAAAGATGTCTCCTTAAGGACTAAGGTGCATCTGACCCAAGCCATGGTATTTTCAATTGCCTCATATGCACGTGTAAGCTGGACAGTGAATAAGGAAGACCGAAGAAGAGTTGATGCATTTGACTTGTGGTGCTGGCAAAGAATGCTGAAAGTACCATGGACTGCTAAAAAATCTAACAAATCTGTCCTGGAGGAAGTGCAGCTGGAATGCTCCTTGGAGGTAAGAATGGCCAGTTTCTTCTCACCTACTTTGGTCATGTTGTCAGAAATGACCATTCCCTGGAGAAGGATGTCATGCTTGGTAAGGTGAAGGGTCCACGAAAGAGGGGAAGGCCCTCAACGAGATGGATTGGTATGGTGGCTATGGTGATGGGCTCAAGTATAGCAAGGATCATGGAGGTGGTGTGGGACCAGGCAGAGTTTTGTTCTGCTGTGCATAGGGTCATTATGAGTCAGAGATGACTTGACAGCACCTAACAACAACAACAACAATATAATTAATTACAGTAATATTATTTTTTTCCAATATTAAACCTCTCTTGGAATAAATCCTGCTTCGTTATTATATATAATTCTATTAGTACACTACAGAATCTGATGTAATAACATATTCTTTAGCATTTCTGCTCTCAGGTTTCATTTTGTCCCATCGGTTCACTTTCTGCTGGCCTAGGGCATCTCCCTATATTAGCCCTTTAGGAGTCAGTGGCACATTTGGGGTCATTCTTATTTTTAGGTATTGGCTTTTCTTTGTAAATATTATTTCACCTCCCTTGCATATATCAGGGATTACTTGTAATTTCTGGCCAATCTAGTATTCCATTTCTGTTTATCTGTACTGTTGTTGTTGTTGTTAGGTGCCGTCGAGTCATTTCCGACTCATAGCGACCCCATGCGCAGCAGAACAAAACACTGCCTGATCCCGCGCCAGCTCCACGATCCCTGCTATACTTGAGCCCATCATCACAGCCACCATGTCAATCCATCTCGTTGAAGGCCTCCCCATCTTTCGTCGATCCTTCACCCTATGAAGCATGACATCCTTCTCCAAGGAATGGTCCCTTCTGACAACATGACCAAAATAGGTGAGATAGTCTGGCCATTATCGCTTCCAAGGAGCATTTCGGGTGCACTTCCGCCAGGACAGATCTGTTAGTTCTTTTAGCAGTCCATGGTACTTTCAGCATTCTTCGCCAGCACCACAACTGAAAAGCATCAACTCTTCTTCAGTCTTCC
>NW_006922051.1:1742177-1744812 GCF_000298275.1 Orycteropus afer afer | reverse complement strand
AAGTACTTTTCTCCATTTCTCTGTCCTCCATTTTGAGTTCCAAAGTTGATGTCATTTTTTTGCTCATGTTGGTACTTGATTATTTTTAGTACTCAGGTCAGTTTAAATATCACCAGAAACTATGTACACCTAAATATTTCCTTTCCCAATTATGTAAAATTGAAAATTCAATTCCAGAAAATGTTTATTGTTAAAAAGATAGGTAGTATGTGAACTGAGTTGTCTTTAATTGAGAAATGCCTTTCCTAGGTGCCTTTAATACCCATTTAGGGTAAATTCTTAGAACTTCATCTTGGAATGTATGTTTAGTTTTTCCCCTCTACATCAGAACAGGAACTTTTTTTTGCCCAATGTAGTGCTGATTAAAGAGCTCTGGTGGCGTAGAGCCTAAGGCATTTGACTGCTAACCAGAAAGCTGGCAGTTCAAACCCACTAGTCACTCTGCGGAAGGAAGAATGGGCAATCTTTAGCAAAGATTCACCTCCTCTGAAACCCAAAGAGGTTCGCTATAAGTCGGAATTGACTCATTGGCAGTGAGTCTGTGTTTTTTTGTTTTTGTAGTGCTGATTACCTCAGTAGTAGTAAGAATAGAGATTTCTTCCCAAGTCCCTTCATCCTCGAGGTAAAACAAAACAAAACAAAACTCACTGTCGAGTCAGATCCGACTTATAGCAACCTCTCCTTGGGTTTCCAAGGCAGTACCACTATGGAAGTAAATTGCCCAGTCTTCCTTCCGAGGAGTGACTGGTGGGTTTGCACCACCAACCTTCTGGTTAGCAGTTAAATGCCTTAGGCACTGTGCCACCAGAGCTCCCTGAGGTGAAAAGGCCACTGTATCTTCTAACAGTTTTTATGCTCCAGAGGTTATTCCATAAAACCTTTGGTCCCAAAAGGGTGGCAAACTACCTTGGGATTATTTGCATAAACACAAAGGATTAATCCTTGCCTGGTTGTTGCTGTTGTTAGTTGTGATGGAGTCTATTCCAACTTATGGTGACCCCTGGTGTGCAGAGCAGGACTGTTCCATGGGGTTTGCAGTGCTGTGGCTTTTGGAAGCAGATCACCAGACCTGTCTCCTGAGATGCCTCTGGTTGGATTCAAACCGATAACCTTTTGGCTAAATCAAGTGCTTATCCATTGCACCATCTAGCCATCTTAATCCTTACTTACCAAAAAAACTAAACTCACTGCCATCAAGTTGAGTCTGACTCATAGCGACCCCCATTGGGTTTCTGAGGCTGTAAATCTTTCCAGAAGTAGATTGCGCCATCTTCCTTTTGCGGAGTAGCTGGTGGGTTTGAACCACTGACCTTTTGGTTAGCAGCCAAATGCCTTATCCACTGTGACACCAAAGCTCCTTACTTAGAGTTTCCTAAATGGCAAAGTTAGGACTGTATGCTTAAATCCAAAATTCATTCTCAGTATCAGAGGACAATAAATTATTTCTCTAATAAGCAAGAGTTTGCCAGTGAGGAAGCTGGGATGGCATTCCAGGCTATCATAGGTGCCAGACATCTCCTCAGTCCATGGTCTTCAGTATCTAGCTTCCCAGGCAATTCACTGAATCCCAATATACAAATAATAATCATTCATTCATTCAACATGACTGACCACCTACTATATGGCAGTATTCTGGTAGTGGAGATTCAGCACTGAACAAGATAAACAAAATCCTTACAATATAAAGGTTCTTTTAATACTGTTTTTTGAAAGCTTCAGTTTTGTATTGTGCTTTTTCATGCTGAGGTAATATGATCTTAGTAGGTAGGGCAGAACCTTTTCTCTTCAGGGTTCACTGTAAAATGATATACCATTTCTTTCCTAGGAAATGAGATACGCAAAGCGATCATCAGCTTGTTTGTCATTAGATATAGTAGAACTATATTGGATAACCAGTCCTCTATTAACTGAGGTCCTGGTTAGTATTCTCTCACTCTGGTCTTTCAAATTGGGGCATCACTCTTTGCTTATGACAGTTTCTGTAGAAACAGAGAATGTTGAGTTTAGAAAACAAAAAAACTTCCTCTGATCAATACAGCTGCAGCACATCATAAATAATGTAACCACATACTTCATTTTTAGTCTCTTTGATCTGCTTCTCTCATCATGCCTGGCTTTTACAGCCTCAAAAGTTTGCTGTTTGTGAGGTTGAAGAACCTCCCAGCTGACTGCAGTACTTCAGTTATCATCCTGGAGTAAGGATCCACCTTGCATTATCCCCTCTGCCTCATAGCTAAACATCAACATTAAAAAAAAAGGGGTGGGGTACGGGGATGGGGATGTTGAAGAGAGAATACATTGTTGCTTTGAGATGTTCTAAGCCAGAGAAACAAGTAGTTAGTTGGTAGTGCTAGTAATGAAATCAATGGGCTGGCTCACGAGCCACCTTCCTGTTGTTCTTTATTTTAGAAGGTTGGTCATTTTGTGGCTGATAGGTAGGACAGTCAAGAGTGGAGAAAGGGAGGCGGGGCAAGATGGCGGACTAGGCAGAAGGATTGCACAGACCCTCTTCAACAAAGAAAAGGGAAACCAATAAATACAGACACAGAAGATAATCTTGGACCCCTGAGCCTTGAAGGAAAGGATGCAGATTTGGACTAAACCCCAACTAGCAGAAGAATTTGCGTGAAAATAC
>NW_006922051.1:1733805-1735319 GCF_000298275.1 Orycteropus afer afer | reverse complement strand
AAGGATGACATACGGGATCTCAGATTCACATCTTGTATTGTTGTTGGTGACAGTGAGTGAATAGATGAGGTGTATGAAGAAGTAGTAATTAGTATAAGATCAGGCTCCTGGCTGATACATTCTCATAGTTTATTGGCTGTGGCAAAAAAAATGATAGCGTGTCTTTTTCTCAATTTTGCCATCAAGGTAAATTTTAAAAAATCTCCTTGTTGCACCAACTATTCCTCAACGAATGACCCAGTTCACATTTCCATTAAATTGAAATTAATAATATTAACATCACCAATATAGGCTATAAGTATTTGTAGGGCTGAGGAATTTTTTTTTTTTTTTTTCTATCATGGAGGAGGAAAATACTTGGGAAGAAATTCTCAGAGTAGAAAAAAGAGCTAAGAAAGGGATTCTATAAACGTCATACTATAAAAAATAACATTGATTTTGAGGAGCAGGAAGGACAAGCTTTCGGCCAAGAGGCAGGTACATTTTCAATTGTCCCCAAAGTACAAACTAGTCAGCCAAGGCAAAGTGAGAAGTTATGGCGCTCATTAAAAAAAAGAAAGAAAATCCTTTTCTGAGTAAGACCATGAAGGGCACATGAAGGGAAGCATGTGGAGAACTGTATTTGTTAATCTTTTGACTGCTTTTCAATAACTGCCATAGTTACTTCCTTTCAACAGAATACATCCTTCCCATTTTTTGCAAATTCTCATTGCCTTCCTTCTCCCCATTTACTCTGCTTTATTTCATTTGCTTCATATTTGGATCCATTTTGAAACAGAGATTCTGTGTCAGTTGTAAATTGAAGTACCTATTTTAAGCACTCAAACCACTTTTGTGGCCCCTTCCCCCTATACCTACATTTAACTAAATCTCCAGCTGGCGTAGCTGTAGAGCTCCTAGGTGCCCTGAAGTTCTTACTGCAGCCACTGTTGGCTGTTCATTCTGGCAGATGAAAAGGTGAAGAACTCAATAGTTTGAATGGCTTGTCTAATGCCAGAAGGTAAACAGAATCCGTAACAAAATGTAAAATAATCCATAATACCCCAGTCATACCCTTAGGCTCCACTCTGAAAGCTTACCTCCTCTTCATTTACTGTGACATGCACAAGTTTATTCTATTAGGGGAAACATTGTAATATTTTAAATTATACAAAATTCTTCTACTACAGTTTTCTTCTAACACACTTTTGGAACATAGTAGCAATATTTATAAATATTTCCTTAGAGAAGCAATGTAAATGAGAAGAATATTTTCTACAAATGCATCTATTTTGGAGTTGTGTCAGTTTGCTAGGGTTGAGCTTTGTATTTCCCAAAGACATTCCAGTATGTTGTTTATTTTAAAAAGAAAAAGTAATATTTATCTTCTAATATCCTTACATGTAGTGCCTAAGGCAATTGACTGCTAACCAGAAGGCAGGTGGTTCAAACCCACCAGCCACTCCTCAGAAGGAAGGTTGGGCAATCTACTTCCGTAGTGATACCGCCTCAGAAACCCAAGGAGGGGTTGCTAT
>NW_006922051.1:1731048-1731760 GCF_000298275.1 Orycteropus afer afer | reverse complement strand
GAGAGTACTGTCTTGGGGAAAAAACAGCTTCAGATTAAATTTTGAGAATAAAAATAAAGAAGAAAATTATTTCCTCTAAATATTAATTCTTGTCTTCATTTTACTGTTGATTGTAAGATTTCTAAATTAGCCATTTAAATATTATGAGGTTGCTGAATCTCATCAATTATAACTTTAAATGGGGGATAAGGGAAACCTGGAAATTTTTGTAGAGTTCTAATATTTTAAATCATATGTACCACTTTATTTGTACATTTCAAATTACTACTAGTGGGAAATAGAAACAGTGATATGATTTTCCCTTTACCTGCTAACACCACAGTTCTAATCTGAGAGGCTGTATTTTATGGTGCATAGGTCTAATAAATGTCTTCTCTTCCATCTTTGTTACAAATCCTTGGCAACAGTGCCCAACTAAAAACCACATATAATCATGATTAATGATTCTTCCTCCAATCCTGATGCCACATTTTTCTTCATATAATCCAGCTTCTCTGATTATATATATATATATATATATTTTTTTTTTAATTGGATTTTTAATATTGAGGTGTTGGAGTTTTCTATAAATTTTAGAGATAAGTCCTTTGTCCAGGAGAAAGGGGATTAAAGCCAGGAACCCGGGCAGAAGAGCAGTAAGCCCCAGGGATACAGGTGAGGAGAGACAACTCAGGGACACCAAAGCAGCAGGCCAGAAGAGCAGGAGAAAGGG
>NW_006922051.1:1716177-1729318 GCF_000298275.1 Orycteropus afer afer | reverse complement strand
GAGGATGTCTCCTTGAGGACTAAGGTGCGCCTGACACAAGCCATGATATTTCCAATCGCCTCGTATGCATGTGAGAGCTGGACAATGAATGAGGAAGACCAAAGAAGAGTTGATGCTTTTGAGTTGTGGTGCTGACGAAGAATGCTGAAAGTAACATGGACTGCTAAAAGAACTAACAGATCTGTCCTGTCACATACTTCAGAGACAGGGACCTGGGCAGAGAGCTTAACAGAACACTGATAATAACCACTCAATGGAAAAGCACTTTATGGATTACAAAGTGCTTTTAGAAACTCTAGTACCTCTAATCGTTACCAGAGCTCTGAGATGAGGGTGAATGTTGAAGCTTGTTGCTGACTGTCTCAGTAGTCAGAGTTTGTCATTGCAGTGGGAACCAGTTGGCTTGGTTGCATTTTGTGACTTGAGGCAGTGTGATATACTTTCCAGTAAAACCAATTGTCATCAAGTCATCTCTGACACATGGTGACTCCATTTGGGTCAGAGTAGAACAGTGCTCCCAAGAGTTTCCAATGGCTGATATTTTGTAAGTAGATTGCCAGGACTTTCTTTCGAGGCATCTCTCAGTGGAGTCAAACCTCTGGCCTTTCAGTCAGCAATGGAGCATGTTAACGATTTGAACCACCCAGGGACTCCATAGTATACTTAGCACTGGTCATTTGTCCTTTGAATATGATTCCAAATATAAATCATGTGCAGGATTACATGAGGAAATAGAATCCAGCCATATACCTGGGAAACTCCAAGTGTATACTTCTTTCCACTGTGATTGACTCCACCTGCCAACAGGTGCACTGTGTTGTAAGGCATTTCTGTTTTTTGAAGAGAGGATTCGTTTGTGTGTGTGTGTGTGTGTGTGTGTGTGATTTGGGTGAAGATTTACAAAGCAAATTCACTTTCCATACAGCAGTTCACATATACTTTGTCTCATGACATTGACCACAGTGTACCACAATGCAACAGCTCCCCTCCCACTTCCTCCCCATAGTTACCTCTTCCCTGTGTCCATCCCTCCATACACTCCTGCCTCCTGAGCTGTCTCCCTGTGCATAAGCAGCCCTTCTTTCTCCCATGATTGTTCTCTCCAAGGAGAGTATCTACTTGAGGTAAATGTTCAACTCATATGCCTGTCTTTTGTTTGGCTGGAAACCACAGGTGTGGGTTCAATTCCAGACCTGAAGGGCAGCTAGGGGCCATAGTCTCAGTGGTTCCACCAGGCTCTATCGGACCAGCAAACCTGGTCCCCCTTTTTTTTCCCTCCAAATGATTTTGAGTTTTATTCCACATTGTTCTCCCAGAGAGAGGATTCTTGAATCTTTTCCAGAAATTGTAAAAAAAATTTCATTTAGTTTATTTAGAAGCCTTTTGAGCCTTAGGATTTTAACTTAGTATGGCTCCCAGATTAGCTCCACTACAATCTTAATATAACAATAATGATCCTGATCACCATAGAACTGTATGAGACAGGTAGTGTTATATCCATCTTTTGGAGATGGTCACTAGAGTCACTGTAAAGAGCTGAGAAACTTTCCCAAAGACAATGAATGAGGCTGTGGCACAGCCAGGAGAGTCTGAGCCCAGAGTCCATGCTCTTAGCCACCAACTACTACCCTAGTCCTACGTTCATAAATTCTCCACTTTCTTCCTTTACTCTTCAAGCTTCAGCCACTTTGGAGGACCTAGGTGTTTGCTCAACCAGGGGCATTTGATTGTAGTCATATTTTATCACTTGTCATTCTAGTTTTCCATTACTCACAAAGGATTGTAAAATCTCTGAGGTGGTATTGTCTACCATCGAGATTGTCCTGGGACTTCTGTTGCCTTTGGTTGGCTCTTCATCTCAGTTCACTGTGATCAAAAGTCCAAGAGAGCCTCTGGCCTATGTCTAAGGCCATCCTCGCTCACAGGGGCACTTTTTTTCTGAGGTGTCCGTTCCTGTAATAATATCCAATTAGATGACTTAGCCTAATAAAAACTAGAATAATACCTCATTTCCTTCATACTAAGTGGCACTATCAATGTAGTAACAGCTATTTCTGGGAGGAAGGGAGAAAATGGGTTGGGAGTTGACACCATGTTTTAAAAAGTAGAAAAATGCACTTCTATGATCTTCCTTCCATAAAACTCCAGTCTAATCATGAGAAAAAGCCCAGTAGAGGGACATTCTAGAAAACACCCAACCAGTACTCTTTAAAACTTTCAAAGTCATCAAAATAAGGAAAGTCTGAGAAATTGACACAGCCAAGAGGAGCCTAAGGAGACATGACAACTAAATGTAACATGGTAGCCTGGATGGGATCTTGAAACCGGAAAAAGGACATCAGGTAAAAACTAAGGGAATCTAAAAAGGTGCAAGGTTGTGGTCACTTCTTGGCCACAGCCAGCTACCCAGAGGGAGTGAGTAGTTGGACATGTGGGCTTGGGACCATAGTCGTAGGGGACATCAAGCTCAATTGGCAAAACATACTACACAAAACATTGTTCCACATCCTTCTTTGGTGAGTAGTGAGTGGGATCTTAAAAGCTTGCATGTGGCCATCTAGATGCAATGATGGGTCTATACTCATCTAAAGCAAAGAAGAGTGAAGAAAACCAAAGACAAATGGAAACAATCAGTCCAAATGACTGATACACCATGCAATCCTCAGCCCATATGACTATGAGACCAGAACTAGATGGTGCCTGGCTACCACTGTTAATCACTTGGAGTGGGATCTCTGTGGAAGATCCTGGGTAGAGCGGGAGAACAATGTGGAACAAAACTCATAACCATTAAAAAAAAAAAAAAAGGGGGACCAGGTTTGCTGATCTGATGGAACCTGGTGGAACCCCTGAGACTGTAGCCCCTAGCTGCCCTTCAGGTCTGGAATTGAACCCACTCCTGTGGCTTCCAGCCAAACAAAAGACAGGCATATGAGCTGAACATTTGCGTTAGGTAGATACAATCCTTGGAGAGATCAATCATGGGATAATAGAAGGGCTGTGTATGGGCAGATGGACAGCTCAGGGAGCAGGAGTACATGGGAGTGAAGGACAAAGGGAAGAAATAACTATGGGGAGGAAGTGTGAGGGGAGCTGTTGCACTGTGGTAAATTGTAGTCATTGCCATGAGACAAAGTGTATGTGAACTGCTGTATGGAAAGTGAATTTTCTCTGTAAACTTTCACCAAAATCACAATAAAAATTAAAAACAAAAAACTAAGGGAATCTGAATATAGTTAATAATAATGCATCAAGATCAATTCCTTAATTGTAGAAAATGTACCATCTTTGGTAAGATGTGGGTGCAGAGCTCACGAGGGCTCAGTACTGTCTTCACAGTTTTCCTGTAAATCTAAAGTGGTTCTAAAATTAAATAGTTAAACAAGCAAACAAAACAAAAAACAGAGTAATGTGGTAAAGTCCTATTGTATTTGTGAAATCCTAGTGCGCTGGTCCATTTGTCATGTGCTAGTCTCTTCTTTCTAGAAACACCTGAGCAGAACACCACCTCCTCTCCTTTGAAGAGCTTTGAGCACTTGTTAGACTGGGTGGGACACATCAGTTTTATTGTTTCTACTCACCTAGGTGGCACATTTTATGGTTCCCATATTACACAGTAATGAGATCTCTGGCATAGGGAACGGCTTGCCAAAGGTCACCAGAATGGGGCATAGCTGGGTGTGGAGCCCTTTTTGTTTCCTCTTCCAGTACCAATATAGGCTGGGTGGGGAAACTAGTTTAGATGAATTCAATCCAATTCAACAAATGTTAATTAGCACCTACAATGTATTGTAAGCACTGAGCATCTGAAGATGAGTGAAGTCCAGTCCCCTGCTCAAGGACTATTGTGGTCTAGCTGGAGAGAGGGAAATACATAGAGACATAGATAATACAAGATAAGCACCTGCAGCAGACGTGGAAAGGGTGCTGAGGGAGCTTGGAAGACAGGCACCTAACAGACAGGAGAGGTTTGATAAAGCCTTAACATGTGGGTTTGAAAACTAGAAGTCTTTGAGACTTTTTCACACAGTGAATGGTTTTCTTAAAAATATTACAGCAAAATGTACATATAACATTTAACTTCAGGACAAAAACCTCAGCCTGAAGTGCAAGTGAATCCTGATCATGGAAAAATATGTGAGGTCTCTGCTAAGTGATTCCTTACAGCACCCAGAGCTCTTAGGAAGGGGTCACTCAGTGGTAGTGGGAAAGCTTGTTTTCTTGGCAGGGCATAAATCTTACATTCAGTGGCTTAGTTGTTGTAAGAACATGAAAGGGCTTTGATAAACACTAGTAGAAAAATCAAGGTCAAAGTAACTTGGCTTACTCCTGTGTCTCTGAAGTATGAATGGAGAAGGGGGATTTGTGCAGGATTTTCTGTAAAACATGTTGGCTCACTCAGGAAGTGGTGACAGACCCTGAATTTTTTTTTTTGCTGTTTATGCTTTTAGTGCCTGATTACATTATAGGACAATGGAGATTAATGTTATTTTCTTATACCCTTTGATAGTAAAACATAGACATTTTTTTCTTTATATTGTAATCCAGATCTGGGAGATACTCCCTGGCTACTCTTTCCCCTGTTAGAAAGAGATTTAAGGATGGATATTAACTCTATTAGGCCTCTAGGCCTTAGTTCAAGGCACTGTACAAAGTCCATTTTACGAATGTGAGAGATTTTCTTCTTTCTTTTCAATATTAAGTCTCTGTATTAGGCAATCAATTTCCTAAACTAGGGTGAGGAGATCCAAATCAGTCACCTTGGCTGTCTAAATTTTATTCTATATATTTTCAATTGTTTGCTCCCTTTCCACATCATTTTCTGAAGGACAGAAAGCAGCCAACTTAGGTCTTCTTCCTTCTGCTAGGAGCCTCCCCTGTCACCACTGTCTCCCCTTGTCACATTCTAGAAACAACTTCTCTCAAAGATAGATGCCCACAATCATATCCTGAGAGAGGTAATTAACTTCCTTCCCTTGATACACACTTTCCTAAACTCAAAAGAGGAAAGAAACTCTGTCTGCTTGGGTTTATTCCACACCTGGTGTGGTCTCTCAGGCTACAGTTCTCTAGTAAATTGCACCAATAATTGTTTAGCTATCAGGAGGAAATCCATCGATTAAAAAATCTTCCTTTTATGAGTCTCCCTAAGGAGGTAGAATGGCCCTAGCATCCTAGTGAGGATTTAAAATGTGGTGTGCATAGAAGGCTAACTGAGGATGCCTGTGGAGCTAAGTTTACATATTAGGGAGCTGGGGAGGAGGATAAGGAGCTCTGGTAGCACAGTGCCTAAGGCATCTGACTGCTAACCAGAAAGTTGGTGATTCAAAGCCACCAGCCACTCTGTGGAAGCAAGATGCAGCAATCTACTTCCATAAGATTAACTGCCTTGGGAACCCAAAGGGGGTCGCTGTGAGTTGGAATCAACTCGATGGCAGTGGTTTTTTTTTTTCCCCCGGGGGAAGAAAGATGGATACAATGTGAGGATGTGATTTTTACCACGGACATAGGCCACCTAGAAATGAGGAGCGATTTCTTAGTATCTTTATGGAATAGAGACAAAAAACAAACACAACAAAACTCACTGCTCTTGAGTCAATTCAGACTCATAGTGACTCCTTCTTGGGTGTCCGAGGCAGTATCTTTATGGAAGTAGATTACCCAGTCTTCCTTCCACAGGGTGGCTGGTGGGTTTGAACCACCAACCTTGTGGTTAGCAGTCAAATGCCTTAGGCACTATGCCACCAGGGCTCCAGTAATCCATATTTAGGTTTACATTTTTAAAGAAAGGATTGAACAATGATTTAGTATCATTTAATAGACAGTGACCATGTCAGAAGACATCAATTTCTCATCTTAATGTGATTTAATTTCTCCTTGTAATAAATTTATTACAGTTAAAATCCTGAAAAGATCGACTATAATTTTATATCTGGCCTGAGGGATAAGAAATGAGTTCACAGGATATCCTACATTTTATGAAACTGGCTACAAATCAGAGGAACACAAACAGATTTTAAAATGATTTCTAAATATTATATACATTATTGTTTTTAAGAGGAAATAGTTTCCCAGTAGAAATGGCCAGCAGAAATGACAGAAATGGAATTATCTAATAAACATTCATTGATTACCTACCATGTGTTGTGTTAAAATAAAAATCCAGTTGCTGAGTCAATTCCAACTCATAATGAGCCCATATGTGTCTGAATAGAACTGTGCTCCATCAGTTTTTCAATGGCTGTTTTTTCCCCCAGGAAATAGATTGCAAGGCCTTTCTTCCAAAGTGGCTCTGATTGGACTCCAACCTCCAGAGTTCTGGTTAGCAGCCAAGTGTGTTAACTGCTTGCATCACCCACAGACTTCTAGAAATTCAAAGATGAGTAAATCAAAGTCCCTGACATGGGGAGAAAATAGACAGTAAACAAAGAAAGATGATGCAGCCTGTTTCTGTAAGGATTTATAGCCTTGGAAACCTTATGGGGCAGTTGCACTCTATCCTGTAGGGTTGCTATAAGTCGGAATAGACTCAATGGCAGTGGAATTGGTTTTGGTATCGTAAGTACTATAATAAACTGTAAAACAAAAGAAGACAAAACAAAAACAACCCACTGCCATTGAATCAATTCTGTCTCATAGTGACCCCTACTGGGTTTCCGAGGTGGTAAATCTCCACGGAAGTAGATGGCCCCATCTTCCTTCCGTGGAGCAGCTGGTGAGTTTGAACTGCCAAACTTCTGGTTAGCAGTCAAACATCTTAGGCACTGTGCCACAAGGGTTCCTTTAGTACTATAATAGAGGCACATCATCAGGACTAAGGAGAAGGTGGAAGTCACACTTTATAATGTGCCAATCACTTACAGTTGCCTAATTCACCTGGAGCGTGTTAAAATGAGAGGTGAAAGATAAGAGCTCAGAAGGGAAGGTAGAGGAAATTCTAGGCTGAGAACTATCTTGTGCAAAGGAAAGAGGATGGAGAGAGCAGAGTCTTAAGGTATCATACATACTACATTATGATTGTGTTGGGGAGAGATTGTGATCCAAGATCAGGCTAGAAAGGTAGGGAGGTGTTAGATCTCCAAAGGTCTTGTAAAGCATGCTAAGAAGTTAGACAGAACCCTGTAGACCAAACCAAAAAACCAAATTCACTGCCATTGAGTTGATTCCGACTCAAGGACCCCAACTGGGTTTTCAAGGCTGTAAATCTTTACAGAAGCAGACTGCCTCATCTTTCTTCCATGGAGCAATTGATGAGTTTGAACCATTGACATTTTGGTTAGCAGCCAAATGCTTTAACTGCTACACCACCAGAGCTCCTTACCCTGTAGACTGTTGTTGTTGTTGTTGTTATGTGCCGTCGAGTCGGCCCCGACTCATAGCGACCCCTCCTTGGGTTTCCGAGGCAGTATCACTACGGAAGTAGGATTGCCCAACCTTCCTTCCGAGACCCTGTAGACTAGCACTTCTCAAATTTTAATGTTCATACAAATCATTTGGGGATCTTGTTAAAAGGTAGATTCTGATTCAGTATGTCTGGGGTGCAGCTGAAACCTCAGCTCTAGGTTATACTGCTGCTGCTGCTGGAGGAGGTGGTCTACAAACCACATTTCAGGTAGCCAGTGGAAAACTAGAATTTTCTAACAAGTGCCTGGAATGGACTACCTGTATGCTAAGATGTGATACCTTCAGCGCTTTGACAGGAAGTGTGTGAGGTTGACCTGGGCCAAATAGAGCATCCAGGTTGGTGGATCCTGGCTATAAGTTGCCTCTTGAGTTTACTGCAGGTGCCCTACAAACACTATTTTCTATGTGTTTCTGATTTGAAGATGACAGGGAAACATTGCCAGTACTAGCGGCCACTCTGCTCTGTAAATACAATAATATTGCTTTGTATTAAGAAACAGTGTTGTCATAGGCCTAATTACCCAAAGTAGCTGACATTGGTTGTCAATTTGGGACTAAGCCTAAGCATTAAGCATTTGGAGATTGAAATCTTGGCTCCAGTTCACCTTTGCAGTAAATAGCCTTTGTCATTTCCATCTGTGGTGGTTTCTACAGCAGCCCAATCAGATTTAAAGTTAAAGACTGCTGTGCAGCGTCAACAAAGGGGTGGGTAGAATTAAAAAATGAAAATCTTGTTCTATGACCTTCAAGTTCTTGTTTAATAATTATTTTTATAAGGTTGTAAGTTACTTTACTTGTAGCAGTAGCCGTTGTTGTCAGGTGTTGTTGAGTCATCTCTGACTCATGTTGTTGTTGTTGTTATGTGCTGTCGAGTCGGACCTGACTCATAGTGACCCCTCCTTGGGTTTCCGAGGTGGTATCACTATGGAGGTAGATTGCCCAACCTTCCTTCTGAGGAGTGGCTGGTGGGTTTGAACCACTAGCCTTCTGGTTAGCAGTCAAGTGCCTTAGGCACTACACTATCAGAGCTCCTCTCTGACTCATAGTGACCCTATATACAGCAAACAAAACACTACCTGGTCCTGTGCCAGCTCTGTGATTCCGGCTATACTGAGCCCATCGTTGTACTCACTGTGTCAATCCATCTTGTTGAGGGCCTTCTCCTCTTTCATTGACCCTCCACTTTACCAAGCATGATATCCTCTCCAGGAAATGGTCTCTTCTTACAACATGACCAAAGTAGGTGAGACAAAGGCTGGCCATTCTCGCTTCCAAGGAGCATTTCGGCTGCACTTTTTCCAAAACAGATTTCTTAGTTCTTTTAGCAGTCCATGGTACTTTCAGCATTCTTCGCCAACACTGCAACTCAGAAGCATCAAATCTTCTTCGGTCTTCCTTATTCACTGTCCAGCTCTCACATGCATATGAGGCTGATACTGAATTTCATGATACTGAAAATATCATGCCTTGTGTCAGGAGCACCATAGTCCTCAAGGAGATATCTTTGCTCTTCAGTACTTGAAAGAGGTCTTTGCAGCTGATTTGCCCAATGCTATACATCATTTGATATCTTGACTGCTGTTTCTATTGGCGTTGGTTGTAGAACCAAGTAACATGAAGTCTTCAACAACTTCTATCTTTTCTCCATTTATTGTGAAGCTGCTTATAGATCTAGTTGTGAGGATTTTTGTTTTCTTTATATTGAGGTGTAATTCATACTGCAGACTGTAGTCTTCATTCTTCATCAGTGTTTCAAGTCATCCTCACTCTCAGCAAACAAAGTTGTGTTGTCAGCATATCGTAGGTTGTTAATGATTCTTCCTCCAATCCTGATGCTATAGTCTTCTTTATATAGTCCAGCTTCTCAGATTATTTGCTCAGCATAAAAATTGAATAAGTATGGTGAACGTATACAACTCTGACACACTCCCTTCTTGATTTTAAACCACACAATGTCCCCTTGTTCTGTTCGAATGACAATCTCCTGGTCCATGTACAGGTTCCTCATGAGTACAATGAAGTGTTCTGGAATTCCCATTCTTCTTAATGTTATCCACAATTTGTTATGATACACACAATTGAATGCTTTTGCATGGTCAATAAAACATCTTTCTGGTATTCTTTGCTTTGAGCCAAGATCCATCTGACAGCAGCAATGACATCCCTCAATCCACATCCTCTTCTGAATCCAGCTTGCATTTCTGGAAGTCCTCTGTCAATATACTGCTGCAACCATTTTTGAATTATCTTCAGTAAAATTTTACTTGTGTGAGATATTGATATTGTTTGATAATTTCCACATTCTGTGGGATCACCTTTCTTTGGAATGGGTACAAATATGGATCCCTTCCAGTTTGCCAGGTAGCTGTCTTCCAAATCTCCTGGCATAGCCAAGTGAGTGCCTCCAGCACGGCATCCATTTGTTGAAACATCACAATGGGTAACCTGTCAATTCCTGGAGTCTTGTTTTCCCCCACTTCTTTCAGTGGAGTTTCAACTTCTTCCTTTGATACCATTGATTCTCGATCATATGCCACCTCCTGAAATGGATGAACATTGGCCAATTCTTTTTGGTACAGTGACTCTGTGTAATCCTTCCATCTTCTTTTGATGTTTCCTTCATCATTCAATGTTTTGCCCATAGAATCTTTCAATATTGCAAATTGAGTCTTAAATTTTTTCTTCAGTTCTTTCAGCTTGAAAAATGCGGAGAGTGTTCTTCCCTTTTGGTTTTCTAACTCCAGGTCTTTGCACATTTCATTCTAATAATTGACTTTGTCTTCTTGATCTGCTCTTTGAAATCTTCTGTTCAGCTTTTTTATCTTGCCATTTCTTCCACTTGCTTTAGCTACTCTCTGCTCAAGGGCAAGTTTCAGAGTCTTTTCTGACATCCATTTTGCTCTTTTCTTCCTTTCCTGTCTTTTAATGACCTTTTCCTTTCTTCATGGATGATGTTCTTCATGTCATCCCACAATTCCTCTGGTCACTGGTGTTCAATCCAACAAATCTATTCTTTAGATGATCTGTAAATTCAAGAGGGATATAACAAAGGTCATATTTTGTCTCTCTGGGACTTGTTTTAATTGTGTTCAACTTCAATTTGAAGTTGCATATGAGCAGTTAATGGTCTGTTCTACAATCAGCTCCTGGCTTTGTTTTGGCTGAAGATATTGAGCTTCTCCATTGTCTCTTGCCACGGTTGTGGTCAGTATGATTCCTGTGCATTCTATCTGGCAAAATCCATGTGTATAGCTGCCATTTGTGTTGTTGAAAGAAGGTATTTGCAATGAATAAGTCGTTGGTCTTCTAAAATTCTATCATGCGATCTCCAGTATTATTTCTGTCACCAAGGTCAAGTTTTCCAACTACCAGTGATTCTTCTTTGTTTCCATCTTTTGCATTCCAATCACCAGTGATAATCAGCACATCTTGATTGCATGTTTGGTCAATTTCAGACTGCAGAAGTTGGTAGAAATCTTCAATTTCTTCATCTTTGGCTTTGGTAGTTGGTGCATACATTTGAATAATAGTAGTATTAACTGGCTTTCCTTGTAGGCATATGGATATTATCCTACCACTGACAGCATTGTATTTCAGGATAGATCTTGAAACATTCTTTGTGATGATGAATGCCACTCCATTCCTTTTTAATTTGTCATTCCCAACATGGTAGATTATATGGTTTTCTGATTCAAAATGGCCCAAACCAGTCCATTTCACCTCACTCATGCCTAGGATATCAGTCTATGTGTTCCATTTCATTTTTGACAACTTCCAATTTTCCTAGATTCATACTTCATACATTCCATGTTCTGATTATTAATGGATGTTTGTAGCTGTTTCTCCTCAGTTTGAGTTGTGCAATGTCAGCAAACAGAGGTCCCAAAAGCTTTACTTTATCCATATGATTAAGGTTGGTTCTGCTCTGATCAGGCAGTTCTTTCCCAGTCATATTTTGAGTGCCTTCCAACCTGAGGGGCTCTTCTTCCACCACTGTATCGGACAATATTTCAGGGTTATTCATAAAGTTTTCCAGTAATGTATCAGACAATGTTTCTCTGTTATTCATAAGGTTTTCCCTGACCAATTTTTGAGAAGTGGATGGCTCTTCCTTCTTCTGAGTGTCTTAGTCTGGAAGCTCTGCTGAAACTTGTCCACCATTGGCAACCTTGCTGGCGTTTGAAACACTGGTGGTACAGCCTCCACCTTCACAGCAACATGCAAGCCACAACAGTAGGACAAACTGACAGACAAGTTCATATCCCTTAGCTTTTACAAACCTCTCAGGCCAATTCCTGGCCATCCCCCTACCTATTTTGGCTGTTGGCCCTGGTTTCTTCTCAATTCCTGCTTGGGTGGATTCTCTCCCTCCGTCTCCTTACCTATTAGGGGACTGAAAATACCTAAGCCATGGGGTTTAGGTTGTTGTTGTTGTTGTTAGGTGCTGTCGAGTCAGCTCTGACTCATAGTGACCCTATGTACAACAGAATGAAACACTGCCTGGTCCTGCACCAGCCTCACAATCCTTGCTATACCTGAGCCCATCATTGCAGCCCCTGTGTCAATCCATCTCATTGAAGGCCTTCCTCTTTTTCTTTGATCCTTCACTTTACCAAGAATGATATCCTTCTCCAAGGAATGGTCTCTTCTGACAACATGACCAAAATAGGTGAGACAAAGTCTGACCATTCTCACCTCTGAGGAGCATTCCAGCTGCACTTCTTCTGGGGCAGATTTGTTCATTCTTCTGGCAGTCCATGGTACTTTCAGTATTCTTCCTCAACACCACAACTCAAAAGCATCAACTCTTCTTTGTTGTTGTTGTTATGTGCCATTGAGTTGGCTCCGACTCATAGCAATCCCTACTTGGGTTTCCGAGGCAGTATCACTATGGAAGTAGATTGCCCAACCTTCCTTCCGAGGAGTGGCTGGTGGGTTTGAACTGCTAGCCTTCTGGTTAGCAGTCAAGTGTCTTAGGCACTATGCTACCAGAGCTATCAACTCTTCTTTGGTCTTCCTTATTCATTGTCCAGCTTTCACATGCTATGAGGCCATTGAAAATACCATAGCTTGGGTTAGGTGCACCTTAGTCTTCAAAGAGTCATCTTTGCTCTTCAGCACTTTAAAGACGTCTTTTGCAGCAGATTTTCCCAGTGCAATACATCATCTGATTTCTTGACTTCTGCTTCCACTGCTGTTGATTGTGGAACCAAGTAATATAAAATCTTTGACAACTTCAATCTTTTCTGCATTTATTGTGATATTGCTTATTTGTCTAGTTATGAGGATTTTTGTTTTCTTTATGTGGAGATGTAATCCATACCACAGACTGTAGTCTTTATTCTTCATCAGTAAGTACTTCAAGTGATCTTCACTTTCAGCAAGAAAACTTGTGTTGTTTGCATATTGCAGGTTGTTAATGAGTGTTCCTCCAATCATGACGCCATGTTCTTGTTTGTATAGTCCACCTTCTTGGATTATTTGTTTAGCATACAGATTGAATAAATACAGGGAAAAGATACAACCCTGATCCGCTCTCTTCCTGATTTTCAACCACACAGTATCCTCTTGTTCTGTATGAATGACAGCTTTCTGGTGTATGTAGGTGTATGTACACGTTCCTCATGAGCACAATTAAGTGTTTTGGAATTCCCATTCTTCTCAATGTTATCCATAATTTGTTATGATCCACACAATCAAATGCTTTTGCATAGTCAATAAAACACAAGTAAACATC
>NW_006922051.1:1692333-1715392 GCF_000298275.1 Orycteropus afer afer | reverse complement strand
GGTTGGTGCATAAATTTGAATGATAGTAGGAGCGCTGGTAGCATAGTGGCTAAAGCACTTGACTGCTAACCAGAAGGCTGGCGGTTCAAACTCACCAGCCACTCCTCAGAAGGTTGGGCAATCCTACTTCCATAGTGATACTGCCTCGGAAACCCAAGGAGGGGTCGCTAGGAGTCGGGGCTGACTCGACGGCACATAACAACAACAACAACAACAATATTTACTGGTCTTCCTTGTTGGTGTATGGATATTATCTTATCACTGACAGCATCGAAGCATTCTTTTTGATTATGAATGTGACGCCATTCTCCTTCGATTTGTTATTCCCAGCATAGTAGACCACATGATTATCTGAGTCAAAATGGTCAATACAGTCCATTTCAGCTACTAATGAGTAGGATATCAATCTTTATTTGATTTTTGACAACTTTCAATTTTCCTTGATTCATACTTTGTACATTCCACATTCTGATTCTTAATAGATGTTTGCAGCTGTTTCTTCCCATTTTGAATTGTGCCCCATCAGCAAATGAAGATCCTGAAAGTTTTAGTCCAACCACATCATTAAGTCTGATTGTATTTTGAGGGGGCAGCTCTTCCCCAGTTGTATTTTGAGTGCTTTCCAACCTGAGGGGCTCATCTTCTAGCACTGTATCAATGTTTCCAGGCTATTCATATAGATTTCCAGTAATATATCAGACAGTTTCACTGCTATTCATTAAGTTCTCAGTGGCCAACTTTTTCAGAAGTGGATGGCCCATTCTTCTTCCTAGTCTGTCTTAGTCTGGCAGCTGTGCTGAAACCTATTCACCATGGGTGACCCTGCTGGTATTTGAAATACTGGTGGCATAGCCTCTAGCATCACAGCAACACACAAGCCACCACAGTACAACAAAATGATAAATGAATGGTATTACTCTTTAGTACTTCCTCAAAATATAGCATAATTAAGCTGGCCATTTATTCTAATAACTTGTAATGAAACCAAACCCATTGCCATCAATTCTTACTCATAGCGACTTTATAGGACAGAGTAGAACTGCTCCATAGGGTTTCCAAGTCTGTAATCTTTATGGAAGCAGACTGTCACATCTTTGTTCCATGGAGCAGCTGGTGGGTTTGAACTACTGACCCTTAGATTAGTAGTCAAGTGGTTTAACTACTGTGCCACCAGGGCTCCAGTTGTAATACATAGATACCTGCAGTAGGAAAATGGTGGCTATGACTAGAAATGAGTCAAATTACTAGAAATTTGAATTTTTTCTGGGTCCACTGTTATCACTGCAGGCATAACTATGTGGTCACACTTTGCCAATTCCTTGGGAAAGAGGAATTAGAGAACAGGGGGTCATGGGTGGGAAGGAGATCTTATCAAGAGTAATCCTTTGCCTGTTTAAAATTTTTCTTCCTGCGAGGGCTCACCTTTACAAACAGAAATAGAAAATGAGTTGTTTCATAATGGTTGAAAAGTACGATACTTGTAGGTGAATTTTACCTTTGTATTTTGGTTTGTTAACAATGACATTCCACTTCAGTCATCTAGTATTGAAATTTTTTTGTACTGTATTTAAAGGGAAAGACTGAAGTCTTTAGGTTTTCTAAAGTTAAATCCAGTTTTCTAAATTCCTTAGAGTCCATTAGATAAGGAAATCAGTCTTTAAAATAAAAATATTCCCCATGAATCAGAATCTCTCTCTCTCTCTTTTTTTTTTCAATTATTTCCTTAGTTGACAGTTTTTGCCCACTCTTCAAACAATGTTGTTAGTTACCATTAAGTCAATTCCAACTCATGGAGACCTCATGAAGTAAAACATAATAAAAATGAGATACAATACTACAAAATATAATGGAACTGGAGGGAAAGATACTTGTTTCTAACACAGCCAAGTATCTTTATTGATTTCCTCCCTTACTCCCTGCCTGGTCTCTTCTCCCAACTATAATATCAGAACTCTTGGGAAAAGCACATTACAGATATATGGTATATAGATTAACATTTAATGGATAAATTCCATTATGTTATTATATACTTATAAGCATCATAGAAGCAGTATTACTGTGTCCTTCATAAATGAGTATTAAACATTTAACAGTTATAACCCAGTTTACAGTCTGCAATAACTTAAATAAAATCACATTTTAATAAATTGGACTATTATCTATGAACTCATTTAGACACTAAGGTAATGTTAGTACACACGTGTGTGGAAATGAAAAATAAATGTTGAAATAATTTGACTTGACTCCATTATTCTGTAGTTTGTTTCCTATCCTCCAAGTAGATACTACCATCTTTTTTTGAAGAGTTAAGCTGGGCTTCCTGAAACTCATTTGCCCACCTTCATATTAATAGATCTTACATTTAGAAGTCAGTCCTTCCTTTTCCAAGTTTCATCTATGGGGGAGGAAGAGGTAATATATAAATGTTTTCAATATAACAACTAACATTGAACCAACTCCCACTTCCTTTTTTTCAATAAAAACATTTTTCTTCTCTAGTGCAGTGTTGGCTATAGTGTGGTTCAGCTAAGCCTGGGGTGGAAAAGTCAAGAGCCACTTTTTTTTTTTTTTTAAATCTTTAGGCTTCCTACTCTTGATGAACCTCCTAGGAAAAGAATAATTTTGCTAGAAATTAACTGGCCCATAAAGACACAGCTTCTGACCATTGTTTGAGAGACAGTGCATTCATCAGCCTGAAGTCACATTCAAAACCCAAACGCACTGCCATTGAGTCGGATCCGACTCATAGTGACCCCTCCTTGGGTTTCCGAAGCAGTATCACTACGGAAGTAGATAGCCCAACCTTTCTTCTGAGTAGTGGCTGGTGGGTTTGAACTGCCAGCTTTCTGTTTAGCAGTCAAATGCCTCAGGCACTACGCCACTAGAGCTCCTAAAGTCTCATTAAGAGCATGTTATAAGGGAACTTACAAGTTATTTTAACATTAAAACCATAAAAGGGGTCCAAGATGGTGGACTAGGCAGACATTATTACCTAGCCCCTCCACAACAAAGGCTTGAAAAAACAAATGAAACAGCTAAAGGTAACTATTCTGGATCCAGAGCTTCAAATAAAAGGATAAAGAACTAGATCAAATACCAATGAGAGGAAGAGACTGAATGAAAATAGTGACAAAGGAGTGGTGAACTGCTGGCACAATGCAGCCATTTTGAATTACTGCAAGCAGTGTTTCTATTAGAGCAGGAACGAGATAACTGGCTCCATTTCTCCAGGACTGAAACAACACCTACCATCAGTGATCAAGCAGCCAGAGAGGTGTGTCCTCTCCTCTCCTTGAACAACCTCCCAGTGACCAGAAATCCAGCTTTCCTCATTCACATCCACCCTATGGCTGGTGAAAACTTCCTGCAGTGCCAGTGCTGGGCCTCCTTTTTAAATTTTTTTTTTTTTTTTAATTAAAAAAAATTTTTGGCCTTTCATCTTCCTCAAAGAAGAACTAAAAATTCTTCTTCTGTCCTAGAAGAAGGCAGCTGGAAAACTCCCTGGAAGCAAGAATGGCTTGACTTCATCTCACCAACTTTGGTCATGTTGTCAGAAGGGACCATTCCCTGGAGAAGGATATCATACTTGGTGAAGTGAAGGGTCAGTGAAAAAGAGGAAGACACTCAAGGAGATGGATTGATACAGTGGCTGCAAAAATGGCCTCAGGTATAGCAAGCATTGTGAGGTTGGCTGCAGGGCTGGACAGTGTTTTTTTCTGTTGTACATAGAGTGGCTATGAGTCAGAGCCAAATGGATGGCACATAAGAACAACAACCCAAAGAGCAGGAGCCCCTTCCTCACTATCCACACAGTAGTTCCTGTCCCTGTCCCTCCCTGGTTGGTTGGAAGTGAGCTCTCTGGTACAGATGTGTTTGGTGGCCAGCAACCATACTATGCTATTTTTTTCTTTTTCTTTCTTCCTTTTCCTTAATCCTTCTTTCTTCTCCCTTTTGTTTTCCTTCCCCCGCCCCCAATTCAGCCTATCTCTTTTTGGTCTTCTTCTTTTCTTTCTTTTAGTTCCTGCATACACCTCCATGGTCAGTAGCATCAGTCCCACCCTTTGTGGATGGCAGTGTGAGCTATCCTGGAGCAAGCTCCTTGTTTCTGCTGCAGCTCTCCTTCACAGCTGACACTTGCAGCAGTGTTCTCTCTCTTTTTTTTTTTTTTTCCTCTTCTCTCTTCTCCTTTTCTTTCTCCCCTTCTTCTCAGTGTTTCCCTCTTTCCATGCTTGTTTTCCTTTTTCTCCTACTTCCTCACACCATTATTATTTTCTTTCCCTTCTTCCTTTTTTTTTGGATCTGGCTGAGTGAGTACCTTGCCCTCCACCACTCCTACATTCATTAGTGTTGCCCCTGCCTCTCCATATTTTGTGGTTTGTGCTCTCGCAGAGTGAGTGCTACATTTCCACCACAGCTGTGCTTGGTGCCTGTCAATTGTCACTTGATTGTTTCTTGTTTTTTCAGTTTTTTGTTTGTTTTTCTTCCTCTTCTCTGTATTCTTTCCTTTTTTCCTTCTTCTTAGGTCTCCACTCCTCCCCCATTTTTTAAAAAATCTTTCCTTTCATTTTTTTCCCTCTATGTGCCTACATCTGAGCCACCTTTTCTTTCCCCCTATCTTTTCCCAGCAATTGGGAACCATTGACCTCACCCAACCATACCCAACCACACTTGCTGCCCCACTCACTGACCAAATGTCACCATCAGCTTCAGCACTATTGGAAAAATGACAGACAGTGGCCAACACTCACCCAGTCTGCCCTCAGCTGCTGCCTTCAGCTGCTCTGCATAATCAGATACTGGTGCCCATACTCCTACCTGCTACCAAACCTGTCCAGAGACAGGTGGGGAATGCCCTAGTGCTAGCAAACTAGTGACCAGAGTAACACAACTGCCTTTGCCTGGATATGTTAAAACAGAACAAAACAAAAAATCAGAGTGAAGTAAACCAACATATAATCAACTAATTAATAAAATAACACTAAAATATCTTGGAGACAACAGACAATTTCAAATCACATTGAAAAAAAAAAAAAAAGCCTCACAAAAATGGACGTGATGCCTCCAATAAGGGAGCAAAGCACAGGGCCATAAAATCTTCTGGAGGAAGATATGCAAGTGGAATTGCCTGATAAGGAAATTGAAAGAATTATATTTAGGTACCTACAATGGGTTGAGAGAAAGCTTAAGAAAACCATAGACAAAATCAAGGCAAACACACATAAACTCTAGAAGAATTTATACAAACAAGCAAGTAAATAAATAAATAATTGACAAAATAAATAGAAAATTAGAAACCATACACAAACAGCAAATAGAAATCTAAGAGATTAATATTAAAATTTCAGGAATGGACAATGCACTGGTAGGTTAAAGAGTAGAACTGAATCAATGGAACACAAACTTAGTGGTCTTGAAGACAAATCTCTAAACACCAATATGTTGGCAGAACAATCACAAAAGGAATTCAACAAAATGAAGAAAGCTTAAGATTCATTAGGGACAACATGAAGAGGACTAATTTATGTGTTATGGGAATTCCAGAACCGGAAGAGAGGAAAAAAAGCACCAAGAAAACTGTCAAAGATTTGTTGGAAAAAAACTTCCCTAGTAACATGAAAGATGAGAAGATATGCATTCAAGAAGCTCAATGAGTCCCAAATAGGATAGACCCTAAAAGGAAATCAACAAAACATATCACAATGAAACTTTCCAAAATCAAAGACAAAGAAAGAATCTTGAAAGCAGCTCAGGAAAGATGAAAAGTCACCTACAAAGGAGAACCAACAAGACTAAGTTCTGATTTCCCAGCAGAAATCATGTAGGGAAGAAGGCAAAGGGATGACATATATAAAACACTGAAAGAAAAAAATTGCCAACCAAGAATTATGTATCTTGCAAAATTGTCTCTCAGTTATGATGGTGAAATTAGGACATTCTCAGATAAACAGAAATTAAAAGAATTTGCAAAAACTAGACCAACCTTACAAGAAATGCTAAAGGCATTCCTCTGGACAGAGAACCACCAATGGCAAACAACAACCAGAGATTAAGATACACAGCAACATGACCTGGAAATTCAGCCCAGAAATAGAAGTATCAAAAATAAAATAAACCTACAAGATGGAAAATAGGGAACCAGATCTTCCAATTTGTAAATGATGATTACTACAAAGCAAAAAGAAGGAATAAATGGAACTTCCAAGCAGAGAGGAAGTCAAAATGCTATGAAGATAGAATGGACTCCTTTAAACTGGGAAGATAATAATTAATTACAGGATAACCCCAAAGAATATTAATAACCTTCACACCAAAATGAAAAAGAAGAAAATCATAAAGTCTCAGAAAACAGTAAAACAATAGCAACAAAGGAAAAGATAAGAAAATCCATAAACAAAATGAGCTCAGCCCAGAAAAAGTATCGAACAAAGACACCATCAACACCACACAAAAGAACACAGCAAAATGTCAGCAGTAAATTCACACATTTCAATAATTACCAAGACTCATTGATGACCTATGATATGCACATGACACAACCTTGCTTGCTGAAAGTGAAGGTGATTTGAAGCATTTACTGATGAAAATCAAAGAGTGCCTAAAGCATTTGACTGCTAACCAAAAGGCTCGAGGTTCAAACCTATCAGGCACTCCTCAGAAGGAAAGTTGGCCAATCTACTTCTGTAGTGATACCACCTCAGAAACCCAAGGAGGAGTTGTTATGAGTCAGATCCGACTCTATGGCAGTGGGTTTTTTTTATACAGTCTTCAGTATGGATTACAGCTCAACATAAAGAAAACAAAAATCCTCACAACTGTACAACATTACAATAAATGGAAAAAATATTTAAATTGTTAAAAATTTCATTTTACTTGGATCCACAATCAACACCCAAGGAGGCAGCAGTCAAGAAATCAGATGTCATATTGCACCGGGCTAATCTGCTGCAAGAGACCTCTTTAAAGTGTTAAAGAGCAGAGATGTCACTTTAAAAACTAAAGTGCACCTAATCCAAGCCATGGTATTTTCAGTTACCTCATATACATATGAAAGCTGGATGGTGAATAACACTGAAGAAAAATTGATGCCTTTGAATTGTGGTGTTGGTGAAAAATACTGAAAGTACCATTGACTGCCAGAAGAACAAACAAATTTTTCCTGGAAGAAGTGCAGCTGAAATGCTCTTTAGAAGCAAGAATAGCTAACTTTGTGTCACCTACTTTGGCCTTGTTGTCAGAAGGGACCAGTCCCTGGGAAGGACATCATGCATGGTAAAGGACAGGGTCAGTGAAAAAGGGGAAGACCTTCAATGAGTTGGATTGACACAAGTGGCTATGATGATGGGCTCAAGCTGATGGGCACAAGTGGCTACTATGATGGGCTGAAGATGATGCTTGAGCATCACAAGGATTGTGAGGATGGCGTAGGACTAGGTAATGTTTTGTTCTGTTATACATAATGTCACTGCCTAAGGCATTTGACTGCTAACCAGAAGGCTGGTGGTTCAAACCCACCAGCCACTCCTCTGAAGGAAGGTTGGGCACTACTTCTGCAGTGATATCACCTAGGAAATCCAAGGAGGGGTTGCTATGAGTTGGATCCAACTTGACTGCAGTACATGTATGAATCAGAGCCAACTTGACAGCACCTATATACAACAGTATCAATAATTACATTGAATGTAAATGGATTAAATGCACCAGTTAAGAGACAGAGAGTAGCAGAATGGATAAGAATACATGACACATCGATATGCTGTCTACAAGAGACACACCTTAGACACAAGGACAAAAATAAGCTAAAAATGAAAGGATGGAATAACATATATCCAGTAAATGGCAACTAAAAAAAAAAAAGGAGGATTGGCAATATTAATTTCTGAAAAAATAGACTTTAGTGCACACACCAGCAACAGATACAAGGAAGGGCATTATAAAATAATTAAAGGTTCACTAGAACAAGAGGATATAACCACAATAAATAGCTACACACCCAATGAAAGAGCCCCAAAGTACATAAATCATACTTTAACAGAATTGAAAGGAGAAACAAATAACTCCACAATAACAGAGGGCATTTGGCTGCTAACCAGATGATCAGTAGCTCAAATTTACCAGCTGCTCCATGGAAGGAAGATGGGACAATCTACTTCCATAAAGATTTATAGCCTTGGAAACCCAGTGGGGGTCGCTATGAGTTGGAACTGACTCGATGGCATTGAGTTTAGTTTGGATTTTAATACATCACTTTCAGTGAAAGACAGAACAACTAGAAGGAAACCTAATAAAGATATAGAAGATATAAACAATACAATCAAGTAACTAGACCTCATAGATGTATACAGAACATTCCTCCTAACAATAGCACAATATACATTCTTTTCCAGTGCACATGGAACTCTCTCCAGAATAGACTATATGTTAGGCCACAAAGCAAGCCTTTAATAACTTTAAAAACATATAAACACTACAAAGCATCTTCTTAGTTCATAATGTTATAAAATAGAAATCAACAACAGGAAGATAAAGGGAAAGAATATCTAATACATAGACAGTTAGTAATACTCTGCTTAAAAACAATTAGGTAATAGAAAAAAAATGAAAGAAAAAATTCCTTTAATAAAATGAGAATGAAAATACAACATACTAATATCTTTGGGACGTAGTAAAAACTGTGCTCAGAGAACAATTTATAGCAATAGACACACACATTAAAAAATAAGAAAAAAATAAAAATCCACACCTTAACCCAACATCTCAAAAACAAACAAATAAATAAAAGCTTACAGTCACCAGAAGAAAGAAAATAATAAAGATTCAAACAGAATTAAATGAAACAGAAAACATAAAAACAACAGAAAGAATTAACAAGACTAGAAGTTGATTCTTTGAAAGGATTAATAAAATTGACAAACCACTGACAAATTTAACAAAGGAAAAGAAGGGGAAGATGCAAATAACAAGAGTAAGAAATGAAAAATGATGTCACAATAGAACCTAAAGAAACAAAAAGGATAATAAGAGAATCCTATAAAAAATTGTACTCCAACAAATTTGAAAACCCAGAAGAAATAAAGGAACAAATTCTTAAAAGACACTACCTGCCCAGACTAACACAATGTGAGGTAGAAAATTTGAACAGACCTGTTACAAAAGAAGAAATTGAATTAGTCATTAAAAAAAAAAAAATCCCAACAACAAAAACGTCCTGGTCCAGATGGTTTCAATGGAGAATTATACCAAACATTCAGAGAAAAGCTGATACCAATTCTATTCAAACTATCCAGAACAAAGAACAGGATGGAATACTACTGAACTCATTCTATGAAGCAAGCATAACCCTGATACCAAAATCAGGTAAGGACATCACTAAAAAAGAAAATTACAGAGTAATATCCCTCATAAACTTTGACTCAAAAATCTCAAAAAACAAACAAACAAAAACCTAGCCAATAGACTCCAAAAACACATTAAAAAAAAACAAAACAAAACAAAAAAAAACATCATGACCAAATGTGATTCATATCAGGTATGCAAGGTTGATTCAACATTAGGAGAAAAAGCAATGTAATCCACCACATAAATCAAACAAATGACAAGAACCACATGATGATATTAATCAACTCAGAAAAGGCATTGGACAAAATACAACACCCATTCTTGATAAAAAGCTCAGCAAAATAGGAATAAAAGAGAAATTCTTCAACATAATTAAGGGCACACACACACAAAACCAAGGGTCAACATTATTATGGAGAGAGACTGAAAACATTGCCCTTGTGATCAGGAACCATACAATAATGCCTTTTATCACCACTCCTATTCAATACTGCATTGGAATAGCCAATGCAATAAGCCAGAGCAAAAAGGAAATAAAAGACATCTAAACTGGCAAAGAACAAGTAAAACTACTCTGTTTTCAGATGATATGATCCTATACATAGACAATCCTAGAGACTCAACAAGAAAACTAGTGGAACTAATAGGATTCAGCAAAGTGGCAGGGTACAAGATAAACATACAAAAATCAGTTGGATTCCTCTACACTAAGAAAGAGAACTCTGAAAAGGAAACAACTTTGTTGTTGTTCTTTAGTAGTGTTTTGCTTATCCAAGGTTTCTTTTCTGTCCATGTACAGTTTTGGTAATTAGCTTTTCCACCTCTATAAAGAATGATGATGGAATCTGGATCAGGATTGCATTGCTTTGGGTAGTATTGCCAGTTTTACAATGTTAAGTCTTCCTACCCATAAGCATAGTGTGTTTTTACATTTATGAGGGTCTCTTTTGGTTTCTTGTAGTAGTGTTTGTAGTTTTCTTTGTATAGATATTTTGTATCTTTGGTTAATTTTATGCCTAAGTACTTCATCTTTGGGGTGACTATTAAAAACGGTATTGTTTTCCTGGTTTCCTTGTGATAAGGAATCAGACAAGGATGCCTTTTATCACCATTCCTATTCAATATTATATTGGACTAGCCAATACAACAAGCCAGAGCAAAAAGGCAATTAAAGGAAATAAAAGGCATCCAAAGTTGTTGTTGTTGTTAGGAGCTGTCGAGTTGACTCCGACTCATCGTGGCCCTATGCACAATAGAACAAAACACTGCTCAGTCCTGTGCCAGCCTCACAATCCTTCCTATACCTGAACCCATCGTTGCAGCCACTTTGTCAATCCATCTCGTTGAGGTCCTTCACCTTTTTTCATTGACCTTCCACTTTACCAACCATGATATCCTTCTCCAGGGAATGGTCCCTTCTGATAACATGACCAAAGTAGGAGAGACAAAGTCTGGTCATTCTCTCTTCCAAGGAGCATTCTGGCTGCACTTCTTCCAGGACAGATTTGTTCGTTCTTCTGGCAGTCCATGGTACTTTCAGTATTTTTCGCCAACACCACAACTCAAAAGCATCAACTCTTCTTTGGTCTTCCTTATTCATTTATAAGCTTTGACATCATATGAGGTGACTGAAAAAACCATAGCTTGGATTAGGCACTCCTTAGTCCTCAAAGCGACATCTTTGCTCTTCAGCACTTTAAAGAGGTCTTTTGCAGCATATTTGCACAGTGCAATATGTTGTCTGATTTCTTGACTGCTGCTTCCATTGGTGTTGGTTATGGGACCAAGTAATATGAAATCTTTGACAACTTCAATTTTTTCTGTATTTATTGCAATGCTGCTTACTGGTCCAGTTAGTTGTGAGGATTTTCATTTTCTTTATGTCGAAATATAATCCATACTGATCATATGCCACCTCCTGAAATGGATGAACATTGACCAAATCTTTTTGGTACAATGGCTCTGTATATTCCTTCCATCTTCTTTTGATGTTTCCGGCATCATTCAATATTTTGCCCGTAGAATCTTTCAATATTGCAACTCAAGGCTTGAATGTTTTCTTCAGTTCTTTCAGTTTGAGGAATGCCGAGCATGTTCTTCCCTTTGGGTTCTATAACTCTAGGTCTTTGCACATTTTATTATAATATCTGACTTTGTCTTTTTGAGCTGCTCTTTGAAATCTTCTGTTCAGCTCTTTTATCTTGTCATTCCTTCCATTTGCTTTAATTACTTTCTGCTCAAGAGCAAGTTTCAGAGTCTCTTCTAACATCCACTTTGGTCCTCCTTTCTTGTCTTTTTAATGTCCTTTTGCTTTCTTAACAGATGATGCCATCCCACAATTCCTCTGTTTTTTTGGTCACTGGTGTTCAATGCAACAAATCTATTCTTTACATGGTCTCTAAATTCAGGAAAGATATAATCAAGGTCATATTTGGGCTCTCGTGGACTTAACTGTCTTCAACTTAAACTTAAACTTGCATATGAGCAGCTGGTGGTCTGTTCCCAGTCCACTCCTGGACTTGTTTTGGCTGAAGATATAGAGCTTCTCTGCCGCCTCTTTCCACAGATGTAGTTGATCTGACTCCTGTGTACTCCATCTGGTGAAGTCCACATGTATAGCCACTGTTTGTGTTGTTGAAAAAAGATATTTGCTGTGAATAAGTTGCTGGTCTTACAAAATTCGATCATGTGATCTCCAGCACCATTTCTATCACCAAGACCATATTTTCCAACTATTGGTGATTCTTCTTTGTTTTCAACTTTTGCATCCCAATCACCAGTGATAATCAACGCATCTTGATTGCATGTTTGGTCAATTTCAGACTGTAGAAGTTGGGAAAGTATGTGGCCTCAAACTTCCTTAATCTCAAACCTACTATACTGCCACTATAGTCAAAACAGTAGTGGTACAATGACAGACACACAGACCAATGGAATACAATTGAGAACCCAGAAGTAAATTCATCCATCTATGGACAGCTGATCTTTGATAAAGGGCTGAAACCCATTAAATGTGGAAGAAATAGTCTCTTTAACAAATGGTGCTGGCAAAACTGGATATCCACTTGCAGAGAAATGGAACAGGATCCATATCTCACACTATATACAGTAACTAACTCTGGATGTATGAAAGACCTACAAGTGAAACCCCAGGGTATAAAGATCATCAAAGAAAACATATGGGCAAACTTTGTTGTTGTTGTTGTTGTTGTTATGTGCTATCGAGTCGGACCCGACTCATAGCGGTGACCCCTCCTTGGGTTTCCGAGGCTGTATTACTATGGAAGTAGATTACCCAACCTTCCTTCCTAGGAGTGGCTGTTGGGTTTGAACCGCCAGCCTTCTGGTTAGCAGTCAAGTGCCTTAGGCACTACGCTACCAGAGCTCCCCTGTGCAAACTTTGGGGGCCTAATATATGGGATAAATACATCATCAAACATAACTAAAATTGCACAGACAGCAGAAGACAAACTAGATGACTTGGACCTCCAAAATTTAAACATTTATGTGCATCAAAAGAGTCTGTCAAAAAAGTAAAAAGAGAACCTACGGATTGGGAAAAAAATTTTGGCAACAACATATTGGACTAGGGACTAATCTCCACAATTCCTAGAAAACTTCAACATCTCAACAAAACAAACAAACAAACAAACAATCCAATTAAAAAATGAGCAGAGGACATGAATAGACACTTCCCCAAAGAACACATTCAGGCAGCCAATAAACATATGAAAAAATGTTCATGATCATTACCATTGTTGTTGTTGTTGTTATGTGCCATAGAGTTGGCACTGACTCATAGCAACCCTATGTGCAATGGAACAAAACACTGCCCAGTCCTGTGCCAGCCTCACAATCCTTGCTATACCTGAGCCCATCATTGCAGCCACTGTGTCAATCCATCCCATTGAGGGTCTTCGCCTTTTTCGCTGACTCTCCACTTTACCAAGCATGATATACTTCTCTAGGGAATGGTTCTTCTGACAACATGACCAAAGTAGGTGATATGAAATCTGGCCATTATCACTTCCAAGGAGCATTCTGACTGCACCTCTTTCAGGACAGATTTGTTTGTTCTTCTGGCAGTCCATGGTACTTTCAATATTCTTTGCCGACATCGTAACTCAAAAACATCAACTCTTCTTCAGTCTTCCTTATTTATTGTGCAGCTTTCACATGCATATAAGGCTACCGAAAACGTCATGTCTTGGGTTAGGTGCACCTTCAAAGAGACATCTTTGCTCTTCAACACTTTAAAAAGATCTTTAGCAGATTTGCCCAATGCAATACATTGTCTGATTTCTTGACTGCTGCTTCCATTGACGTTGATTGTGGAACCAAGCAATATGAAATCTTTCACAACTTCAATCTTTTTTTCCATTTATCATGATGCTGCTTACTGGCAGCTCCCTTAGGAAGTTGGAAATAGATATACTATATGATCCATCAATCCCACTACCTGTATATATCCTAGAGAAATGAGCCATGGCACAAGCAGATATGTGCATGTCCATGTTCATTGCAGCATTGTTCACAATAGCAAAAAGGTGGAAACAACCTAGGAGCTCATCAATGTATAAATGGATAAACAAACTGAGGTACATACACACCATGGAATACTACGCAATGTTAAAGAATTATGATGAATCTGCAAAACACTTCTTAACATGGATGAACCTAGAGGACATTATACTGAGTGAAATTAGTCAACTGCAGAACGACCTTTATTAAATGGACCAATACTGTAAAAAATTAAGAAAAAAGTGTACACATACGAAGAATCATTCTTTGAAGGTTACTAGGGTTGGGAGGGAAAGGGAGGGTCAATCACCAACTAGAGGATAGCTATATATTAACTTGGGTGAAGGGAGTGTGGTAGTTATGTTTGTGTGTCAGCTTGGCTGGACCTGGTTAAGTGGCTGGGCAGCTGGTGGCAGTTATTCCCCATGATGAGACTGGCAATCAATTCCATGGTGGGATCTACCACAAGCAGCTGAGTAGCTACCTTTAGGATGTGGTCTTCTTCCTGTATATAAGCAGAAGCCTTGGGGAATGGTCTCTAGCATATGGCACGCTTGGACCCTGCATGTAGCTGTGCAGTTATTCAGCAGCCTGTCATGCTCTGCTGACCTTGGGACTTACAATGGACCTGAGCTAATGGCCTGCCATGTGGTTTGGTAACATCGGGACTGTGCCTTTTTACTTGTCAACCTTAGGCTTGGCAGCCTCAGCAGCCAGCAGCTGTCTGAGTGAAGAAATGCCTCTAGCTTCAGTGGGCCGGGAGCTGGAGGCAGAGCTGAAGCCCAAGGCTGGGGGGATTTCACCCAGTCCCTAGAGCCTGACACTTTGAACTTGGACTTAAAGCCTCCAAATTGCAAGAATAAACTCCTCTTTGTTAAAGCCATACCATTTGTGGTATATTTCTTGTCAGAGAGGCACTAGGTAACCAGACAGAAAGGCAATATACACTAAGGGGGAGGTCAGCACAAAATGATCAAAGCAGTAGAAGATACAGGGAAGAGAACAAGAGTTAAAGGTAATAAAGGTAAATACTTTTACACACAATCCTGCAATAATAGTAATACCAATAATTCAGGAGTGGATGCATAGATGGACACTCAAGCTGAACAGGGGTGGGAAGGCAAATGGGACTACACCCAGGAATATATGTTTGACAGATTATCTTTATCTATGTATTTATTTGTGCTGCAAATATATCCATGAATGTAGTGGAACATACAGGGGACAAAGTTATGAAAACATCTTAATCATAACCAAACATCTTGAAGGAATGAGTGGCTGGGTACGGAGGACATTAAAGTCAATTGGAATAACATATGTTCTACATCCTACTTTTTTAAAAAAGGTTTATAGTGTGTTTACTATGTTCCAGCACTTCATATATATCTACTCATTAAATTTTTAAAACAACTCTATGAGCTAGGTACTATTATTATCCATATTTGACAGTTAAGGAAACTGAAGTACAGAAATGTTGAACAACTTGCACAAAGTCAAGTAGCTAGTAAGTGTTAGAGCTGGAAATTGAATCTCAGCATCCTGAATTGGACTATAAACTTCAGTATCCTATCTTTCATTGACATGCTGTATGTTCCAGGAATGGAGTCTGGAGCTTAACAGGCCCAGAAGCAGGGGCATGACATGGTGAGCCCCGACTTGTTATATGCTTCGAGTCGGACCTGACTCATAGTGACCCTTTCATGGGTTTCCAAGGCGGTATTACTATGGAAGTAGATTGCCCAACCTTCCTTCTGAGGAGTGGCTGGTGGGTTTGAACGGCCAGACTTCTGGTTAGCAGTCAAGTGCCTTAGGCACTAGGCCACCAGAGCCCCGACTTGAGTCCTGCTTATATCACTTCTTAAGCAATGTAACTTTGAGAACATGACCCAGTTAGTGTGAACCTTAATTTCTCATCTGTAAAGTGATGGCCGTGGTAGGACATATTTTCTGGGCCTATTGTGAAGATTACATGACATAATACATGTAAAGTACATGACCCTTTGTCTGGTATACAGTAAGTGCTTGTGCAGTGTTTTTCATAGAAGTAGTGGCACCAAAGTTGTGAAGACAGTGGGCATTAGAATTTGTAATCATCCTCGTTTTCAACAAGAGCTTCTTATCTTAATGTTAAAGCTGAAGAAGCTCTTAATAACAATTGAGTAGGATGTCATAAGTCATACATGTTGAGATGTGAATGTCCTACTCCAGTGAGTCTCCACCATACCACATTTCATTCCATACAGAGTTTGGCCTATGCTATTTTCTTTCTTTCTTACATTTTATTGTGCTTTGGGTGCAAATTTACAGAGCAAAATTTGTTTTACATTCAATATTTTGTGTACATTTGATTTCATGCCCCGATTACCATCCCCAACCATAACAAACTCTCCTACTCGCCAGTCCCTGTTACTACCGCCTCCCTGGGCCCTTCTTAACTATGTACTCCTGTCTGTCCAGCTTTCCCTCTATGTAAGTGGCCAATTGCTCTAAGAGGTGTATCTTCCTAGAGTAGGTGGGTACATCACTGGGGTAGGTGTTCTGCAATCCTTGGGAGTGAATCCAATTCTAGCCCCGAAGGGTAACCTGGGGCCATAGTCTCGGGAGTTCTACCAGGCTCTATATGACCAGTAATTCTGGTCATTTTTGTGTTTTTGAGTTTTGTTCCACATTTTTCCTCCTACTCTATCCAAGATATCCAATTTTGATCCCTTTCTGAGTGGTTGGCATTGGGAACCAGGCACCATCTAGTTCTTCAGGTCTCAGGGTCTAATATCCTTGAACAACATAAAGAAAACAAAAATCCTCACAACTGGACCAATGAGCAGCATCACCATAAATGGACAGAAGATTGAGGTTGTCAAGGAATTCACGTTGCTTGGTTCTACAATCGATGCCAACAGAAGCAGCAGTCAGGACATTAGACGACGTGTAGCATTGGGGAAGTCAACTGCGAAGGAACTGTTTCAAGTGCTGAGGAGCAAGGATATCTCCTTGAGGACTAAGGTGCACCTGACACAAGCCATGATATTTCCAATCGCCTGGTATGCATGTGAGAGCTGGACAATGAATAGGGAAGACCGAAGAAGAGTTGATGCTTTTGAGTTGTGGTGCTGGCGAAGAATGCTGAAAGTACCATGGACTGCTAAAAGAACTAACAGATCTGTCCTGGAGGAAGTGCAGCCAGAATGCTCCTTGGAAGCAAGAAAGGCCAGACTTCGTCTCACCTATTTTGGTCATGTTGTAAGAAGGGACCATTCCCTGGAGAAGGATGTCATGCTTGGTAGGGTGGTGGGTCGACGAAAGAGGGGGAGGCCTTCAGGGAGATGGATTGATACGGTGGCTGCGATGATGGGCTCGAGTATAGCATGGACTGTGGGGCTGGCGCGGGATCGGGCAGTGTTTCATTCTGCTGTGCATGGGGTCGCTATGAGTCGGAAACGACTCGATGGCACTTAACAACAACAACAACAACAATTGTTTCCAGATGCATTTGATTTTTTTCACTCTTCTTTGCTTCAGATGAGAGGAGACCAATAGTTGCATCTTAGATGGCCATTTGATAGCTTTTAAGACCCCAGTCTCTACTCACCAAAGCAGGTTGTGAAACAAGATTTTTATGTACTATGTTGTGCCATTTGAACTTGGTGTCCCCTGAGACTATGGTCCTGAGTCAGCAGGCCTGGTGATTCTCTCAAGGTGTTTGGTTGTCTCTCAGAGGTTACTCCAACTCTACATCCTACTTTGGTGAATAGTGACTGCAGTCTTAAAAGCTTGTGAGCAGCCATCTAAAGTGCAGCTATTGGTCTGTCTCTCCCTGTTCAGGGCAAAGAAGAGTGAAGAAAATAAAAAATACATGAAACACTTAGTCCAAAGGATTAATGGAGCACGCAAACCATGGCAACCCAAGACCAGAACTAGATGGTGCCTGGCTACCATTGCGGGCAGTTCTGAAAGGGATCATAATAAGATGTCCTGGATAGAGTGGAGGAAAATGTGCAACAGAACTCAAAATCATCAAATAGATTAGGCTTGCTGGTCTGTAGAAGACTGGTGGGACCTCCAAGACAATGACCCTTAGATACCCTCCAGTTGAGGAACTGAACTTAAACTTTGTGACTCAATTGGCAGCTAGGTGCTAGACTGATCTATAAGGTGAAGCATAATATTAGGAGGGTATGCACTCATTACAGCAGTCAAATGTGTGAGATCAAAAGGACACCATTTGCCCAGGGATAGAGCTAGGGAGGTGGGAAGGGATGAGAAGGAAGAGTGAGGGGAAGAGGTGAGCATAGGCAGGAAGTAAGAAGAATGCTGTTACTGCATAGGGATTACAGTAAATGTTCAAAACAGGATATGGATAGATAGTTGAATGAAAAATGAATTTGCTCTGTAAACTTTCACCCACATCACAATAAGAAAACAACCAACCAACTAACCAACACACCTGTGCCATTGTTTTGGTTACCTATTGCCACTCTAGGGAGCTCTGGTAGTGTAGTGCCTAACGCACTTGACTGCTAACCAGAAGTCTGGCCATTCAAACCCACCAGGCACTCCTTGGAAGGATGGTTAGGCAATCTACTTCCATAGTGATACCGCCTCAGAAACCCAAGGAGGGGTCACTATGAGTTGGGTCTGACTCCACAGCACATAAAAACAACAATAGTGCTGCTCTGGTGGTGAAGTGCCTAAGGAATTTGACTGCTCATCAGAAGGTGGGTGGTTCCAACTGAGGAAGACTGGGCAATCTACTTCTGTAGAAATGCCACCTCAGAAACCCCAGGAGGGGTTGCTATGACTCTGAACCGAGTCGATGGCAGTAAGTTGTGTTTTTTTGGGGAGAGGGGTTTGTTAGTGCTGCTCTGACAGGAATATACCACAAATGGGATGGCTTGGACAAATAGGAGTTTATTCTGGAGGCTAGAAGTCTGAGTTCAAAGTGCCTGGCTCTACGAGGTCGGTGAAAGCCCCTCCACCTTGGGCTTCAGCTCTGCCTCCTGCTCCTGGCCCACTGAAGCTGGAGGCTCTTTCTTCACTCAGGCAGCTGCTGGCTGCTGAGGCTGGCAAACCCAAGGTCGACAAGTACAAAGGCACAGTGCCAATATTACCAAACCACATGGCAAGCCATTGATTCAAGTCCAGGGACAGTGCCAAGACTGTCAGGAAACATAGCAGGCTGCTAAATGTAAACTTGGCTACATGCAGGGTACAACATTCCATAACGCTGCAGACCAGTCCCAAAGCTGCTTCTTATATACAGGATGCAGACCACGTCCCTAAAGCAGCTACTCAGTTGCTTGAGGCACATACCATCATGGAGTTGATCACCAGTCTCATCATGGGGAATAACTACTCAAAACCTGGCCCAACTAAGTTGACACATAACCTTAACTACCACAGCTGTTGAGTTGATTTTGACTCAAAACAGCCCTACAGGACAGAGTAGAACTGCCCCATAGGGTTTCTCTGTGGAAGTAGAATGTCACATCTTTTTCCCGTTGAGTCGCTGCTGGGTTCAAACTGCGACCTTTCAGGTTAGCAGTCAAGTGCTTTAACAACTGTGCCGCCAGGGATCCTTTTATAAAAAGTACCAAAAAAGATTGCAATATTTGGTATGCATTTAGAATTCAGATTAGTAAAGTTTCTATTGTTATTTAAATAACTGCAATGACTGACTTGATTGTGAGGATGCTGGCAATCACGGGTATGACTCAGGACCAGGGAACATTGTGTTCTGTTGTACATAAGGTTGCCATGAGTTGGAGTTAACTCCATGGCAGCTATCTACTGTTTTTCTATTGTTATGTCCTCTAATCGTTTCTTCTGCAATGTCTAATTTGCCATTAATAACATTCAGTATTTTTCATCTCAGACATTGTAGCCTTCATCTCTGTAAGTTTGATTTTTTTTCTTTTTCTTTTCCATATCTTCTGTGTCTCTAGTTAACATATTCAATAATTCTTTTAGCTTTTTGAATATACAGAATATATGCAGATAACTGTTTTTATGTTCTTATCTTCAAATTCTAACATTTGTATTATTTCTGGATCAGTTGCCATTCCTCAGAGAAAAGTTTGGCAATCTACTTCCAAAAGGTCATCAAACCAAAGCCAAACTTTGAAAATTCTATGGAACACAGTTCTACTCTGAAACAAGGTGGGTTGCTATGAGGCGAAATCAACTGATTTGTTTTTCTGTATTTTTTTCTGTTGAATGATTTCTTCTCAGTTTGGATATTTTTCTACATTGTATTATACTATTATTTGAATAAGAAATTCATTTTACATTCAACAGTTCACACACATTTTGTTTTGTGGCTTTTGTGGCACTGGTTACAATCCCTCCTGCATTGTAACAACTCTCTTCCATTTCCTCCCCGTGGTACCCTTTTCCTGTGTCCTTCTTGTCTACTCATTCCTGCCTCCCTACCTTTTTCCTGGTGCATATGCTGCCCTTCTGATCTCCCAAGGTTGATTGTTTTGAGTTCATCTCCCTGGTGTAGTTGTTCAACTCATAGGTCTATTGGTTGGCTGAGAGTTAAGTTGTTATTTTTTTACTGGATTGTGAATTTCACCTTGTTGGGTCCTGGATATTTTTATGTTTCTACAGAAATTCTTGATCTTTGGGGTGGAGTTATTTGAATAGCCATCCCTCTATGCTTCTCCTGGAGTCCCTGGATGGTGAAACAATTAATGTGTTCAGCTGCTAACCAAAAGGTTGGAAGTTCAAGTCCACCCAGAGTGCCTCAAAAGAAAGCCTTGGTGATCAACTTCAGAAAAATCAGCATTGAAAACCCTTTGGAACAGTTTTTACTCTGACATACTTTGAGTTGCTATGTGTTAGAACTGACTCAATAGCAACCTGTGGTGGTGTGAAGGTAGGATTAGAAAATCTCTGTTTCTTACAAGTTCCCAGTGGTCCTTGTCTGCAGATCACACTTTGAAAACTACTGTTCTAGGTACTGTGTTAATGGAAAGACATTTTTCTGATTTCACCCTCCAGGCATACAATAATTAGCATTAATTTATTCAGCACATATAAAGAATGAGCCTTCCTCAAAACTTAGCAGGCTTGTTTTTCACACATTTCTCAATAAGGGAATGCCAAAATTGATTCAGTGTTGCAGAGCATATGGGAAAACAGGTACTTTAATTTATTACCTTGCTGGTGAGTTTAGAATGGCTAGTTTTTGAACGGCAATTTGACAGTAACTACTAATATATATATTTTTCTCTTTGTATTTACTACTTAAGGAGCTCTGGTAGCACAGTGCCTAAGGCATATATTACTGTTAACCAGAAGGCTGGTAGTTCAAACCTGCCAGCCACTCAACGGAAGCAACACTGGGCAATCTACTTCTGTAAAGATTTACCACCTTGGAAACCCAACGGGAATCACTGTAAGTTGGAATCAACTCAATGGCAGTGGGTTTGGGTTTCAGTTTTATTTCTTACTTTGCTACAAATAGTTATTTGAATGATAACAATATGTATCCATGGCAGTAACTACTACTATTTTTTAAGTGTACAACCTTTAATCTTGAAGTTTCCTTTTAGGAATCCTACAAATGTGGCATGGGGCTTGGGGGCTGCTTTTCACTTGAGGGAGGCTCTATTTTAAGGCTAGGGCCTGAGGTAGGTGGACACGGGGCTCAGGGGCTGCTTTCGCTTGGGGGTGACTCTATTTTAAGGCCAGGGGCTGCGGTAGGTGGAAGCAGAGGGGTTAGGAACAACTAAGGGAGAGGAATTTGTCTGTCAGTTTGTCATCCTGTGCTGGCTTACATGTTGGTGTGAGCTGAAGGCTATGTCACCTGTGTTGCAAAATGCCAGCAGGGTTATCCATGGTGAATAGGTTTCAGCAGAGCTTCTAGGCTAAAACAGACTTTTAAGAAGGAAGAAGTCATCCACTTCTCAAACAATTGGCCAGTAAAAAACTTATGAATAGAACTGAAACACTGTCTAATATATTACTGGAAGACTTTATGAATAGCCCTGAAACACTGTCTGATATAGTGCCAGAAGATGAGCCCATCAAGTCGGAAAGCACTCAAAATTTGACTGGGGAAGAGCTGACTCCACAGAGTAGAGATGACCTTAACAATATGGATAGAGTAAAGCTTTGGGGACCTCCACTGGCTGATGTGGCATGACTCAAAATAAGTAGAAACAGATGCAAACATCCATTAATAATTGGAACATGGAATGTACAAAGTATGAATCTAGGAAAACTGGAAATTGTCAAAAATGAAATGGAACACATGAAGATCGATATCCCAGGCATTAATGAGCTGAAATGGACTGGTTTTGACTATTTTGAGTCAGACAACCATATGATCTACTATGCCGGGAATGACAAATTGAAGAGGAATGATGTGGCATTCATCATCACAAAGGATGTTTCAAGATCTATCCTGAAGTACAACGCTGTCAGTGATAAGATAATATCCATACACCTACAAGGAAGACCAGTTAATACTACTGTTATTCAAATCTATGAACCAACCACCAAAGCCAATGATGAGGAAATTAAAGCTTCCTACCAACTTCTGCAATCTGAAATGGACTAAACATGAAATCAAGATGTGTTGCTTATCACTGGTGACTGGAATGCAAAAGTTGGAAACAAAGAAGAGTTACCAATAGTTGGAGAATATGGCCTTGGTGATAGAAATGACGCTGGAGATCACATGATAGAATTTTGCAAGACCAACGACTTATTCACTGCGAATATCTTTTTTCAACAACATAAGCGATGGCTATATACTTGGACTTCACCAGATGGAATACACAGGAATCAGATTGACTATATCTGTGGCAGGAGGCAATGGAGATGTTCAAAGTCTTTGGCCAAAACCAGGCCAGGATCTGACTGTGGAACTGACCATCAACTGCTCATATGCAAGTTCAACTTGAAGACAATTAAAACAAGTCCACAAGAGCCAAAATAGGACCTTGATACTATCCTTCCTGAATTTAGAGACCATCTAAAGAACAGATTTGATACACTGAACACCAATGACCAAAAACCAGAGGAATTGTGGGATGATGCAAGAGGCCATTAAAAATACAAGAAAGGAAGAGTTCTGGCAAGATGGTGGACTAGGCAGAAGGACTGCACAGACCCTCTTCAACAAAGAAAAGGGAAACCAAATAACACAGACACAGAAGATAATCTTGGACCCCTGAGCCTTGAAGGGAAGGAT
>NW_006922051.1:1681313-1686786 GCF_000298275.1 Orycteropus afer afer | reverse complement strand
TTATGTTTTATTGACTATGCAAAAGCATTCGATTATGTGGATCATAACAAATAGGTAACATTAGAAGAATGGGAATTCCAGAGCACTTGATTGTACTCATGAGGAATCTGTACATAGATCAGGAGGCTGTTGTTCAAACAGAACAAGGGGATACTGAATGGTTCAAAATCAAGAGTGCATCAAGGTTGTATCCTTTCACGATACATATTCAACTTACATGTTGAGCAAATAATCCGAGAAGCTGGATTATATGAAAAAGAACATAGCATCAGGATTGGAAGAAGACTCTTTAACAACCTGTGATATGCAGATGACACAACTTTGTTTGCTGAAAGTGAGGATGACTTGAAGTACTTACTGATGAAGATGAAAGACTACAGTCTGCAGTATGGATTACACGTCAATATAAAGAAAACAAAAATCCTCACAAGTGGTCCAATAAACAGCTTCATAGTGGATAGAGAAAAGATTGAAGTTGTCAGGGACTTCACATTACCTGGTTCTACAACCAACATCAACTAAAGCAGCAGTCAAGACATCAGACAACGTATTGCATTGGGCAAATCTGCTGCAAAAGACCTCTTTCAAGTGATGAAGAGGAAAGATGCCTCCTTGACAGCTTAGGTGAGTCTAACCCAAGCCATGGTATTTTCAATCGCCTCTTATGCATGTGAGAGCTGGGCAATGAATAAGGAAGATCGAAGAAGAGTCAATGCTTTTGAGTTGTGGTGTTGGAGAAGAATGCTAAGAGTACGTGGTCTGCTAAAACCACTAACAAATCTGTCCTGGAAGAAATGCAGCCACAATGCTCTTTGGATGTGAGAATGGCCAGACTGCATCTCACCTACTTTGGTCATGTTGTCAGAAGGACCCATTCCCTGGATAAGGATATCATGCTTGGTAAAGTGGAGGGTCATTGAAGAAGGGGAAGGCCCTGAATGAGATGGATTGACGCAGTGGCGGCAATGATGGGCTCTGGTGTAGCAAGGATCATGTGGGTGGCCCAAGACCAGACAGTGTTTCGTTCTGTTGTGAAAAGGGTCACTATGATTCAAAGACGACTTGATGGCACCTAACAAAAATAGATGTTTATATACTTACATTTGTACATACACAAACATGTGCACACAGGAAACCACAACCAAACTTGCTACCATGGTGTCGATTCCACCTTGCAGTAACCCTATAGGACAGAGCACAACTGCCCCATATGGCTTCCAAGGCTATAAATATTTATGGAAGCTGTTCTGGTTACCTAGTGCCACTCTAACAGGAATATACCACAAATGGGATGGCTTGAACAAATAGGAGTTTATTTTCTTACAGTTTGGAAGGCTAGAAGTCCGAATTAAAAGTGCCAGACTCTAGGTGCCGGTAGAAATGGCAGACCTTGGGCTTCAGCTCCTGCCTCTTGGTCCCAGCCCACTGAAGCCAGAGGTATCTCTTCACTCAGGCAGCTACTGGGTGCTGAGGCTAACAAGCCTGCGGTCGACAAATAAAATGGTAGTCTCGATGTTACCAAACCACACAGCAGGCCATTAATTCAAGTCTATCAAAAGTCCCAAGGCTGGCAGATCATAGCAGGCTGCTGAACAATGACACAGCTACATGCAGGGTTCAAGCATGCCATAAGCTAGAGACCATTCCCAAAGCTGCTCCTTATATACCGGAAGCAGACCAAATAACCAAAGCAGCTACTCATCTGCTTGTGGTAGATCCCCCCATGGAACTGATTGCCAGTCTCATCATGGGGAATAACTACCACCAGCTGCCCAGCCACTCAACCAGGCCCAGCCAAGTTGACATACAACTTTAACTACCACAATTTCATCCCTTATCAACTTAGCACCTGCACAGATCTTCAGTGGGTGCTATTAGTACAGATCTGTTCACTGGGTGACTCCAGTCCCCTGGTTCCTTAGTGGCAATCTCACCCCTTTGGCCTGGCACGCCCTATTCCTCTCCCTCTTGGGCATGGCAGCCTTGCCCCTCACTCTTGGGCAGTGGCTTGACTCCATCCCAATAGCCCACATGAACAAGCAGCCCCACACTCCAGAACCAAGCTGGTGAAGGTCTGACTCTGAAACATAGAGGCTATGGTAGTTTCACCCCCAAAGGCCATGGTCCTACCCTTGAGGCTGAGGTAGCTCTGCTTCCTGTTTCCTTGGTCTCTCTGCTTCTGCCGATTAATGATGAAGGCAACCCACTCTGCTGGAAATCTTCCTGCCCCAAAGCACTCAGCTTTCTTGCTCCAACCTGCTATTCCATTTCATGCCGGTCTCTTCCATGAATTAATCCCCAAAGGCAACCCACTCCACCAGGAAGCCACCCATGCAATGGCCTCCAGCTTTCTCCTACGTGGGCTGGTGAGGCTGTCGCTGTCTTATGCTGTTTCTCATGGCTCTGCTCTTGAGACTGATGCAGCACATGGACTCTTGAGAGTCTCTTGGTTCTGCTCCTGCTGTCTCTCGTGCCATATGCAGGGGTCTCTCTGCCAGGGTCTCTGGTCAAGGATGCACTCCACTCCTGTTTCCACATTTTAGGTTATCTGTCAGAATAGCACCGCACTCTCTCGGTACCGTATTCTGTTCTGGATACCTAGTGTCGCTCTGACAGGAATATACCACAAACGGAATGGCTTGAACAAACAGGAGTTTATTCTCTAACAGTTTGGAAGGCTAGAAGTCTGAGTTTAAAGTCCCAGACTCTAGGTGCTGTGTGAAAGCCCTTCCACCTTGGACTAGAGGCATCTTTTCTTTCAGGCAGCTACTGGCTGCTGAGGCTAACAAGCCTAAGGTCATCAAATAAAATGGCACAGTCCCGGTGTTACCAAGCCACATGGCAGGCCATTAATTCAAGTCTATCAAAAGTCCCAAGGTCGGCAGATCATGACAGCCTGTTGAACAATGACACAGCTACATGCTGGGTTCAAGCTTGCCATAAGCTAGAGGCATTCCCAAAGCTGCTTCCTATATACAGGAAGCAGACCACAAAACCAAAGCAGCTACTCAGCTGCTTGTGGTAGATCCCACCATGGAGTTGATTGCCAGTCTCATCATGGGGAATCACCACCACCAGCTGCCCAGCCACTCAGCAAGGCCCAGCCAAGTTGACATATAACTTTAACTAGCACAGAAGCAGATTGCATTATCTTTCTCCTAGGAGTAGCTGATGGGTTCCAACTGTCAACTTTTTTGGTCAGTAGGCAAATGCTTTAACCAATGACCCACCAGAACTTCTTTAACACAAACATACACAGTTTACATAATGTTATAGCAACATTTGTGAAATGGAAATAATAATCTAAGTATCCCTTAATATGAGTAATATTAAAATAGCAACAAGGGCATAAAAGGAAAAGGTATTGCCTGCACAACTGTCTTTGCATATTGCTGTATTTTAACCACTGGAAATTTTCCCACAATATGTTCTGTAACAGAGACTCTGTGTATACGCTAATGTAGTACTCAACTGCTGAAATTCAAATGGCAAGATGAAAGCCCATTAAGATTCTATTAAACTATCTTGATACCACGTATACTTTATCAAATTGATTAGTGATTATTTTCCTTCACTCCTTGTTGTTGTTGTTAAGTGCCGTTGAGTCGTTTCCAACTCATAGCGACTCCATGCACAGCAGAACGAAACACTGCCCGATCCCGCACCAGCCCCACAATCCCTGCTATACTTGAGCCCATCATCGCAGCTGCCGTGTCAATCCATCTCGTTGAAGGCCTCCCCCTCTTTCATCAACCCTCCACCTTACCAAGCATGACATCCTTCTCCAGGGAATGGTCCCTTCTTACAACATGACCAAAATAGGTGAGACGAAGTCTGGCCATTCTTGCTTCCAAGGAGCATTCTGGCTGCACTTCCTCCAGTATGACTCCTTAGGGATGTCATAAAGCTCTATCAAACTCCCTGACTTGCCCATCTAGGATTAAATGAAAGGAAAATTAGCTTTGAGCCTGTGTTATTAAGGTTTTGTGTCAACTTGGTTAGGCCCTGATTCAAAGTGGTTTAGCAGTTATGATGTAGTAATTCCTCATGATGAGATCCAATATGAGCAGTCAATCAGTTGAAAGGGAGCTTCCTTTGGGGTGTGGCCTGCTTCCAATATATATGGAAAACCTCTGGCAAAGTTCTGGCTTTCTGCTGGATCTGGCTCTGGCTTATTATCATCTCTGGTTGCTGGACTTGAGCCAGCGGCCTGTCCTATTGTGTGTCCATCTTGGGATTGCTGCCTATGCAGCTTGTGAACCCACAGCCTGCTCATCTTGGATTCCTCAGCCACCAAAGCCAGCACCCTGCTGATCTTGAGTTTGTGAGCTACTGCAACTACTAAGTCAGGAGAAGCCTTGAGCTTGACACCTAACTTGTGACTTGCCAGCCTTTACAACTATGTGTAACATCTTCTTGAGATAAATTTCTCTCTCTCTCTTAAGAAGCTCTGGTGGTGGCACAAAGGTTAAAGCATTTAGCTACTAACCAAACGGTGGTTTAAATCTAGCATATGCTCCATGCTCTGATTATTAATGGATGTTTGCAGCTGTTTCTCCTCAATTTGAGTCATGCTACATCAGCACATGGAGGTTCTGAAAGACTTTATTCATATCATAAAGGTTGGTTCTACTCTAATGAGGTAGCTCTTTCCCAGTCCTATTTTGAGTGCCTTCCATCCTAAGTGGCTTGTCTTCCTGCACTGTGTTGGACAATGTTTCCAAACTATTCATAAAGTTGTATGTATCAGACAGTGTTTCTCTGCTATTCATAAGATTTTCCCTGGCCAATTTTTGAGAAGTGGATGGTCTCCTCCTTCTTCCTAGTCTGTCTTACTCCGTAAGCTGTGTTGAAACCTGTGTAACTCTGCTGGCGTCTGAAACACCAGTGGCACAGCCTGATGCCTCAGAGTAACGTATAAGCCTCACAGGATGACAAACTGACAGACAAGTTTGTCTCCCTTAGCTGCTGGAAACCTCAGCACTCTCCTCTTACCTAATTTCTACCTGAAACCTCCTACTCTGTGATCCCTGGCCGCTCCTGGTCCCTCCCTTTCCTGGCTCTAGGGACCTTGGGGCCTAGCCTTGCCTCCCGCCCCTTTTTACCTGGATATCCTGCTGCTCCTGAGGTCCCTGAGGCCACTCCTGTTCCCTCCCTTTCCTGGCTCTGCTGTTATGTGCCATTGAGTCGACCCAACTCATAGCGACCCCTCCTTGGGTTTCCGAGGCAGTATCACTACGGAAGTAGATTGCCCTATCTTCCTTCCGAGGAGTGGCTAGTGGGTTTAAACCGCCAGCCCTCTGGTTAACAGTCAAGTGCCTTAGCCACTGTGGTGTAGTAAATTACTTAGTGTGGCTTTTCTACCCATAAGTCTTTGTAAACTCCCAGGTGGGATTTTCTATGGGCAACTGAGGAGCTCCTGATTGCTGAAGTTGTCCACCTGGAGTATTTCTGTTGGGAGTGGCACAAAACA
>NW_006922051.1:1642106-1680879 GCF_000298275.1 Orycteropus afer afer | reverse complement strand
CTTTGGGAGGAACAGTTGGTGAAAGGGCTGGAGGGAGGCAGCATGTCTGGCCTTGCAGTAATAGGCCTTGGGTTACTGCTGGTAATCCTGTCTTCCTCTTGTGAGATTAGAGGAGGTCAGAAGATGTGGCCTCCTTGTCCTTTTTGTAGCCACTATGCTACCAGAGCTTTAATACCACCTAATATCTAGTCTGGGAGTTCTGATAGCTTAGTGCCAAAGACATCTGATTGCTAACCAGAAGGTTGGTGGTTCAAACCTACCAGACACTCCTTCTAAGAAAAATGGGGCAATCTACTTCTGTAGTGATTCTGTCTCGGAAACCCAAGGAGGGGTTGTTATGAGTTGGATCTGACTGGACGAAAGTGAGTTTGGCTTTGGTTTACTATCTAGTCCATACTCAAATTTCTCTAATTATCTCAAAAATGACTTTTAGTCTGTTCAAATCAGACCCAAACAAGGTCCTCACGTTCCATTTGTTTGTTATATCTCTTAAGTCTCCTTTTAAATTTAGAATAGTCTGCTTTATCCTCCTCTTTTTTTTTAAATATTTTAATGCCATTGACTTGATGAAGAAACCAGACTGTACTTGGTAGGATGTCCCACATTCTGGCTATGTCTAATTGCTTCCTCTTGATGTCATTTTTGTTTGTGTCCATTTCACTTGTTAGGTCTGGAAGTTAGATCTAGAAGATTGATTAGACTCACAGTCAACTTTTTTAACAAGAATACTTTATAGACTGTATTGTGTATCTCACATTGCATTACATCAGAAGGCATATCATTTCTGACTGTTCTAGTTGTACAAATGGTAGGATTGATCAGTAGATTCAGGTGGTGGCTGTTGAGCCTTCTATTTTAAAGTACTCTATCAATCTTTCTCCTAATGGTTTCATTATCCACTGATGATTGTTGCATAGAATTTGTAAGGTTGACTTTGGCAAACTCAAGTTTAAAATTAAGCATACCAATAATTAGTGAATTGCTTCCCCAAGTACACATTAGGCTTCCTTTGGGAAGGATTGTTACTTAGGGTACTTCTCCAAGTCTGGAGAGAAATGAGTAAAATTCAAAATATTACCTAAATGGTGATACTAGTAATACAGTTTTTATATTGATACTTACAGAATTCAATATTTATTATCATCAAACTATCACTTAAACCTAGCACCTTAAGAGTTCCTTCTCCATTTTGGTACTAGACTCCTACCTTTGAATGCTGTTGAGCAACAGTGATGGATGAGATTTACTGATAAACTGATTAGTGAATGAAGATGAGTTTTTTCATTATCTCCTTTACAATTAGCTAGTTCATAGAATTAAGAAAACAAAAATAAAAGAGGAACAAAACTGAAACCAGTCCTTACCTCCTAAATGGTTACATCGCCTCCCACCTACTTCAAAATATAAAAATATAAATGACTATATAGAGAGCTGCACCACTGAATTTACTTGAGAAGTTTTACTTTTGTACTTAAATTTTTACTTACTTAATTTGAAAACATTAGAAAATTATTAGTTTGAAATTAGAGCAGCTAACTCACTTAAACTGGGGACAACAAACTAAAAAAACATATCCAAATGGGTAAAAATAACTCAGGTATAAAAGTACAAATATAATTTACAATATCACGTATTTCAAAAAAGTAAACAAAACACTAATTATCTTTCCTTCAATATATGAAAGATTATATTCACTGCAGAAAGAAAGGCAACTAATGATTTGAGATTAAGATCAAACATACCTGGTATTCACCCCAGCACTGCAAAGAACTTTCCTTTTCACAACATATAGTTAAATTACTTTTCTCTCAGTTATGGTGACTTTACTACATGTTGTTGTTGTTATGTGCTGTCGAGTCAGACCCGACTCATAGCAACCCCTCCTTGGGTTTCTGAGGCAGTATCACTACAGAAGTAGATTGCCCCATCTTCCTTCCGAGGAGTGGCTGGTGGATTTGAACCGCCAGCCTTCTGGTTAGCAGTCAAGTGCCTTAGGCACTATGCTACCAGAGCTCCCAACTTCACTACATAATAGAATCTTATTAAAGCAATTTTCCTGTAGAAAACTATTAGTGAAGCCTATTGATATTTACTATGAAGTTGTTAATTTCATTTATATAGGCCACATAAGTTTAATTGGCACACTTAAGAAAAAAGTAACTAATTCTTTAAAAAAAAAAAAAAAAAAAACTATGATATTATCTGTTTTCGAAGAATAATCCAAGATACTTAATTCTTCAAGCATTTTTCTACCACTTGGCAATCAAACTTTAAAAATAATCACTAAGTGCTGACCGGAGGATTATCGATGCTATATGAAATGTAAACTGTTTGGAAGATTTGTGTTCATTTTACAATATGATATAATTTGTACTGAATTTTTTTTTTTTTTTTTAAAGATAATTATATGCATACAGTTAATCTGCCTCAAAGAACATCTTAGAAATACAATATAAACATTTAAGAACTATGATAGAGTCCACTGTGGTTCAGACTTCAACAAAGATTTCCTTGAAACATAGTACAAAGGTTACTGGCTCAAGGCCATATCCCAAAGTGACATCAGCATGAAATTTGATTGTATGGTTCCACTTCTTTAAAAAAGCGCACACTTGGTTATACATGGCTTTTAACCTTGGGCTACAATTATGCTACAAATTCCCCCCACTGTCCCAGTTTAAAGTCAATCAAGTGGAGATGGGCACATTCTCTGAACACTGTGTAGAGTCCTTGATTTTCCAGCTCTGGTGGAGATCTCGAAGGCGTTCAGAAGTCCGTGTGCTTACATTCAGAGCAGGGTGTACTTTACAAATTCCACTTTCCTCCATTAGTGACAGACCACAAATCCCAAAGTATGCATGTAGAGCATCTGAAAATGAGACATTTTTATTATAATAGGCATTCTTACCTGAACATGCTACAAAATATTTTTGATGCCTATCTACCAGCACATCACTGCATTAAAAATACATTTTGACAAATGCTAAATGTATGTTTAAAAATATTTGTTTTCTTAAAGTCTTGAATAGTATTTTTTTGGTAAACCAGATGATCAAAATCACTTAAGATATTTTATTCATAAAAATATTATTAACAAAGTAAAATGGTCCTAGCTGCAAAGACATTCTCAACATTCTCTGTGATTAAATGACAGGCAGGAAGAGTTAATAAGCTTCTCGCCTTAGTGGGTTTCCCCTCTGCTTATTACAGAATATGGAAACAAATGGTTTAACTATATATCATAAAAGGAAAGTTTTTTCTAGCAACTTTTTCTCCTCAAAAGTTTATCTCTGACAGTTCCTAAAGTGCATACTATATATTAGCACTGTGTTAAATGTAAGGAGCTTAAGCAAAGTAATCCATTCTGGATTGCTGTACCATATTTAATTCCTCTATTTAGGGTAACTGTCAGTCATCCTAAAAATATTTGACCTGACGACAAAAACAAACTCACATTTTATTTGGTTATAATAATGGGAGTGCTCATACCATAACAGCTCTTCTGCACTGGTCTTGCCAGTTTCCCATCTTTCAGGGGCAGCAACCTTTTCCCATTACAGCGGCCACTGAAATCAAAAGGCCATCTCTTGCCTGAAAGCCTTATTTGGACTTCTGAAGAGCTCAGAGCTCTGCAGTTGTGGGAACATTACAAAAACAAAGTTTTGTAGCGGTCAAGAATCCTTTCTATTTTTGAATTAGCCATCATTTATGGCCTCAATAGCTACTGAGGTTTAAAATGTCTGACCATCTTTGTCCAAAGAGTTAAGTTTCACTTACATGAGCATGATTTACTTTTTAAAATAAGAATGACAAATAGTGTGCCTACTCAAAGTCACTTGTGACAAAGTTAATTCATTAATGCAAACCCATGTCAATCCCTTTTTAGGTTTTCTGAAAATGCTAAGTTTCTTCTGGCTCATTTTTCTATAACTTTCAGACTATCAAACCAAAAAAACTTGATTTCTCTTGTATTATTACATTTTTCTTTGTAGTTATCCTAAAAGGACAAAGGCCATAAAGCCATATCAAGCTTTATTTTCTAGAAACTAAGAAAAAAATTCAACAGAAAGGGAAATAATATGTATTCAGAACAACATGTCAAAGTGAAAATAAAACTTGGTTTTTTCTCAAAAGGATTTCTATAAAAGCCTATGAGACCAGAACTTCACAGTTCAAAACTCATAGTTTTTTAATTTTTAAATCTTACTTTCTAAGTGGTGATGTATTCAAATATTTTCGATGCTGAAATATATATTTAATAATTTTTCATTTTTTCAGAGGTTTCTTCTATAAATTTATACAAAATCTCATTGTATCAAATCTGCTACTAGATTTACAAGACCGAGAATATGCTAAATTTAAAGAATCTTTTTAAAATGATTCTTCTAAAGGTTCTGGAAACAAGTCTTTTCAGATAAATCCAATTTATCACAGAAAGACTTTCTATGCTCTGTAGTATATAAGATCTGAAGACGTAACGTATCTGCCAAGTCAGTATTGTATCCAAGTATTCACAAAAACGTTCAAAGTTCGGAACTGATCTCTCTAGAAAAAAAAGCTCCAAGCATTTCAAAGCTACTGTAAATACTCCAATGTATTTCAAGTGTATCTACACAAGAAATGCTTTCTAAGAGATTGTCATTTTCCCACTCCCGTTATTTGTTAAAATATATTCTTTGATAAAGTAGTACCATGTACAAATTGAAAAAAGTGGTATCAAGACTAAAAATAACTCTCAGTTTTCTTATTGAGGCACTTTTCTAATATACTTAAAATAGCTGTGTATAGAGAAAGCAAAAATTTAAAGATATTATTTTGCTTTAAAAATTGTGAAAACAAGCTTTAATTTTAAAAGCAAGATAATATCTTTAAAGTTTTGGTTGTGAAAATATACTTAGCTCATAACTTTGAGAGCAATGTTCATTTATTCAAAGGAAGCATGTTTTACATAAAATCCAGGCATCATGGATGTGAGGAAGTATTCCTGCTCATTTCAGATGCAATCATACGGTTGTCCCTTATTTATATTTTGCTTCAAGTACATTTTCTGACCATGGGAGTTCTATGATAGGTGAGTTTGAAGAGGTACTTTCTGGTGATTACAAAAACCATGATTTTATTGTAATGCTGCAAAAACAATCCTTCCCAGTATCTCGTTTTCTTTGTCCACTTGCTTATCAAAAATATCAGTGTTCTCAATTATTTTAACAAACTCTCCAATTGATTTTTATGGGGAGCCTGTAAATAAACTCCTTCTGCTGGAGGTGAAAACATAAAAGGTGGGGGCAGGGGACAGGGAAGGTGGAGAAAGATGATACTAGAGTTGGGATAGGAGCCAAATCTTGGAAAAGCCTGTGTGCAACATCAAAGAACTTTGAGCACTGAGGGTGTCTGACTGATTTTAAAAGACTTATTGGAGGGGTTTATATCAGAGGTTCTTAATCTTTTTTTGTATAGAGATCCCTCTGAGAGTCTGAAGAAAGCTTTGGCCTCTTTCCTGTCATTTAAGTACATACACAAGGTATCAATGTGAGGGGGACTATGTTAGAGGCAGGAAGACTAATGCTAAGGCTATTGCAGAATTCTAGGCCTGACCACAAGCAGTTAATAGCACCAAAGTTTGGGGACAGGGAGGCAATGAATTCAGCAGGCAGGGTGGTTCTGCAATGCCCATCAATGGCATCCACTCAGCAGGAGGTTTTATAATATGCAGTTTAGGAATGAGGTCTAAGTTTGAGAAACAGCAGAATTATCTAAGTATTCTGAAAAAAAGGCCACTTTATATTATTTCTAGAGAACTCATTTAAAGGTCTAATGAAACACGAGAATCCTTTGCTATTCACATCTACATTATTCTCAAATTTGGAGAGCACGGAATACCACAATGTCTGAATCCATTTGGTTCCTGGGTTTCAGAAAATGAATGGTGAAAGTTCACACAGCAAAGTACTCATCAGAAGATTACCTGAATCTACCTAAATTCACGGAGCAATAGTTTTGCCAATGAGGAACACTTGCCTTTAAGATTTAAGATTTTTCACTTAATGTTATTTCTATATAGATAAGAACAGGTTCTCTTGTGGATGAAGAGTAATTTGTTCTACTTATTTTAAGTTGTATCTCATAATCCTAATGCTTTTGGGTGAGCCAATGCTTTCTAATTTTGGGCAGGACCCACTCAGAGTGCCTTATAGTCTCAAATGCAATAAAACATTGTTAAGTGAAATACTTATTAAAAAAATGCACACTGTACCAATGCATCTTGATAATTAGCTCCTTCCTTCATCTCTCCACTGCCTAAAGCTCTCACAAATTTAAGTAATCTACCATTTTTCTTGGAAGCTCTGGTAGCATAGTGGCTAAGTCACTTGCCTGCTAACCAGAAGGCTGACGGTTCAAACCCACCAGCCACTCCTCAGAAGGAAGGTTGGGCAATCCTACTTCCGTAGTGATACTGCCTCGGAAACCCAAGGAGGGGTCGCTATGAGTTGGGGCCGACTCGACGGCACACAACAACAACAACAACAACCATTTTTCTTATCACCTCTTATTTACTGTAAGCTTATAATTGTGTCTAAATTTCCTAAAATATACCCTTTCTGATAAAGATGCATGAAGATCTACTTAAGAAAAGAAGTTTTTTCTGGATTCATAGCAAAATATTGTCAGTACTTACACAAAACATAGTAAGATCTACTAACGATACAGAAATTTTTCTGGATTCATACAAAGAAATTAATTACCTGGATGACTATCTGGCCACTTGGCAAATCCCCCTACTAGACGATCTTGAGTTGATAAGATGTAATTTCTATTTTTCTCAAAATTAGTGTACTGGAAAATTTTCAGAAGCTGAAACGACAGGACAGACATCAAACTTTCCTATCAACCTTTGGTTCCAAAGTCAGATAAGTAATATTTAAATATGTTTTTCTATACCTAAGACTCAGAGCAAGTCTCTGGGGGACTCGGACACTTAAAATTAGCCAACCACATATTGTCTTGACTCACTCATCTTTTCTTTCTTTTGACGTAGGCACAGCTAAGTTCTTTGTCTCTTTAAGTCAGGCTTAAAACACAATTTTCCCCTGATCCACTCAACTCAGTCAGTCATTTACAAAATGTGTAGTTATATCAACCCATATTTTGATTCTTATTATAGGCTCTTGAGCTATTAGTTACAAACTGGTAGTAACTAGAACCAAAAATATTTTAAAAAAGAGCAACAGAAATCATTACCCAGACACTAGAGATGGTTTTGTTTGAGAATAATAAAATACTATAGCTCTTTAACTAGAAAAGAGAAAAGATGAGAGAAAATATGATAGCAATATAAAAAATTATCTAGCTCAAAGATTTAAGACATACATTTGTCTTCTCTCCCAGAATCCCACTAAAAAGATAAATCAAACTGTGGAGAGAATAAGGAGGATGGGGAGTATACAAGAGAAATCAACACATTTCTGTAAGACACAAAACAGATAAAAGTGAGTTAATGAATCAAAGAGAGCCAACGAAGTTAGCTGCAGCCGAGAATAGTAGCAGGAAATCTCTGGAGAGGTTCTAGACTACAGGCTTATAGAAATGGAGTGAGAAGGGGGGTTGAAAGCAGTGTTTTTTTTTTCTTCCTTCCTCACTCTCCTGCTCCCTTTTTCTTCCTTTATTAATGGAATCACTCCCTCATTTTCTACTCAGCAATCAAAACAAAATGGCAGTCCAAACAGACTGATGGTGTAAGGACTCACCTCTGAGAAAAAGGAACTCCATAGGCGCTTTTGGCACCTGGGGAAGACCCCCATCTTAACTGCCATCTCCCTTTCTTACAGGAGGAGTTCCAGAGATACAGAGGGAAAAAACAAGTGGAAAAAATTTAGCAATGAAATAATAGAAAAGACTCTTGTGAAGGTTGAAAGGATACCCATCTTCAAACCAAAAAGCAGAATAGATAAAAAAAAAAAACCCAAAAAACCTAAAAACCAACCCCAAACTAGGATATTCTCTTAGAATTTCAGAACAGGGATAAACAGAATTTCCAAAAAGCTTCAGGAAAGGGGAATAAGGAGGTGCTGTTAGCAAAGAGAAACCAATTGGAATTAAAATTAGTAATTTGACAGGAAGAAAACTAATACCATTAAAATTGTAAGGGAGAATGATTCTGTTCTTAGGAGACTATATCAAGCTGAATGATGATTAACTAAGTGTAAAGACAGAATAAAGATGTTTTTAGGCATAGAAGGGCTCATAAGTTTATATATCATATACAACTGTCTGACAAAGATGTTTGAAGAACTACTCAAGAAAAATGAAGTTAAAAGTCAAGATGATGAAATGGGATACAAAAAATAGTAGAGCTAGAGCTGATAATGCAGCCCTTATGCAGTGGTACCGCCATGCTGCTGGTATATGGTAAACATCTGTTCTGATTAGTTGTTCCAAGCTATACCAGATGTGAATAATATTTTAAGTATTGTTCTTGGATAGAACTCATCCATGAATCCAATGGAAAGAAATCTTAAAATGACAGTTCTAAAGTAAGCCTATAAAGTAATTCTTTCAAATTAGAACAGGATGTCATTCAACTCTAAGAAAAAATGTCTTAAAGAAAGAGAATCCATGTAATATTCAGAATGTGTAAGAAACTAACAGCAAAGGCATTCTTCTCAAAAAGAAAAAGAATTAGTTAGAAATTCCAAAGAAAACAAAATCTATTAGGAAAGCTGTAGCACAAATAAGAAACTAATAAAAGCATGACTTATTTTGAGCAATTAACAGAATATAAAGAATGAAATTCCTTAGGACTATGATGGTAAGAACATTCTACATCAAATGGCACATGGTCACTGCATAAACAGAAGATATTATAATCTTAACACTGTGCTTGGTAAGGCAATGTACAATATTTATACCATCCTAAGTGCTGATTATTGGTTTTCAACTTTTAGAATCAACTTATAGGCAAAGCATGGAAGATTTTAATTATGGTTACCAAACAGAATACGAATGTTACCAAACGTGACATTATAAAAGTAGAGACAAACTGGCATTAAAAGATAGAAAATGAGGAAAAGAAGTTCAGAACTAAAAATAATGAGTAACAATCTGCTGGAAAATAAGGAGGTTAACTCTTCATTTTTCATACTTGGGAATCAAAAATAGTATCCAGAAATGATAAGCAAGAAACAAGCATATTATTTTTAGTTACAGTGATATTTACCAAAATTAAAATAGAAAATGTTTAACAAGTGGATGTATCTAGAAAGCCATCAAGGACTAATAGGGTCATATGAAAAAGACTCAGGAGCCAATTTGAAGGGGCTCCTACTGGTTAAAGATATGACAATTTCAGCATCAAAAAGAACTGTAATGGATTAAAACATACAAAATGTGTTGAAAATCAATGAGTTCATAGTGATACTGAAAGAACCTTAATACCCAGAGAACCAATCCATGGTCCTGAACACTTAAAAAAGAGAAAGAATTAAGTATTCATACCCTATTCCCTGTACAAGCTGTATGTTTGTGTGACTGAAGGGTGAAGCTCTTCTATATAAAAGAATTCTAGCTAATACACTTAAGAAAGAGTAATAGAAACAGAATTTCCATTTTGCGACATTTAATGACATTATAGATCTATGCAATGATCCTCAATGGCTGCTGAAATCTTACAGTAAAACACCAGTGAGGAATTATATAACAGATAAATTATGTTGATAACTCTGGAGCCCTCTAATCAAAAGGAAAACCAAATATATGTCTCTTGATGTAACAGAATAGGAAATAAACATCAGAATTTACTTGATATTTGATGATACAGGTACTCCCCAACTAACAATGTATTTGAGTTATGTTGAACTCCACTTATAACTGTCTGTTTTTTATCATTAGTAGTATACACTACACATAGTATCGCAGCATGTAATTTGCTGATGTTATCATTGCCATATGTTTAATGTTATGATTTACTGTTCAAACACTGGTGTATAATGTTGCTGTTGCTGTTAGATGCCACTGAGTCAGCTCTGACTCACAGCGACCATATGTACAACAAAACGAAACACTGGTGTATATTAATAAGCTATGGAATAACAAAACAAAAACTAGGGGAAAAAAAGAGGTATTCAACTTACCTCAGAATTGACTGACAATGGAGTTGTCAAAATGGAACCTCATCGTAAGGCACAAGGGACTAATCGCAATAAGGAATGATGGCTTATTGCATAAGTATGGCTAATTATGGTATGACCATGATGCTAAGGATATGTTTTTATAAAGTTTTTTGTTTTGTTGTTGAGAGATGATACTGAAGAATTTCCAGACGATACTAAAAAAATGGTATCTGGGACTTACCTCAAAATAGTACAGGGAAAGAGAGGGAAACAGGTAGGAGAATGGATAAAGGAAGGTTGGCTTTGGGTTGTTGGTGCTACTTATAGGCATACTGGGCATTCATTATTGTGATGGTTAATTTGATGTCAACTGGCTAGGGAGGCTATGATTCCTAGTGGTTTGCCAAATATTATTAGTCCTGCTTGCTGTTCCATAATAAAATCTAACATAATATAATGCAATCACCTTCCATAATGCAATTTATCTAATGTAATCAATCAACTGGTTAACAAGGGAGTTTCCTTAGGGAGTTCTGCCTCCATACTATAAATAAATATTTTGGAAGATCTTGTTCTTTTCACTCTGTACACTTTCAGTCACCTGACCAATGGATCTTAGGATAGAAGCTTGTCGGAGTCAACCTGCTGCTTGATTTTTACATTTTGGGTTTGCTCATCCTCCAAAATTGTGTGAGCCAATTCTCTGAAGTAAATCTTTCTCTCTCTGCATATATATCTCATTGGTTCTGTGTGGTAGTTATGTTTGTGTGTCAACTTGGCTGGGCCTGGTTGAGTGGCTGGGCCACTGGTGGTAGTTAATCCCCATGATGAGAATGGCAATCAACTCCATGGTAGGATCTACCACAAGCAGCCGAGAAGCAGCCTTTGGAAATATGGTCTGCTTTCTGTATTTAAGGAGAAGTCTTGGGAATGGTCTCTAGCCCATGGCACGCTTGGACTCTGCATGTAGCCATGTTGTTGCTCAGCAGCCTGCTATGCTCTGCCAACCTTGGGACTTACAATGGACTTAAGTTAATGGCCTGCCATGTGGTTTGGTAACATTGGGACTGTGCCTTTTTACCTATGAACCTTGGGCTTCTCAGCTTCAGCAGCCAGCAGCTGTCTGAGTAAAGAAATGCGTCTAGCTCCAGTGGGCCAGGAGCAGGAGGCAGAGCTGGAGCCCAAGGTTGAGGGGGCTTTCACCCAGCCCCTAGAGCCTGGTACTTTGAACTAAAGCCTCCAAATCATAAGAATAAACTCCTGTTTGTTAAGGCCATCCCATTTGTGGTATATTTCTTGTCAGAGTGGCACTAGGTAACCAGAAGAGTTCTGTTTCTCTAGAGAATCCCAAGACAATTATATTATTTTCAGTACATTTGAATATATATGAAAATTTCTGTAATTTTTTTTTCAAAAAAGTGTACCTGAGGAATGGCACTAGACATGTACAGAGAAAAGATTTCATTTTAAATCATTCTATATTTAGTATTTGGTTCAAAAATATGCATGAATTTTATTAAAAAAAAAACTTTCAAGACACTCTATAGAAGATGAAACACATATTTTTGACTCCAGAAGATCAGAACTAAGTAATACTTGTTAAAGGGTGAAAAGGCAATTTTAAGATTAAAAAAAAACAAAACCCCAAAACTTATGGGTGTTTATAAATGTGGACAATAACCTTATGAAATTAGGTATACCAAAAGGTAACAGAGATGGAGAATCAATTTCTACTGTGAATATAACTCAGTATGTTTCAGAAGATGTGGGACAAATAAATTAATGCATAATGGAAAACCTTAAATGGTTGTTAAGGAACAAGCCATGGTTTCTCTCTCTTTTTTTTTTTTTTATTAACAATGCAGCAGCTCCCCTCCCACTTCCTCCCCATAGTTACCGCCTCCCAGTGTCCATCCCTTCATACTCTTCTGCACCCTGAGCTATCTCCCTGTGCATAAGCAGCCCTTCCTTCTCCCATGATTGTTCTCTCCAGGGCGTGTGTCTACTTGAGGTAAATGTTTAACTCACATGCCTGTACTTTTGTTTGGCTGGAAACCACAGTTGTGGGTTCAATTCCAGACCTGAAGGGCAGCTAGGGGCCAGTCTCAGTGGTTACACCAGGCTCTATTGGACCAGCAAACCTGGTCCCTGCCTTCTTTTTTTTTTTTTTTGCCTCCAAATGATTTTGAGTTTTGTACCACATTGTTCTCCCTCTTTATGCAGGATCTCCTACGTCCCTTCCAAGTGGATGGCAGTGGTAGCTGGGCACCATCTAGTTCTTCTGGTCTCATAGTTGTATAGGTTGCAGATCGGATGGTGTACCAGTCGCTAGGACTGATTGTTTCCATTAATTTTGCTTTTCTTCTTTCTTCTTGACGAGGAGAGACCCGTTGTTGCATCTAGATGGCAGCTTCCTAGCTTTTAAGGTCCCAGTCGCTACTCGCCAAAGTAGTAGGTGGAACAATGTTTTGTATAGTATGTTATGCCAATTGAGCTTGATGTCCCCTGCGACTATGGTCCCAAGCCCGCAGAATCAACTACTCGGTCCCTCTGAGTAGCTGGCTGTGACCAAGTAATGACCATAACCTTGCCCCTTGTCAGCTCTACTATATACCTGGGAATTCTGATCATTCACATGAACTTATAGGCCCATTGTCTGCCAACCCTATATATGATCTTGGATACACTCTCCATTTAGACATACCTAATTGTTTAGCTTGTTCACCCATCTATCCGTCCCTATACCCATGTTTGCTTTCACTGACAACTCAGTACTGTATATGCAAAGGGGTTCATATTTGTTGTCTGTACTGCCCATGTAACTCTCTATGTCTTTCTCATCCTCAATGCTGCCATATTGGTCACTCACATTTGGTACATTGCCCTTCTCTTCACCCAAATCAATATTTATCTCTATCTATCTAACAGTATTCCCTCCCCTCCCCTCCCACTCCTGGTAACCAACAAAGAAAATGTCCTCCAATATATAAACCTTTCCTTAACTTTTACAATACATGGTTTCTCTTTTAAGATCGATGTTGCTGTTGTTAGTTGCCCTCAAGTTGATTGTGACCCAATGTGTGCAGAGTAAAACTGCTCCATACAGCCTTCTGAGGCAACTCCGGGTGGATGTGAACTGCCATGCTTTCAGCTAGTGGTCAAGCACTTAACCGTTTGTACCACCCAGGGACTCTTTCCCTTCAAACCTTTACTAGTTATCATATTCTGACAGAGCCCTGCTCTAGATGGACAGATGATCATTTTCAATAAGAATATTTTTTATGACTTTATACATATTTTCATTCCTAGGTTATGTGTCATTTTAATTTTATAAGAATGGAAATTTTCAAGTAGCACAGAAAGATAAGTGAATTCTATGAAAAAAAAAACAGACAAGAGTAGCTTTGCCAGAGTGTTAGAAAAACTCAGTAGCCTAAACAAATAATATTTAATGCATATTATAAAGACCAATCCCTTGAGCACATTTTGTATTATCAAGGAGTACAGGTTTCTCATTTTTATTACTTCTCTTACCTTTAGAGTTGCTCCCACCCAAAAAGAATAACAGGTGTCTACAGGCTTATTAGGTCTTCCATGATAACCATTTTGTTGTCTCATTATACACCATCTCTTTATCCTGTTCAATTCCTTTTCTGAAAAAACTTCTTCTAGTTTACCCATCAGACACAGTGATGCAATGCCACAAAAAGTTGATCCTCCTGTTAATCAAAATCACACAATACTTTAAACTTAAATTAAATGCCTATGAAAAACAAAAGGACTGAGGAAAAAAGTACTTAAATAATCGTAGAAGAATAGTGAAATAAACTAATATAAATTTAAAAGTCAATCAATTTTAACTTAAAAATAATCACTCAGCACTAAGGTCTTCAACATTACCTTGAAACATGAATAAAAAAAGAGCTATCAGAAACAGTCAATGAAAAAAGCTACAGCTTGGTAGAGATTAAGGAACTTTTACAAAATTACAAGGTTTATGGCAAAGTGGAAACTAAAATCTAGGTGTACTGACTCTTTGTCCATTCATGACTCTCACCAGAGCCTGATTTAATCCCCTTAAAGACAGTGTGTTATGATTTTCTTGCTCCTGAATTGAGGTCCTATCTGCTTGGACATAAAGATCAATTTTTAAATATAAAATAAATAAGCTAAGAGCTGGTATACAGATATGACACCTAGTCAGTTCAAGGATTTTAAGGAAGAAAAGTTAAGGGAAAAAAAAAAAAGAGAGGAGAGAGAAAGAAAACATCTGGAAATAGATACACATATGTTTTAATGTTCACTATGGCAGGCTAAGTAATGCCCCCCAAATATATATGGGTCCTAATCTCTACAATCTGTGAATGTTACCTTATACGGCCAAAGGGACTTTGGAGATGTGATTAAGATTCTTGGGTTTAAGATGGAGAGATAACCCTGTATTATTTGGGTGGCTTAAATGTAATCATAAGTGGTCTTATAACAGGAGGCAAAAGATTAGACTATATAGCAAGATGAGCAAGCAGTATGATCACAAAGATTGGAGAGATACAACCACAAGCCAAGGAATCCTGGCAGACACCAGAATCTGGAAAATGCAAGGAACAGATTGTCCCCTGGGGCCTTCAGAAGGAATCAGCCTGCTAACACTTTGATTTTAGCCCCTAAAATTCATTTCACACATTTGGTCTCTAGAACCGTGTGGTAGTTAAGGTTGTCTGTCAACTTGGCTGGGCCTGGTTGAGTAGCTGGGCAGCTGGTGGTAGTTGTTCCCCATGATAAGACTGGCAATCAACTCCATGGGGGGATCTACCACAAGCAGCTGAGTGGCCACTTTAGGGATGTGGTCTGTTTTCCATATATAACAAGGAGCTTATGGCACGTTTGAACCCTTCATGTAGCTGAGTTGTTCCTAGCCTGCCATGCTCTGCTGATCTTGGGACTTTTAATGGACTTGAATTAGTGGCCTGCCATGTTGTTTGGTAATGTCAGTACTGTGCCTTTTTACTTGTCAACCTTGGCTTTGTCAGCCTCAGCAGCCAGCAGCTGTCTGAGTGAAGAAATACCTCTAGCTTCAGTGGGCTGGGAGTAGGAGGCAAAGCTGAAGCCCAAGGTTGAGAGGCTTTCACCCAGCCCTTAGAGCCTGGCACTATGAACTCAGACTTGAAGCCTCCAAACTGTAAGAGAATACACTCCTGTTTGTTAAAGCCATCCCATTTGTGGTACTTTCTGTTAGAGCAGCAAAGAGGTAACCAAAACAAACTTAAGAGAATAAATTTATTTGTTTAAAGACCCTAGGTTTGTGACTATTTGTTCTAGCAGCAATATGAAACCAATATGCCAACAAAAGTAATTACTTTCTGTGGTAGTTAAGGTTATGTGTCTACTTGGCTGGGCCTGGTTTTGAGTGGCTGGGCAGCTGGATATAGTTATTCCCCATGATGATACTGGTAATCAACTCCATGGTGGAATCTCCTGTGAGCAGCTGAGTAGCTGGCTTAGGGATGTGGTCTGCTTCCAGAATATAAGAAGATGCTTTGAGAAAGGTCTGGAGCTTTTTGGCACATGTAGATCCTGCATTGGGCCAAATCTTCATCTCAGTGATCTGCTATGTTGTCTACTGATCTTGAAGCTGTTTCTGGACTTCAACCAGTGACCCGCTGTGTTGCTTGATAATTTTGGAACTGTGCCATTTTACTTGTAAACTTTTGAGTTTGTCAGCCTCAGTAGCCAGCAGCTGCATGAGTTAAGAGAAGCCTCTAGCTTCAGCGGGTTGGGAGCAAGAGGCAGAGTTGAAGCCCAAGGTCGAGCGGCTTTTACCTAGTCCCTAGAGCTGGCACTTGGAACTCAGAGTTCTAGCCTCCCACGCTGTAAGAGCATAAATCCCTGTTTGTTAAAGCCACCTACTTGTGGTATTTCTGTTATAGCAGCACTAGAGAACCAAAACACTTTTCTCAAAATATTTAATTGCTACTCTCTAAACTACTTGTGAGGATTCTTTAAAGCAAATTTGTGCAATTTAAAGCAAAAATAATGTTTAACCTACCCATTGTCATCAAGCTGACTGTGACTCATAGTGACCCTACAGGGCAGAGAATTGCTCCATAGGGCTTTCAAGGTTATAAATCTTATGGAAGCAGACTGCCTCATCTTTTCCCACAGGGTGGCTGGTAGGTTCAAACTGCTGACCTTTTGGTTAGCAGCCAAAGGTTTTAACTACTATGTCACTAGGGATCCTTAAAAATACTCTCTACTTTGCCCAAATCACTAGATTTTAAAAATGACAACTCTAGAAGTAAGCTTGGGCCCTGTCAAGCAGAAAAACATTCTGTGCTTTTAAAACATGGGGGCGTTTGGTGTTCAGTGATGGACACCTTGCCCTCTATGTGGGAGACCTGGGTTCCATTCCTGGCCAATGTACCTTATGTACAGCCACCATCTGTCTGTTAGTGGTGGTTCCTATGTTGCTATGATGCTGAACAGGTTTCACTGGAGCTTCCATTCTAAGATGGCACTGGAAGAAAGGTCTGGGGATCTACTTCTGAAAATCAGCCAACAAAAATCCTAACGATCACATGATCAGTGCAATCTGATCTGCAACCAATCATGAGTATGGCATAGAAATGAGCAGTATTTTGTTTCATTGTGTACAGGGTCAGTCACCTATTATAGTCTGGGGCCAACCTGGTGGCAGCTGACAACAATAATAATAACAACTATATGCTAAAATTCATTCACCAGCAGGTTAGCCCCTTATCTCCACAAGTCTCTCTGCTTCACACAAATTCTAAAGTTAGTTCTAAAAAATTGAACTAACAGCAGTATGTGAGAAGGGTATTAGAGGCAGACATAAAATAAGCAAGAAGTCTGACAACAAGTAGATTAAGAAATACTATAAAAAAGCAGGCACAAGAAGAACTCAGAATATCCTTGTGGAGCTCAACAGGGTGAGGTCAATGATCCTTACAAGCTTAAAAATACTTCAAGAATATCACAACACTAAATTAAAGTACAATACTAGAGTTGCTTCTCATAATAAAGAGCTGAACTCATCAAGAATAGGTTAAATTTTATTTATTATGTCTTGGGTAAAAAAGATAGGAAAATAACCTTTTTTTTTTTTTTTTTTACAGGGATATAATACTGAAAGTATATTAAGGAACATACTAATTAAGAGAATAATATGAAAGAAAACATTCTCACCTGAAATGGTTATTTGCCACCTCAAGTTGATATGTTTCAGTTATATGGATAATATATGTAAAAAACATCAGTCATAAAACAACATTGCTAGAAGACACCAATCTCAGTTCTTCCAGGTCCAGTAAAGGTGATATTCCTAACCCTAGTTCTGTATACCATGACTTCCAAAACCAAACCAAACTCACTGCTGTGGAGTTGGATCCGACTCATAGCGAACCCTCCCTGGGTTTCTGAGGCAGTATCACTATGGAAGTAGATTGCCCAACCTTCCTTCCGAGGAGTGGCTGGTGGGTTTGAACAGTTATATGTTAACCTACTGTTCTCATAAGGCTTTACAGCTTATTTTTAAGAATTCCCATATCATTTGTATGTATCAAGTTACCTAAAAGACTCCATGTCCTCTAGACTGTATAATTTAAAATGGCCAACAGTGATATGGTTACAGATAAAGTAGAAAATCAAATAAATAGGTACACAAATAAGTATATAATTTTACACTTTAAAATGACAAGAAAAAGGCAAAGTGAGGTAAATTCATGGGAGTGGAATACTTAGATGAAGTTAGTCCAAATGGAATTTACCATTCTCTTCTGCTTAAGAAATAGAAATATTGTAACAGAAGCAAATTAGTCGAATCAAATTAATTTATCTGAACTTTTACTGAAGTAAAAGTTAATTAAAATATTGTGAATTCTGAGAGAAGAATAGTTTTTGCCCTAGCAATGTGGGTAAATCCAATTCTTTAAAAATACATGATATTTACCCTAACACTTTACTATCTTAGAGAATCACTGAGAAAATAGAACCACTATGTGTGATAATCATGGACTAATAGGGTACAATGTGTCTGTTTAGTTTTCATGACAAATAGGCTCCTGGTTAACCAGGAGCTGGAAAAGAACAATTGAATTAAATAAATAAAGTGGATAAAAGTCAATATATTAACATTTAGATCAGGGAATTAGGAGGAAAACACATAAAGAAAGTAAGATGTGCCTGGCCTTCCAGATTCCCTGCAACGTCTTGTTTACCTGTGCCAGTGATTCAGGAGGGCTGGGGTGACTTTTCCCCAATCAACTAACTACTCTTTTCAGGCCCTTTCTTTGCTAATTTCTTCCCAATTATGTAAAATCTTATTCCTCTAATAATTCCCTTCTTTTTCATAGTGGATTTGCTTCTCTGATTGAACCCTAATACAAAGATGCCTACCCTCAGTGGGCTAGTGTGAGGATGAAAGAAAACCACACATAAAGTATACAGTGAAATCTGGCAATAGCAGTTGCTTAATAAATAAGTTTTTTTCCTGTTAGCTTGTAAATGAGGAACTATAAACTAGTGACATATGGAAGATTACGAGTGTGAATGGCAAATCAAAAACAAACAAACAAAAAAAAAAAAAAAGAAGAAATTAAACACTTAAAATTCTGGATTTCTAGCTTTACTTGCGATACCAGAAGATCTGGTAGTAGTTGTTCTACATTCCTGCATAGCTACAGGCTTGGGAGGAAGGAAAGAGAAGATCGTTGTAAAAATGTGCAGTTTTAGATGCCTGATATGACATCAACATAGATATGCCTGGCAGGCAGATGAAAAGGGGGGTATGCAACCCAGGAGCAACATACAGATTTGGAAACATCGTTTTGGGTGCTGTCAACAAGGTATGATTGATGAAGAACCATCTGTTAATTGTTTCAGCATGTATCAAGAATGTTACAGGTGTGGAGGATACAGCAGTGAATAAAATACACTAAAATCTCTGTCCTTGTGAGGCTTGTATTATGTGGGGGAGAGGGACAAAGACAATAAACAAATAGATAAAATACAAACCATTTATAAAATATAAGTGACACAAAGTAAAATAGAAAGGAGAGTAGAAGATGTAGTGGTTAGGGAATGGCTCACTGAAAAAAAGTATCATTTGAGCAAAGACCTGAAAGATAGGAGGGAAATTCAAGTGTGTGCTGGGACAATCTATGTAAAGAGAATACCCAACACCAAACCCACTGCCATGGGTTCCCATTCCGACTCATAACCACCCTATAGAGTAGAGTAGAACTGGCCCGTAGAGTTTCCAAGGCTGTAAATCTATATGGAAGCAGACTGCCATATCTTTCTCCTCTGGAGTGGCTGGTGGGTGTGAACTGCTGATCTTATGGTTAGCAGCCAAGCGCTTTAACCATCACATCAGCACAGCTCATGCAGAGGGAAGGTGATTGTTATTGTTTGGTGCCACTGAGTCAATTCTGACCCACAGTAACCCTACTTACAACAGAAGTAAACACTGCCCAGTCCTGCACCATCTCCACAACCCTTGCTATGCTTGAGCCCATAATTACAGCCACTGTGTCAATCCACCTTGTTGAGGGTCTTCTCCTTTTTCTCTGACTCTCCACTTTACCAAGCATGCTATTCTTCCCAGGAAATGGTCCCTTCTGACAACATGACCAAAGTATGTAAAACGTAGTTGGGCAATTCTCGCTTCCAAGGAGTGTTCTGGCTGCACTTCTTCCAGGAGAGATGTGTTTGTTCTTCCGGAAGTCCATGGTATTTTCAGTATTCTTCATCAACACCACAATTCAAAAGCATCAATTCTTTCTTGGTCTTCCTTATTCACTGTTCAGCTTTCACATGCATATGAAGCAACTGAAAATACCATGGCTTGGGGCAGGCATACCTTAGTTTTCAAGGTGACGTCTTTGCTCTTCAACACTTTAAAGAAATCCTTTGTAGCAGATCTGCCCAGTGCAATGTAAGGTCTGACTTCTTGTCAGCTGCTTCCATGAATGTTGACAGTATGGTACGGTACTCACTGCTGTCGAATCAGATCTGACTCAAAGTGACCCCTCCTTGGGTTTCCGAGGCAGTATAGGAGCTCTGGTAGCATAATGCCTAAGGCACTTGACTGCTAATCAGAAGGCTGACGGTTCAAACCCACCAGCCACTCCTCGGAAGAAGGTTGGGCATTCCTACTTCCGTAATGATACTGCCTCGGAAACCCAAGGAGGGGTCGCTATGAGTCGGGCCGACTCGATGGCAAATAACAACAACATCACTACGGAAGTAGATTGCCCAACCTTCCTTTCAAAGAGTGACTGGTGGGTTTGAACTGCCAGCCTTCTGGTTAGCAGTCAAATGCTCACCAGAGCTCCCATGTTGACAATAGAACCAAATAAAATCTTTGACAACTTCCATTTTTTTCCCATTTATCATGATGTTGCTTACTCCTCCAGTTGTGAGGATTTTTGTTTTTTTCATGTTGAGGTGTAATCCATACTGAAGACTGTATGTACTCTTTGATCTTCATCAGTAAGTGTTTCAAGTCATCTTTACTTTCAGCAAGCGAAGTTGTATCATCAGTATACTGCAGGTTGTTAATAAGTCTTTCTCTGATCCTGATGCCACACTGTTCTTCATACAGTCCAGCTTTTCAGACTATTTGCTCAGCATGCAGACTGAATAATTATGGTGAAAAGAAACAACATTGATGCTTACCCTTGCTGATTTTAAACCATGCAATATCCCCTTGCTCTGTTCAAATAACAACCTTTTGATCTATTACAGGTTCTCCATGAGCACACTAAAGTGTTCTGGAACTCCCATTCTTTGTAATGTTATCCATAATTTGTGATGATCTACACAGTTGACTCCCTTTGCACAGTCAATAAAATACAGGTAAACATCTTTCTGGTTTTCTTTGCTTTCAGCCAAGATCTATCTGACATCAGCAATGATATTCTTCATTCTATATCCTCTTGTGAATTCAGCTTGAATTTCCTTGTCAATATACTATTGCAACCACTTTTGAATTACCTTCAGCAATATTTTACTTGTATGTGATACTATTTGATAATTTCCACATTCTGTGAGAATACCTTTCTTTGGAATGGGCACAAACATGGATCTCTTTCAGTTGGATGGCCAGGCAGCTGTTTTCCAAATTTCCTGGCATAAACAAATATGTGACTCCAGCGCTGCATCCATTTGTTGAAACATCTCAATGGATATTCCATCAGTTCCTGGATCCTTGTTTTTGGCCAACTCCTTCAGTGCAGCTTCAACTTCTTCCTTCAGTGCCATTGGTTCTTGATCATAAGCTACTTCCTGAAATGGCTGAACACTGACCAATTCTTTTTGGTACAGTGACTGTGTATTCCTTCCATCTTCTTTTGATGCTTCCTGCATCATTAAATATTTTGCCCACAGAATCTTTCAGTATTACAGTTTGAGGCTTCAATTTTTTTCTTCAGTTTTTTCAGCTTGAGAAATGCTGAGGGCGTTCTTCCCTTTTGGATTTCTAACTCCAGGTCTTTGTACATTTCATTACAATACTTTGTCTTCTAGAGCTGCCCTTTGAAATCTTCCAGACAGAAGAAACAGTAAATACAAAATCCCTGAGATTTAGGAAGATGAACTGAGGGGGGAAAAAATAGCTGAGTTGAGGGGAAATTTTTTCCAAAGATCTGTCTATGGTGAAGAGGTGAGAGGAAGAAAGAAAGATGCTGAGGGAGTCAGAAACAATTTGTCAGGAAGTGGAACAAACAAAAATGCAATGTTTAAGAAAGAACGGGATAGTTAACAACTTCAAATGCCTCATTAAGTAGTGGAAGAGGAAGAATAAGAAAAAGACACTGGATTTGAAATATAGTTCATAACATTAAGAAAGATACCTCACAATTTGAAGGCTTATATAGATAATTAAAGAACAAGCTGTTTGTGAAGAAGGCCAAGTAATATATCTGGATTACTTTTTAAAGAATATTAACAATAAAAAGAAAGAAAAAGGACACAATGACTTGACAGGGAAGCTAAACTGCAGAACAACTTTTTAGGAAGAGGTTTCACTTATAAGTGTAGATAGTGATGAGAGAAGGATGGAAAGCTATACCAAAGTCCTCAAAGACAGTATTTCACAGGCTGTCTAACCTTATAGTACATGAAGAAAATAATAATTGTATTTGTAGGGAATACTGTGCAAACTGAGGAGGATGCTCCTGGACAGAGACAATCTTACTGGAGGATCCAACCACCCAGGTTTGCTTGGTTGAACCAAAGGCTAAGGAAGCAATACCCTTAACCTACTTGAGGTGTATTAGTATACTGCAGCACTCATGGTGGGAAGTCCCAACTAGAGTTTTAGGTCTAACATCCACTGAGCCAAATTTGGAGAAAGCAAGAAGATAAAAGCTTTTGGAGCATGACCCTTAGTCCATCACCAATGATCCTGACAGGTGCAATCCTATTCAAGTCATATTGACTAAAATTCACTACTTACATGACTGAGGTAGCTTTTTTTTCCTAATAGGGCATATCAGAGAATAGATAATACTTGAGCAACCACCTGTTTCATATCCCAGAGAACACAATTCTAACTTCTTGGAAGCTATAGTACCTATCCCACAGGTTCCCTGGTGCTGGTGAAGTATTTCCCCAGTGAGAGTGCCCACTAACAATCCACAATGACTACCAGACTTTTGTCCTCCTTCTTCTTTTCTAGATCTTTGTCTTCTTAGGAATTCTTATAACTGCCAGATTTTGTCTTTGTATAACAAGTATACCCCTTTTTATCATGTGGCAGTGAGCAGCTACATAATTATTATTGCCAGCCCATTTCATATAGACTCAGACACACACAAGAAATATGGTGGCCTAATTACTGTAGGCTTCCAAGAAAAATCCAGTATCGCCTACTCTATACCCCTGATGACAAATACTCTACCCATATCTAAGTTGAAGGAGGAAGTTAAAATGCGAGAGAGGGAGAAGACACATAATATGATAAGGCTCCAGGGATGTACAAGGTTTGGGGTCAAGGAATTTATGTTAAATATTTCTTATACCTATTTTACTGTTAAGAAACCATTCTTTCCCATTTATCTGATAATACTGGTAGCATAGTGCCTAAGGCATTTGACTGCTAAGCAGAAGGCTGGCGGTTCAAACCTACCAGCCACTCCTCGGAAGGAAGGTTGGGCAATCTACTTTCGTAGTGATACTGCCTCGGCAACCCAAGGAGGGGTTGCTATGAGTCGGGTCCAACTTGATGGCAAATAACAACAACAACAACAAACTGGTAACAAATGTAAAAAAAACATACAATTATTTCCACTCTGTCAAAGTGGAAATTTTCAGAGAGATTAAGTGATGAGCCAAAGTCATACTATTAAGTGTCAGGCCTGAGACCTTGTAGTGGGTTTGAGGGAGTTCAGGGATGATCAAGGAAAAAAATATGACCGCATGATGGCAGTGTTCCACAGTAACTGTTTCATTGGGGCTGACACAGATGGAATACAGGGGCAAGCTCCAGCAGCAGGACACATTGGCAAGAGGCACAGGGAGCTAACAGAAGGGAAGAAAACAAGAGGACTCCTGGTAGAGAGAGGGGTCGACATGTCCAGATGATGTCCCAAAAGCAGCAAGGTAGGAATGTTTGAGTCAGAGAGTTCTGAAGAGCAACAACAGTTTGGGGTCTTCGTAACTACAGGGTTTACCTCATCTATGGCTATCAGATGTTGGGTGTAGTTTCGTGAGGTATGCAAAGCAGTCAGGCTCTAAATGGCTAATAATTTGCTTTCATGGGTTATTTTAAAAACAACTGGATGTGTAAAAACTTGAGTGTGGTGCTGATGGCCTTTTGGGGTAACAGGCCTCAGTTTTCTATGAAGAAAATAAACAATCTGGGGTCAATACACATCTTCAGCTCACTTATGTAACAGACCTGAATGCTGGTATTCTGTTCTTTTCACTCTAACATACAGGCAAAGGAAGGGAGACCACAGATGAGAATATGAAATCTGCTGTGATGAAGAGTTCACTCAGAGAGTCTCCTTGATCTGGGCTCTTTCTTTTCTTTAAAAGCTTATTTACTTTTGAATGGAAACATTCAATCTGTGAGAGTTAAGGGTACTGATGTGCTGATAAATATATTATTTCACTATTCTGGTTTTGCCACAGTTGGGAAAAATGGGAAAGAAGACTGTGTTAATGTATGTACTGAACATATGGTATGCAGCAAAATTTTTATGACTATGACTGAGGGGGGAGTTCTGATAGCATGGTACCTAAGGTACTTGACTGCCAACCAGAAGGCTGGTGGTTCAAACCCACTGGCCACTCCTCGGAAGGAAGGTTGGGCAATCTACTTCTGTAGAGATACCGCCTCAGAAACCCAAGGAGGGGTCGCTAGAGTTGGGTCTGACTCCACAGGACATAACAACAACAACAACACGACTAAAGATAATTATATTCAGGAAGGTAAATAAAAAAATGTTCATTTCTTCAAATTTATTGATTCACATTTAATATTCTGCATTTGTTTGGTCTAGCCTTTTCACTTTTATGCCAAAGAAGAAATATGTTGTTTTCTAACAATATTTTGAAAAATTATCACAAGACATTCTCATATAACAAACACTTGGATAGTTTACTAGAATATATTATACGAAAATTTCAGACCTCATTAATATGTAAATAATTACTGACCTAGAAGAGCCCTCAACTAGGGATAAGAGTATCAAAAGAGAGAAACAGGAAAAGTGGCATATAAGATAAACAGGCTATACCATGAGAGGAGACAAACTTCTGAGATCCTCTCTACTGAAGGTGGCATTATGTTGTTTAAAGTAACAAAATAAATTATACTTTCACTTATTTTTAAGATATCTTACCATGAGATTCAAGTCCAGCTCCCTGTGCCAGTCCATTGTCATAAGACTGGAAAAAAAAAATGTTCATTTTAATAGGGAAATGATAATGATATATAAATAATAAGTTGTCATTATGAGCTCTGGTGGCATAGTGCCTAAGCTATTTGACTGCTAAACCAGAAGGCTGGTGGTTCAAACCCACTGGTCACTCCTCGGAAGTATCACTTCTGTAGTGATACTGCCTTGGAAACCCAAGGAGGAGTCACTATGAGTTGGATCCGACTCGACAGCAGTCAGTCAGTTTATGTAATACATCACTTTTCTTTTATATCTTCCAAACTATTGCATGCCTTCCTACAAACAAGGAAATGGACTGAGACATTTCAAGTACCTGATCTTGTCATATTCACTAAGTCGATTCATTAAATGGCATACATTAGGATACATTTAGCAGACAGTTTAAGGATGGTACCTACTCAATTTCGACTCAATAAAAAGTACCAACCCTTACTCCTTTCCCAAGTGTAAGTATATATGAGTTGAAGAAAAATGTCAGGATGTTATACTCATAAAATACGATAAACATGAAAAAGTCAATTCTGAGGCAGTTTTGAGTAGCCAAGGATAATGATTGTTGCCTAAATTTGAATCTCCTCACATATTCCCCAAAATCAAAACAGGATAGTCTGTGAAAAATCTTGAGGAAAAGAAAGGAGGAGCACTAATGTCAGGCCTAAGACTGATCTAAAAATCACTGCCTATATGTGAAAGTCTACCTTAATTGTGAAAACACAGATAGCTCTCGCTTTGCACAATTTTGATATGCTCAAATTCCACAGATTAGTTAAGTGATACAAACCAAAACAAAAACCAAACTCATTGCTGTCGAGTCAGAGCTGACTCAGCAACTCTTCCTTGGGTTTCCTAGGTGGTATCACTACGGAAGTAGATGGCCCAATCTTCCTTCTGAGGAGTGGCTGGTGGGTTGGAACCACCAGCACTCTAGTTAGCAGTCAAATGGCTAAGGCACTCCGCCACCAGAGTTCCCAATATAACACATTCAAATTTCAGCTACCACAGTCTAACTATGAATAATTGCATACTTTGCTGCTAGCTCTTCAGGTCACAAATCATTACAAAAATAACAGATGCGCACCATGATCAGTGATCAATCATGTCACTTCCTTCAAATTCTGTTATTAATTGGTCATTGCTCATCTGCTCTTTACTTCATGCACAGACAGCAAAGTATGTGGCTGTGTTTTCTTTTCTTCCCAGTGATAAACCCATGGGATATTTTACCAAAATGCGTAACTGAAAAATTTGTCCATCAAAGATCAAAGTGCAGCAAAGAAATGAAAAGAGAAAAAATGCTGAAAGTGAAATTAAAATAAAACATAAATGGAGTTATGGAAGAAACAGTTGACCGCTGGAATACTGACTGTGCCACTGTTCAAGAGACTCTAGATATGCAGCCAGAAAAACTAAGTGAAGGCAAACGTATCTACATAAATGAGAAAAGTGGCTGTGAAGAAAAAGATGAAGATATTCCAGAGGAAGTGATACAGCAAAAATTTCACATTATGGAACTCTTGGAGATAGTTCATGACATTAAACGTGCAAAGGATAAAATGTTAGAAGCAGACATAAACTTAGAAAGAGGTACGACAATGTGCCAAGGCACAGAAATTATGCTCATTCCACATCATAAATAATGTATGAGAAAAGGGCAAGCACTTGGTTCAGTTTTTTTCAAAGAAATAAAACACTTTAACCTTTAGTGTTTCTAAGTTTTAAGTTATAGCTAAATAAATACCTGTTTTACCAGTTGTTTTCCATTTCCCTAGATATATACATTTATAACCGACGGTAAGAGTTTCAGTGCTTTGGCAAAAAATTTTAAAAATCATGGACAGTTCTAATTTTCCACACTGATTATTCTGATCATTTTGCATGGTTTCAGCTTGCAAGGTCAGTATCACTAGCATACAAAGCGAGGACTGCCTGTATTCAACAGCCCAGGTAGAACAGAGCACTAACTACAGGGAAGGGACTTAAAAGTGTGTAACTCAAAGTGACAGTGTTCAAAGGCATAACTTCTAGAGAAGAACAAGGTAAAAAGGAAGAAAGAAGGGCCCTTTGGAAATCAGGTAATAAAGAAGAAAAAAAAAAAAAAAAAGAACAAAAGCTAGGGCCTTGGAAGACAAAAGAGAATTTCCTTTTTCCCATAAAATCATAAGAATACACAATCGTTTACCTACCACTAAAAAAAGTCAGCCACTGACAAAATTGTACTTTGCAGCACTGACAGGAAGGCACCCTTAAACTGGGAATATGTACTAGAAAAAAAAATCTATGAAATGAATAAAAAAGAGACTAAATTAATACAAACAAATTAAGTGAACACAAAATAAACAGAATAGAAACACATTAGGATATGAAAATCTGCCTCCTTCACGATTCCTTCAAAAGTTGGAATTAGAAATACCATTTGACCCAGCCAATCCATTACTAGGTATATACTCTAAAGAAGTGAGAGCCACGACAAGAACAGATATATGCACACCCACGTTCATCGCAGCACTATTTATAATAGCCAAAAGATGGAAACAACCTAGGTGTCCATCAGCTGTGGAATGGATAACCAAACTATGGGACATACACACAATGGAGTATTATGCAACCCAAAGAATAACCTAGAATCTGCAAAACACTGTATAATGTGGATGAACTTGGTGGACATTATGCTCAGTAAAATAAGTCAGTCACGAAGGACAAATATTGTATTAGTCTGTTACTGTAAAAGTTAAATTAACTAGCAAAAGTTGAACCAACAGCCCAAATTATTCTAATGTATAAAAGTAACATCTTTATATATGGGAACTAATAAACATACAAAGTAGCACTTCTATTTCTCCAGCTTTATATAAAAGATTAAAAAGTAGAGCAACAAGAAATTCTGGGTAAGACTAAGCTTTATTTCTAGTGTTTTTAAAAATAACATGTTCTACTTGGTATTTTCCTTAAAATAAACCTTAGATAAAAATATTAACAATAATGATCCAAAAGTCTATTGTTAGCAATTCAATCTTGTTACCTTTAGATCTTCTCAATCAAAATGGCTTAAGGAACTCACACCTATTTTAGGAATAGCCTCATCAAGAACACCATGATTTATTTTCCAGTCAGACTGGTCAGGCTCCCACAGATCCCTCCTATCAACATTTGCCTTTGAATTTACCTTTTTATTTTTTGCCACTGCGGCTGAACAATCCTTTCTGATTAAAAAAAAAATTGTTCTTCACATACAATCAAATTACATTTACGTTATAATGGCTAATGAGTGAATATGTCCTTTAAGATTAGCTCTGTATAGATGTTCTGATACTCTATGTAGAAAGCAATCTTATTCTCCTTGTTCACAAATTCTTGGTGGAAGAGACGAGGCATGTATATACTCTTGCCTCATATACCAACAATAATCATAATCTAAAATAAACAATTAATTTATTCAACATAACTCACCATACTTCTTCTAATATAGTCAATGGCTTTTTTCATATCCATGCCTGACCAATTGTTGAGCATATAGCAAATACAGGAAGCACAGTACACAAATCTCATGTCATTTTCACTTCCTTCAGGTACAGCACAAAAACTGAAAATAATAAGATTTGCTATTAACACTACTACTATTTAATTTTTTGCAGGGAGGAGGGAGTGGTGGTGTGAGAAATACCTACTGAGTGTCTTTATTCTCAGAGAAAATTTACTACTGGTTTTAAAACAATATTCTCATTTTATTATTCAGTGAACAGGAGTATTAAATTTAGTAACATAAAAGTATTTCTAAACCATCACGCTAAAGTACTGATTTTCTGAGTAGCTTTACACACTATCTAGGAGCTCTAAGTGATGCAGTGTTTAAAACATTCGCCACTTAGTAACATAAAAGTATTTCTAAACCATCACCCTAAAGTACTGATTTTCTGAGTAGCTTTACACACTATCTAGGAGCTCTAGTGATGCAGTGTTTAAAACATTTGCCGCTAACCTAAAGGTTTTTGGTTTGAACCCACTGGCCACTCAGCGGGAGAAAGATAAGGCAGTCTGCTTCTCTAAAGATTTACAGCCTTGGAAATCCTATGGGGCAATTTTATTCTGTCCTATAGTGTCACCATAAGTCAGAATTGACTTGATGGCAGTGGGTCTGGGTTTTGGTTACATATTACCAGTTACTCCTTCTCAGATGCCACCACTCACAGTCAGCTTTATTTGCTCCCAGCCAGGGGCAGCTGTGGCATATTGGCTTGAGGACCGATGGCAAAAAAAAGTAGCTACTGGGTAGTACTAGCTATTGTAATGGGAGCTCTGGTGGCACAGTGCCTAAGGCATTTGACTGCTAACCAGAAAGCTGGCGGTTCAAATCTGCCAACCACTCCTTGGAAGGAAGGCTGGGCAATCTACTTCTGTAGAGATACTGCCTTGGAAACCCATGGAGGGGTTGCTATGAGTTGGGACTGACTCGACAGCAGTGAGAGAGATACTGTAAGCCCAAATTTTGCTATGTGAGATTTCTCCTAAATGCATGGACAAATTGATCATATTGTGTTTTAATTTTTACCTATTAATTAGAGAGGTAATATCTTTTCTAGTATTTATTCCTTTATTTATAAACTAGGATATGGTAGCAATAATCAAACTATACTGAAATAATGAAATGTTAAGTCACATGTACCGGGTGAGATAAATCTTTAGTTTTACAGTACTTATTACTAATGTCAATATATCTTATGAGTCTACATTAATTTTTACCTCATCAACAACAGTGATTTAAAAAAAAAACTGACAGTAAGTAACAGATATTTTAGATGGATCACAAAGGTAAGAAATATAAATATAGCAGGATTGTCTGTGAAGTCTTTTCCTTAGACAGCATCATTACTGCTCAATTAATTCCTAGCTTAAACATTTTATGACATCTTAAAACTCCAGGAGAATTCTTTTTAAGTTAGACATAGTATGTTGTTGCTGTTGTTATGTGCTGTTGAGTTGAACCTGACTCATAGCGACCTCTCCTTGGGTTTCCGAGGCGATATCACTAAGGAAGTAGATTGCCCAACCTTCCTTCTGAGGAGTGGCTGGTGGGTTTGAACTGGACAGCCTTCTGGCTAGCAGTCAAGTGCCTCAGGCACTACACTGTCAAAGCTCCTTAGACATAGTATATGAACCATTAAATGTTAATGAACTTCCTAACTTCTTTTTCTATTCTTTGAAAATGTCACTGAAACTACCTACACAGATCATAATATTCATCTCTTCTCTCTTTCATCTTACGGAGTAAAAAGTTCATACTAAATGTATGCTTACTTCGAAATATCTAATTTTTCACGCAGAGGGTAAATTAAAATAGATTCTAATCCTGAAGCTATTCAATCATTTATTTATGTATCTATCATCTCAGTTAAAAAAGAAATAAAGATAAAGGAGTTCTGTCATTGTGATCACTTTTATTTTCACTCCCATAAATCTTAGATTTTTTTTTTATCAGTCACTTAACTATATACAGTGAACTTTAGGTAGTTCTAGTAAGAGTTTATGATCCTTTAAAGTTCTAGTACAGTATTTATTTATTTACTTTTATTGTGGTTTGGGTGAAAGTTTACAGAGCAAATTAATTTTCAACAATTAACATACATTTTGTTTCATAATATTAGAATCAATTCCAGTATAGTATTATGTCAATTTTTTAAGTTCCAAAAGAGTTTTCATTAAAAAAAAAAAAAAAATGAAGAATGACCCATACCTTCCATCTTCTAGCTGAAGGGCTCTCAAGCCTGCTAAGCAAGCTTCTTTATTTACTCGGCTTAAGTCGTCTCCAAGAATAACTAAGCATGAAAGGCCAGTGTAGGTCATTGCTATGTGGCCACTATCATAAGGATGAGCTGTTCCAGGATTCTAAATTCAAAATTAATATACAATTAATTATAATATTCCATCAAGTAATTTGATGTGAGATTTCTATAAATATTAAAATTAAATGTTGTTTATACTGATTTGTAAAAATATCTGATTGAGAAAGTCAAACCTACATTTATATAACTCTCCACTAAGTAGAACCATATGCATTCTAGGCTACACAATTTTTATCCTAGAAATCTCAAACTTTATGGAAATAGCTGTATATTCAAATAAACCAAACTATTTAAACTTTATATAATCAACCCTATCTAGCACTTATAGTTAAAGTCTTTTAAGTTAGGAAAGCACGTAGTCTTTCAAACAAAAAAGATTATAAAAGAAATAAAAATTCTTTTATAATGTACAAATGCAAATTAAATATCACATAATTACCATATAAAAACATTAAAAACCAATACAGTGAGAAAACCTTATCATTCTTCTTACAGTTTAATTATTTGAGTCTCTAATCAACATAGCATGTAGATTAGTAAAAAAAATAAAAAACAAATAAATTCAAAGAGTGCAAAATATGAAAACTGACATTCTCTAGAAATAAATCATGGTTTCTAAAATTTAGAAGCTAAATGGGTACTGCTTTCAAAAACTGTTTTATGAAGCCTATTTTATGCCTTTATAGAAGGAAGACTATTAGACTAGTAATTGCCCAGCCAGAACTGAGAAGTTAGATTAGGAAGCCCAAATTATCACAATATGGGTCAGATTAGTCCAACTGATTTATTTCAATAAAAGATAACTGCAGATAGTTGTCAAAGATTTCATTAACCTCTACAAAACATGTGACACACACCTTGCAGGAAATCCTGTAAAAGCCCTGAGTGTTGTCACTGGAATAGATAAAACGATTTAATTTAATGTCAAGTAACTTCAAATTTCACAACATACAAAGCATTGAAAATTTTATAAGTAATTGCAAATAACTGATCCAGTTAACTGGTTATTTTAAAAAGCTGTTTTCAGTTGAAAAATGTCAAATTTCACATTGTACTAATTTATTTTTCAGTTTAAAAAGTTTTACTTTTGATAGGATATAAAAGCATATTTAAAATTGATCTTTCTTATAGGTTTTCCCTATTTAGTTTGGGTTCATCAACGACTGTCTTTAACTGCTTATAATGCACTTGAAATTAAATTTATACCAAGGTACTGGCTATTATACCTTATATAATAAATGTTAACTCCTACCTACAACCAGAGAAAGACATCAAATCCTGGCTCTAAAAGTATCTTGGCTTACTTCATTTTCCTCATTTGGAAAGAAACACTAGTACCTATTTCATAGGATTATTGTGAGGATTAAATAAAGTTACTATCTATAAAGATGTTAGTTATCACAATGTATAAAAGCAAGGCAAATATCAAAAGGGCCACTACTTCTTTGGAATCATGACCCAAGGATCGTGGAACTACATATCAACTCATGCACATTTTTTTGCTCATTGACTTTCTGTGGTTCCACACAGAATAATTTGCATGGTGTGCAACACTATCTATATAACACAAAATCACCCAATTCATCCATCCTTACATACACCATTCTTTAGATGGTCCTACAAATATGACAAATTATAATGTTGATACTACTTTCATTCTGAGTTCCTCCTTAGAACTGAAGCTCTAATTCTGCTGGTTATTCTATTTTACATTTACAATTACCTTCTTAGAACTCCAATAGCATATTTCATTTTTTGGTACTTCTAAAACTAAACTTCTGCTGTGTTAAAAGCACTATGGGAGATCCAAACATGAATCAAATGTGGACTTTAATTTTAAGGGCAGAAAAGAGCTCAACTCAAATAAGAATACAACAAATGCCAAGAGGGAGAAATAGTAACACGTGGATTTAAATAAGGGATTCTTTTCATCAGCTGAGCTTAGATGGGGAGGAAGCATTATAGGTAGAAGAAAAATAAAACAAACAAAAGGCATATGTATTAAGGACAATATATAATTCAATAGAGAAGATGGGATTTGTGAAGGAAAACTGAGAAAAGTGGGTTAGGGGATCTGTCAGTGTTTCTCAAAATGTGCTCTGTGGCTACTGAAGGTCTTGTGTCAGGTAATTTAATAATCCACAGGTACTTGGTGGTTTCAGAATATAAAAGCAATTAATTTATTTTATTTATATAGTGCATTGGACAATCCTCTGTGCCTCCTAAGATACTCTTGGTCCCACCTGTCTTCTAAATTCTCAGTCACTGCCCTCAGCAACAATTCATTGTGGGCCTGTATGGTTCTACCTGAAATCTTGTTCCTTCTACCATTCGGAATTCAGATAAGCTGCAACATAGCATGGAGTGGTACCTAACTTCCCTAGAAGATAGTAAGGGTCCAAGGGACTACTCTAGGGAGAATTTGTGAAGGGTAGAGATATAGTTTTGTCTTCGATTTTATTCGTTATTTTGAAAATGTGTGGCAGGAGTGGGAGATAGGATCTCTTAAAAGTAACAAACTCCAACAAGTATATTATCTATATATGATCTGATGATACTGTACCAATGTAATGAACTTCAACAAGTATATTATCTGTATATGATCTGATACTGTACCAATGTCATGACATACAGATATCCTGTCTATTATGACCTTTATTCAGGCCTGACTTAAGTTGGAAAGTACTACATATATGGGGGGGAAAAAAAAGACAAATCATACAAATCCTTTTTTTTTTTTTTTACAATCCGTACTAAGAGCAATGAACATACACAATTGGAGACATCTTGGTAAACTCACATGACCTTGACACAGGCAAGGTGTCTGTGGTTTGGGGCAGAGGAAGAAAGATGAAGCAGTGCCTCTAGAAACTTATTTCATCTTCTCCAAATCACTGATATTTATTCCCAAAATTTGAGGCTGACTAAGGAAAAAATGGCAAGACTATTTGTCTTCAGCTTGCAACTGGATAAAAATCTTGACATATTTAGTGTAGTAAGATACAACACAACACAACGCACTGCCATTGAGTCAGATCTGACTCATAGTGACCCCTCCTTGGGTTTCCAAGGTGGTATCATTATGGAAGTAGATTGCCCAAACTTCCTCCAAGGAGTGGCTGGTGGGTTTGAACTGCCAGCCTTCTGGTTAGCAGTCACATGCCTTAGGCACTACACTACCAGAGCTCCCATGTAGTAAGATACTACCTTGTAACTGTTATATAAGCTGATGGACACCATCAAGGAAAAGCTCCTATTGTTTAAGGCATCTCGGAATAAAAGCAGATTAAGTTGACAACACATCTGGATTTGCATCCTTGAACAAGAAGAAAAAGACTTCTCACTTTCTTAGGACTCACTGCTTTCTACCTTGGCATGTGTTGGTACCAACGCTTCTGCCTAAAACCCTACAGAAATGCTGCCCATTGCCACAAAGGTCAAATTCATCACTATCAGGGTCTTCAATCACTGCCTTGCAAGAGCTTTTCCTCTAATTTGTACAACATGGGTAAAGTGGCGGTAGCAGTAATAGCATCAGAACCTAACTTCAGGGGGAATAATGCAAATCAAGATGAGTTCAATGCTGATTCCCATGAGGTAGAGGTATGGCATACCTCCACCCTCCAACCTTTTCACCATTTGTGACACCAGGCTCACATGGAACTCTCTACTTCTCTTTTGGGCTTGATAATCTGTTGCAGTGACCACAAAGAACTCACAGGCTACACTAATAGTGAAATGGCTTATTAAAGAAGTAACAGGGTACAACTCTGGATCAGGAACAAGCTACAACTGAGGAACAGGATTAGGAAGCATACAGGCAAAATCTCCCTTCCTCAGTGCAAGACAGTTCTCTCAGCTCCTCTGGGCTATGCAGGCCTCCTCTCAGCCCTGAGTCAGGCTCCTCTCGGCTGCCTGAGGACAAGCTCCTTTCACACCCTTAAGGACAGGCTCTGTCACCACTGATTCTGCCACAGGGCTTCTTCTGGGTCTGTCACTGGGCCCTGTCCAGGCCTCTAGCTGTCTTCAGTGTTATACCCCTTGATGTGTTAGTTCTTTTAGAAGGTTCCTTGCCTCTTCTCCCTCTCTGCTTCTTTTCCTTTCTTTCTGCCTGAACAACTTCTGCTGAGGTTGGCTGTATATATACACATCTCCTTGTCTATTTCAAGGCATGGCCTCTCCCAGTAAGGGCCACAAATGGACCAATGCCCTCTCAGAAGGCAAGACACTTCATCTACGTAGTAGGTTACAGTCACTTCATTTGCATAGCATATTGACCAATTTCTACATTAAAAAACCCAACCAAATCCACTGCTGTCAAGTCAATTCTGACTCATAGTGACCTCCATTGGGTTTCCACAGCAGGAAATCTTTATGGAAGTAGATTGCTCAGTCTTGTTCCTGCAGAGTGGCTGGTGGGTTTGAACCTCCAACCTTTGATTAGCAGTCAGATGCCTTAGGCACTATGCCACCAGAACTCCTTAATTCCTACATGGTATATACTAATCACAAGGCAGATTGCAGTCCAGGGCCAGATGAAAAGTTTCAAACCAAGTTGTTTACAACTTACCCGGGTAATGTAACAAACCTTCTGGGGTACAAAACTAGGGTAAAAGTAAATCCTCAGGATTTGGGGAAACACTCTTTCCAGTTGTTCCAAGGCAAAAGGCCACATAAACTCACAACAGCCACATTTTTTTTTGTCCCAGTGACTAAGGGACATTTCTGCCTATCTGTATCATGCATTCTTCCAGGAAGTAATGTGAGTACTGTTTTCCCTTACAGGGTTTTGGGTTTCAATTTAAAACATACATCAGACATTATTTAGTTATACTGAAACTGAGAAGCCTGCTTCTTCCTATACAATTTCTTAGTTTTCATTCTCATTAAAATCTCTCCATCTCCCTTCTACTTCTTCCTTACCCAAAGAGAACTAACCTTTGATGGATTGAATGGAATACCCAGGTATGAAGAGCCTCGGAATCCACAGCGATTTAAATTTGATCCTAGAAAATGAAAACATGTAGTTATATAAAATATAACTTATTTTTGTATAAATCCTAAAGTAGTGCAAGTCCATAACTTTCAGAACAGAGTGTTTTAGTATCTAAACCTTTGTTTCAATTTTCATGCTTGCTAACGTTAAATGCTTACTATATGCCAGATTCACCACTCGTCTGTCAGCCTATTGTACCATGGTGGCTTGTGTGTTGCTGGAAGCTATGCCATCAGTATTTCAAATATCAGCAGGGTCACCCAGGGTGGACAGATTTCAGTGGAGCTTCCGGACTGCGAAAGACTAGGAAGAGGGACGTGGCCAGGTCCACTTCTGAAAAAATTGGCCATTGAAAACCTTATAAATAGCGGAAACATCGTCTGATATAGTGTCATGTTGAAAGATTCAATATGCACCCCTTTATGGTTCCTGTTAAGATTTGTCTGCTATTGTATTTTCCTTTATAATTCTCATAAACTTATGTATACATGAAAATTATTAAAGTACAGATATGCAATTCATTCCAAATTTACAACTGGATATATACTTAGGGTAAATTTTAAAACGTCTTTGGAGGTTATTAAATAGCTCCATCTAGTGCTTCTATTGGGGGCTCTAGTGGCACAGTGCCTAAGGCATTTGACTGCTAACCAGAAGGCTGGCGGTTCAAAACTACCAGTCACTCCTCAGAAGGAAGGTTGGGCAATCTACTTCTATAGCAATACCACCTTGGAAACCCAAGGTGGGGTTGCTATGAGTTGGATCCAACTCGATGGCTGTTTTTTTTTCCCAGTGTTCCTTTTAAAGTGATAGTGAATCAAATGAGAAACTCTTAGTTTGTTCATCAGAGAAGTCTGACTATTCAATTATATAGTCTGAACAAAATACAAATGCCTCCCAGGTCCCATTCTAGGCCTGGATCAAAAGTCTGAGGGTAGGGCCTGGACAACCACAACAAAAACACCAAACTGACTGCCCTCAAGTTGGATCCGACTCATTGCGACCCCTCTCTGTGTTTTTGAGGCAGAATCACTACACAAGTAGATTGCCCAATCTTCCTTCCAAGGAGTGGCTGGTAGGTTTGAACCTTAGGCACCACCAGAACTCCATATTAAAACAAAACAAAACACCACCACTCTATCTGATATACAGCCAGAATCGAGAACCACTAATTTGGTGAATGCATAGTGTACTTTTACAGACATGGTCAAACAAATTTATCTTGTTACATGGAAGCAGTTTAGACAGCAACATATCACATTAATATATCCATTATTACTTCAGAAAAATGAAGTCTGGATACATAGGAAGAAAATGAGAAGCAGCACAAGTGGGATTATTTATGTGGTTATAACAGGTGTATGTATGCTTGTGCGTGAGTATGTACTGTTACTGTCAGATGCCATTGAGTTGGTTCTGACTCACAGATACCTTATGTACAACAGAATGAAATACTGCTTGGTCCTGCTCCATACCCTAACCAAAACCAAACCCAAACCCACTGCTATCAAGTCGATTTTGACTCATAGTGACCCCTAATGGGTTTCTAAGGTAGTAAATCTTTTACAGAGGTAGATTGCCCAGTATTCCTTCCACAGAGTGGGTGGTGGATTTGAACTACCAACCTTCTGGTTAGCAGTCAGATGCCTTAGGCACTGTGGTACCAGAGATCCTTGTCCTGCGCCATAGTCCTGTGCCATTCTCACAATCACTGGTATGTCTGAGCCCAATACTGCAGTCACTGAGTCAATCCATCTCACTGAAGGTTTTCCTCTTTTTCACTGATTCTTTACTTTACCAAGAATGATGTCCTTTTCTAGGGACTGGTCCCTCCTAATAACATGTCCAGAGTACATGAGAAGAAGTCTCGCTATCCTTGCTTTTAAGAAGCATTCTGGTTGAATTGGAGACAAGATAGCATTCTGCTAACATATTCCACCCAATCCCTTTACAACAGAGACCTGGAAAAACCAAGTGAAACAGATATAAATAATGATCCTAGAATTCTGAGCATGGAATGAGAAGATAAAGAATTAGACTGAGTGCTGAACAGACAAGGAGATGGAGTGATGTCAGTGACGGGGGAGAGGAAAGAATTCAGGCCTTGTTGAAGCATCACCCTTGTAAGCACAGCAGTACCAGATACAGACAAGGAGAAAACAACTTCAAGAAATCCACATGGCAATAAAGATACAATATAGACAAATAGGGAGGAGTTCAAGTCAGCCATATCTACTGCACTGACCACATGACCCAATGGAAGAACACTACCACCAGATCCTTCACCAATGGATCAATAACAAACAGTAGACACCACCTGCTCCAACAAACTGCAGCTCCTCTTCATGAAAAACAGAGACTCATACCCACATTCCTACTAGTTATTCCACCAAACCAGAGACAAGTGAGAACGCTTTAGTGTTGCCAAGCTAACAACAAAAGAAATACACCTTCCTGACCCATCTGGACATAGTCAATCAAAGCAAAACAAGAAAACAGGGTGAAACAAACCAATACATAACTAACAAAAAAACAACTTCAAAATGTCTCAGAGACAACAGACAACCTCGAATCAAACAAAGGAACAGGATAAGACAGAAGTGAGTGATCAAAAGAAATCTTACTGAGGAAGAACGGATAATAGAACTATCTGATGAGGAATTCAAAAGATATATACTAGACCTTCCAAGAACTCAAGGAAACCATAAATAAAAGCAAGGAAAAGACAGACAACAGCCTTGAACAATTAAGGAAAACAGTACAAGAGCAAAATGACAAAATGAATGGACAATTAGAAATCACACAAAACAACAATTAAAATCCAGAAGATTAACACTAAAATTAAGGAGTTAGGCAACACAATGGAAGGACGAAAGAGTAGAATTGAAAATAGCTGTAGAGTGCATTAGC
>NW_006922051.1:1607648-1623224 GCF_000298275.1 Orycteropus afer afer | reverse complement strand
TGGTGTTTAAAACCCAGCGAGATGCACCTGGTGCACAGGTAACAGCCCAGCTTGTAGACTGAGACAGACTAGGAAGAAGGACGAGGCCGTTCACTTCTCAAAGAATTGGCCAGGGAAAATCTTATGAATAGCAAAGAAACACTGTTTGATATATTATATAAAAATGTCCACATATGTAATAGAGCTAACTGGGGCAAAGTTAACCTCTTAGTTACAACCAAACACCCTGAGGGAGTAAGTTGCTGGGCCCGTGGGCTTGGGACTATGGCCATGGGGTACATCGAGCTCAATTGGCATAACATACTACACAAAAACATTGTTCTACATACCACTTTGGTGAGTAGTGACTGGGGTCTTAAAAGCTTGTGAGCAGCCATCTAAGATATAAGTACTGGTCTCTCCTCATACAGAACAATGAAAAGTGAAGAAAATCAAAGACACTTGGAAACAATTACTCCAAGGAACTAATAGACCATGGGAACCTCAGTCTTCATGATGCTCAAACAAAAAGAACTACATGGTGCCCGGCTACTAATGCTAACCACTTGGAAAGGGATCAAAATTGGAGATTCTGGATATAGTAGAAGAAAACTGTGGAACAAAATTCAAAACTTTAAAACAAAACAAAACAAAACAGGATTACTAGGCAGACAGTTGTTGTTAGGTGCTCTCACTCAGAGTGACCTTATGTATAACACAATGAAACACTGCTTGGTCACACACCATCCTCATAATCCTTCCTTTGCTTGAGTCAATCATTGTAGCCACTGTGTCAATCCACTATGTTCAGGGTCTTCCCCTTTTTCATTGACCTTCTACTTTGCCAAGCATGTTATCCTTCTCCAAGCAATTATCCCTTCTAACAACATGACCAAAGCAGGTAAGACTAAGTCTGGCCATTCTCACTTCCAAGGAGCATTCCAGCTAAACTTTATCTACCACAGAGGTGTTGTTCTGGCAGCCCTAGCACTTTCAGAATTCTTCACCAAGATCACAATTCAAAGGCACCAACTCTTCTTTGGTCTTCCTTATTCACTGTCCAGCTTTCATATGCATATGAGACAATTGAAAACAGCATGGCAATGGGTTTAGGCACACCTTAATCTTCACACTATAAGGAGGTCTTTTGCAGCAGATTTGCCCAGTGCGATACATCTGATTTACTGACTGCCGCTTCCATGGACCTTTATCAGTAAATACTTCAAGTCATCTTCACTTTTAGCAAGCAAGGTTGGGTGGTCTGCATATCACAGGTTGTTAATGAGTCTTCCTCCAATCCTGATGTTGCATTCTTCATATAGTCCAGTTTTTTGGATTATTTGCTCAGCATACAGATTGATTAAGTATGGTGAAAAGACAACCGTGACACACTCCCTTCCTGATTTTAAACCATACTGCATCTCCTTGTTTTGTTCGAACAACCACCTCCTAATCTATGTACAGGTTCCACCTCCTAATCTATGTACAGGTTCCACTTGAGTACAAGTGTTCTGGAATCCCCAATCTTCTCAATGTTATCTCTTAATTTGTTATGAGCCACACAGCTGAATGCTTTTGCATAGTCAATAATACACAAGTAAACATCTTTCTGGCACTCTTTGCTTGCAGCCAAGATCTGTTTGACATCAGCAATGATATCCTTCATTCCATGTCCTCTTCTGAATCCAGCTTGCATTTCTGGAAGTTCTCTGTCATTATACTGCTGCAACCACTTTTGAATTATCTTCAGTAAGATTTTACTTGCATGTGACATTGACATTGTTCCATAATTTTCACATTCTGTGGGATCACCTTTCTTTGAAATGGGTACAAATATGGATCTCTTCCAGTCAGTTGGCCAAGCAGCCATCTTCCAAATTTCTTGGCATAGACGAGTAAGTGCCTCCAGTGCAGTATCCATTTGTTGAAACATTTCAATGGGTATTCTGTCAATTCCTGGAGCCTTGTTTTTCACCAATTCCTTCAGTGCAGCTTCAACTTCTTCCTTCAGAACTATCAGTTCTTGATCATATGTGATCTCCTGAAATGGATGAAATCAACCAATTCTTCTTGGTACAGTGACTCTGTGTATTCCTTCCATCTTCTTTTGATGTTTCCTGCATCAGTCAATATTTTACCCACAGAATCTTTCAATATTGCAACTCGAGGCTTGGTTTTTCCTTCAGTTATTTCAACTTGAGAAATGCTGAGTGTGTTCTTCCTTTTTGGTTTTCTAACTCCAGATCTTAGCATATTTCATTATAATAACTGACTTTATCTTCCTGAGCTGCTCTTTGAAATCTTCTGTTCAGCTCTTTTATCTTGTCATTTCTTCCATTTGCTTTATCTACTTTCTGTTCAACAGCAAGTTTCGGAGTCTCTTCTGACTCCAATCCATTTTGGTCTTTTCTGCCTTTCTTGTCTTTTTAATGATCTCTTGCTTTCTTCATGGATGATGTTCTTGATGTAATCCCACAATTTGTCTGATTTTCATATGGTCTCTAAATTCAGGAAGGATATAATCAAGGCATACACATTTCAGCTCTTGTGGACTTGTTTCAATTGTCTTCAGCTTCAACTTGAACTTGCATATGAGCAGCTGATGGTCTGTTCCACAGTCAGCTCCTGGGAGCCTGGTGATGTAGTACCTAAGACATCTGAATGCTAACCAGAAGGCTGGCAGTTCAAACCCACCAGCCACTTTTCAGTAGGCAGGCTGGACAATCTATAGAGACTACCTCAGAAACCCAAGGAGGGGTTGCTATAAGTTGGGACTGACTCGACAGCAGTGAGTTTGGTTTGGTTATCACCTCTTTCTATAGATGTAATCAATCTAATTCCCTGGTATTCCATCTGGCAAAGTCCACACACGTGGCTGCCTTTTATGTTACTGAAAAAAGGTATTTGCAATGGATAAGTCATCAGTCTCGCAAAATTCTATCATGCTATCTCCAGAGTCATTTCTATCACCAAGGCCATATTTTCCAACTACTGGCTATTCCTCTTAGTTTCCAACTTTTGCATTCCAATCACCAGTGATAATCAACACATCTTGATTGCATGTTTGGTCAATTTCAGAGTGCAGAAGTTGGTAAAAATTTTCAATTTCCTCGTCTTTGACTTTGGTGGTTGGTGTATAAGTCTGAATAACAGTAGTATCAACTAGTCTTCCTTGTAGGCATATGGATATTATCCTCTCACTGACAGTACTGTACTTCAGGCTTGTTGATATAGCACAATTCAAATTGAGAAGAAATAACTGCAAATATCCATTAATAATCAGAGCAAGGATTTTCAAAGTGTGAATCTAGGAAAATTGGAAGTTGTAAAAAATGAAATGGAACACTTGAAGACAATATCCTATGTATTAGTGAGCTGAAATGAAATGGTATTGGCCATTTTTAATCAGAGAACAGTATGGTCTACTATGCCAAGAATACAAATTGAAAAGGAATAGCAACGCATTCTTGTCAAAAAGGACATTTCAAAATCTAGCTGAAATATAACACTGCCAATGATAGGATAATATCTATATGATTACAAGGAAGGCCAGCTGATACTCAAATTCATGTAGCAACCACTATAGCCAAAGATGAAGAAATTGAAGATTTTCACCAACTTTTTCTATAGTCTCAAATTGACCAAACATGGAATCAAGATGCACTGATAATTAATGGTGATCGGAATGCAAAAGAAGGATCAGTAGTTGGAAAATACAGCCTTGGTGATAGAAACAATGTTGGAGATCATATGACAGATATTTGCAAGAATAATGACCTTTTTACTGAAGATACCTTCTTTCAACAACGTAAATGCTGACTATACATTTGTCTTTTGCCAGATGGAATGTACAAGAATCAAATCGACAAACATCTGTTAAAAGAGATGATGCAGAAGCACAATACCATCAGTCAGAAAAAGGCCAGGGGCCAACCGCAGACAGACCATCAATTGCTCATATGCCAGTTCAACCTGAAGCTGAAGAAAATAACAAGTTCATGAGAGCCAAAATACTACCTTGAGCATATCCCACATGAATTTAGAGACCATCTCAAAAACAGATATGACACACTGAAAACTAATGACTGAAGACCAGATAAGCTGTGGGATGACATCAAGGACTTCATACATGAAAGAAAGCAAAAGGTCATTAAAAGACAGGAAAGGAGACCCGATACTTGCTCCTGAACATAGAACAACTAAAGCAAACAGAAGAAATGATGACATAAAAGAACTGAACAGAAGATTTCAAAGGGCAGCTCGAGAAGATAAAGTGAAATATTATAATGAAATGTGCAAAGATCTGGAGTTAAAAAATCAAAAAGGAAGAATACATTTGGTATTTCTGAAGAACTTAAGAAAAAATTCAAGCCTGGATTTCAAACTGAAGGATTCTATGGGTTAAAAATTGAACAATGCAAGAAGCAGCAAAAGAAGATAGAAGGAATACACAATGTTATTGTACCAAAAAGAACTGGTTGTGATGTTCAGTGATTTCAGGAGGTAACATATGATCAGAATTGATGGCACTGAAGAAAAAATACACGATACACTAAAGACAATGGTGACAAACAAGGCTCCAGGAATTGATGGAATACCAATTGCTGTTTCAACGAATGGATGCAAAGCTGGATGCACTCACTTGTCTATGCTAAGAAATCTGGAAGATGGCTACTTGGTCAACTGACTGGAAGACATTCATATTTGTGTACATTTCAAAGAAAGGTGATCCATTAGAATGTGAAAATTATTGAACAATATCATTAATATCACATGAAAATAAATTTTTGCTGAAGATTATTAAAAAATGGATATAGCAGTACATCAAAAGGGAACTGCAAGAAATTCAAGGCAGATTCAGAACAGGACATGGATGTGTCAGATAGATCTTGGCTGAAAGCAAAGAATAATGGAAAGATGTTTACCTGTGTTTCATCAATTGTGCAAAGGCACCGGACTAGATAGATCTTGACAACTCTTGGATGACATTGAGAACAATGGGAATTCCAGAACACTTAATTGTGCTCATGTGAAAATTGTACACAGACCAACATGCAGTCAGTTGATCAGAACAAGGGGATACTACTACATGGTTTAAAATCAGGAAAGGTGTGTGTTCTGGTTACCTAGTGCCACTCTGACAAGAAATATACCACAAACGGGATGGCCTTAACAAACAGGAATTTATTCTCTCACAATTTGGAGGCTTTAAGTCCAAGTTCAAAGTGCCAGGCTCTAGGGGCTGGGTAAAACCCCTCAACCTTGGGGTCCAGCTCTGCCTCCTGCTCCTGGCCCACTGGAGCTAGAGGCATTTCTTCACTCAGACAGCTGTTGGCTGCTGAGGCTGAGAAGCTCCAAGGTTGACAAGTAAAAAGGTACAGTCCTGATGTTACCAATTCACATGGCAGGCCATTAACAAGTTCACTGTAAGTCCTAAGGTCAGCAGAGTATAGCAGGCTGCTGAGCAACAACATGGCTACATGCAGGATCCAAGCGTGCCAAAGGCTAGAGACCATACCCAAAGGCTTCTCCTTCTATACAGGAAGCAGACTACATACCCAAAGGCAGCTACCCAGCTGCTTGTGGTAGATCCCACCATGGCGTTGACTGCCAGTCTCCTCATGGGGATTAACTACCACCATCTGCCCAGCCACTCAACCAAGCCCAGCCAAGTTGACACACAAACTGAACTACCACAGTGTGCGTCAGGGTTGTATCTTTTCACCACATTTATCCTCTGTTTGTTGAGCAAATAATCTAAGAAGCCAAACTATATGAAGAAGAATGTGGCATCAGATTGGAGGAAGACTGGTTAATTTGCAATATGCAGATGACATAACTTTGCTTACTGAAATGAAGAAGACTTGGAGGAAATTACTGATGAAGATCAAAGACTACAACCTTCAGTGTGGATTATACTTCAACATTAAAAAAAAAAAAATCCTCACATCATGGTAATAGAGAAAAGATTAAATTTGCCAAGGATTTCACTTTACTTGGATCTGCAGTCAACACCCATGGAAGCTGCAGTTAAGAAATCAAACGACGCACTGCATCAGGTAAATCTCCTGAAAAGACCTCTTTAAAGTATTAAAAAGAAAAGCTGTCACTTTGAGGACTAAGGTGTGCCTGACCCAAGCCATTGTATTTTCAATCGTCTGATATGCATGCAAAAGCTGGATAAGGAATAAGGAAGACAAAGAAGAACTGATGCACCTGAATTATGGTGCTGGCATAAAATACTGAATATACATACCATGGACTGCCAGAAGAACAACCATGTCTTGGAAGAAGTATAGCCAGAATGCTCCTTAGGAGGAGGTTGGTGAGACTATGTCTCACTTACTCTGGACACATTATCAGGAGGAACCAGTCCCTGTAGAAGGCCATGTTTGGTAAAGTAGGTCAATGAAAAAGAGGAGCACCTTCAATGAGATGGACTGACAGGGACTCCAACAATGGGCTCAAATATAGCAATGATTATAAGGATGGTGCAGGACCAGACAGTGTTCTGTTCTTTTATAGAGGTTTGCTATGAGTTGTAACTAACTCAACTGTACCTAACAACAACAATCCATGCAAAGGACAACACTGTTAATTTACAAATGCTGACCCTTATAAGGTTGTTAAATTGTTACCATTGGTAAAAATTATATGATTTTTCTGGGAGTTTACTTGCTTGATCTTTTTAAGGTTAGAATCTCTAACATGTATTAAGTTAAAACTATGTTAATATTTAAAACTTAGTAGAGTGTATAAAAGAATTTAAAGAATGTATGCATTTAATGGATCAAATATAAATTTTTGAGAATTTAGTTAATCAAAATTTTTAAAGTTTTAAGCGGTACAAAAATATAACTCAAGTGTAAGTAAGAATTCTAAAAAACCAGTAAAGAAATGCTAATAAAACATTAAAGGAAAATAACCAGAAGATTAAAAAGAAATTTTTTGATGGAAAAAAAAGGCAATTTTTTTTTTACTGAAGAGATGAAAAGAGTGGCTGGAAATGAAAAAGATTGTGAATGCTACAGAAATATACAAATCATTATATACACATAATCACAAGCAAAATTATCACATACAAATAATCAATAAGCAGTCATTAATGTAGAAACATACATCACGGGATGGTTCTACAATTGTAAACAATGCAATGCAAGACAAAGGCACAAGAGTGGTAGGCTTTAGTACAGCCACAGCCTAAGAGCTACTCACTGGGGAAACGTGCAAAGGAAAAGTTTACAAAAGTTTAGAAAGAAAATATAACAGAATACAATCCAATAAAGATTTCTAAAACTATGGGTACCATCTCTACTTAATTCCAGATAATTTTAATTTGTTCTCTTAAGAGATCAATCATTTGATTTGTTAAGGGTTATATTTGAACAGAATGAGAGTGCTACATTATAGGGAAAGGAAAGATGAATAAAATGAATAAATAAGATTTGCTAGTCCAGCACGTCATGCCAGGTGCAACTAGTCACGCTATTATTAGAAATAAAATGTTAAAAACTCACTCACTATCTTCTGTGGGAAGGACTTGCAGGGAGTAAATCCACTCTATTATATCATCTTTGTTCACGACATCTAAGGAATCCAACATATCCAGTCCAGAGAGTGCAAAAAATGCAATTGTCAACCTAGAAGAAAAATGTAAAATTCCATCTTAATTATCAAACCACTACACTCTTTTGGGTTCAGAAAAATAATTAACTCATTCTGATTTTACAATGATTTTACCAATATTCCAAACCTGCAAAAGCCAATACAAACAATTTATTCTTTTACTTTAACAGTATTAGTCATATGTTTCTTTCAATCTTTTTTTAAAGGGATATTTAGAGGTTAAAAAGGGAAAGAAACCAATCCTACTTCATTGAGGCATTGCCATGCAGTGAATTACTTAATATGGCTCTTCTAGTCATGGTTTTTGTTACTCCCACCAGATGACTGGGAGAGACTATACAAATGAGGTACTTGTGGTCCAAGTACCTCATTTGAATAGCTTGTTAATGTTGTAAATATGGTATCTGGTACCCTTGTATGGATCCAAAAAAAAACAAAACAAACTCATTGCCATCAAGTCGGGTCCGACTCAGAGCAACCCCTCCTTGGGTTTTTGAGGCAGTATCACTACTGAAGTAGATTGCCCAATCTACCTTCCAAGGAACGGCTGTCGGGTTTGAGCCGCCAGCCTTCTGGTTTAGCAGTCAAGTGCCTTAGGCACTACACCACCATGAAAATAAGGTATACAGAACCCTAACATGGGGACTGATCAGTTTTACCATCCTGCTAGGCTTAAAAAAAGCCATCCCAGAGGTAGAAAGGAGGATCTCAATACCATCAAGAAAGAAAAGCCAGGAATAGAGTGCATCCTTGGACTGAGATCCCTGTACTGAGATGGTAAGAAGCAGCAGCAAAGAAATGGCAGCAGCAGAGGCAGCATAACCAAGAGATCATCAGAGCAAGACAGAATGGTGTGCTTCCCAGCCACGGAGTAAGAAAGCCAAGTGCCTTCGAGCAGAAGGCTTGCTAGGCAAGAGGGTGCATTTCTGGACTTCTATCAGCAGAGCTAAAAAAGCTTTGTAACACTTGTCCCGGAAAGACAGAGGCTAAGGGGCCACAGGGCCAAAAGGCCAAGGACCAGAGAGAGGTATGCCTGAGGTGGCTGAGAAGTTGGCTTGATCAAAGAACAGTATCCTGAGTCATTTCTGATTCTGAATTGCAACCTGTTACTTCCCTAATAAATCCCATAATCATGTGTCCTGTCTGTGAATTATGCATGCCAATTGCAATGAATTGCTGAACCCAGCAGAGAAGTAGAGAGTGCCATGGGAGGGATGGCTGGTGTCAAAAATAGTAAGGAGTTTTCAGGGTGGCAGTATGTCTGACCTCCACCTCACAGGAATCAGCCTTGGGCTATTGATGTTGTTCTGGGTCCTCTTTCCCCCTTGTAAGTTAGAAGAGGTCAGAAGCTACCACTCCCATGCGATTTTTGCAGGTATACATGAATTCACTAAAGCCTATATCAGCAACTTGAAGGCTAAAAGTAGATTCAGAAATGAGAATTCTTTGTACCTGTTCAGTACAAATACAAACAAAAGGATGGAAAATATATACACATTTCAATGGCAATGGGTTTTCGTTAAGAGAATTATGTTTAATTGCTGGTGTTTAATTCTTGAGATCACCACTTGTCTGTTGGTTTGCTGTACTGTGGTAGCTTGCGTGTTGCTGCGAGGCTGGAGACTATGACACCGGTATTTCAAATACCAGTAGGATCACCCACCGTGGACAGGTTTCAGTGGAGTTTGTAGCATAAGTCAGACTCGGAAGAAGGAAGGGGCCATCCACTTCTCAAAGAATTGGCCAGTGAAAACCTTATGAATACCAGTGAAACACTGTCTGATATACTACTGGAAAACTTTATGAATAGCCCTGAAACACCGCCCAATATAGTGCTGGAAAATGAGCCCTTCAGGTCAGAAGGCACTCAAAATATGGCTGGGGAAACGCTGCCTCTTCAGAGTAGAGCTGACAAAGACGTGGATGGAGTAAAGCTTTTGAGACCTCCATTTGCTGATGTGGCATGATTCAAAATGAGAAGAAATAGGGGCAAATACCCATTAATAATCAGAAGATGGAATGTACAAAGTATGAGTCTAGGAAAACTGGAAGTTGTCAAGAATGAAATGGAACACATAAAGATTGATATCCTAGGCATTTGTGAGCTGAAATGGGCTGGTTTTGGCCATTCTGAATCAGACGATCATATAATCTACTATGCTGGGAATGACAAATTGAAGAATGGCATGGCATTCATCGTCATGAAGAATGTTTCAAGATCTATCCTGAAGTACAATGCTGTCAGTGATAGGACAATATCCAAAGTTCAAGGAAGACCAGTTAATATGACTATTATTCAAATCTACACACCAACCACCAAAGCCAAAGATGAGGAAATTGAAGATTTTACCAACTTCTGTAGTCTGAAATTGACCAAATATGCAATCAAGATGTGTTGATTATCACTGGTGATTGGAATGCACAAGTTGGAAAAAGAGAAGAATTACTGGTAGTTAGAAAATATAGCCTTGGTGATAGAAATGACGATGGAGATCACATGACAGAATTTTGCAAGACCCATGACTTATTCATTGCAAATACCTTTTTTCAACAACACAAATGGTGGCTTCACCAGATGGAGTACACAGGAATCAGACTGACAACATCTGTGGAAAAAGGAGGCAGAAAAGCTCAGTATCTTTAGCTGAAACAAGGCCAGGAGCTGACTGTGGAGCAGATCATCAACTCGGATGAAAGTTCAAGCTGAAGTTGAACTTATCCTTTCACTATACTTATTCAATGTGTATGCTGAGTAAATCATCTCAGAAGCTGGACTATATGAAGAAGAGTGTGGCATCAGGATTGGAGGAAGACTCATTAACAAATTGCGATACGCAGATGACACAACTCTGCTTGCTGAAAGTGAGGATGACTTGATGCACTTACTGATGAAGACTGAAGACTACAGTCTGGAGTATGGATTATACCTGAACATAAAGAAAACAAAAGTCCTCACAAATGGACCAATAAGCAGCATCACAATAAATGGCTAAAAGATTGAAGTTGTCAATTAAAACAAGTCCACGAGAGCCTAAATATGACCTTGATTATATCCTTCCTGAATTTAGAAACCATCTAAAGAATAGATTTGATGCACTGAACACCAATGACTGAAAACCAGAAGCTGTGGGGTGATATCAAGAACATCATCCATGAAGAAAGCAAAAGGTCACTAAAAAGACAGGAAAGGAAAAAGATCAAAATGGATGTTAGAAGAGACTCTGAAACTTGCCCTTCAATGGAGAGTAGCTAAAGCAAATGGAAGAAATGACAAGATGAAAGAGCTGAACAGAAGATTTCAAAAAGCAGCTCGAGCAGACAAAGTCAATTACTATAATGAAATGTGCAAAGACCTGGAGTTAGAAACCAAAAGGGAAGAATACGCTCAGCATTTCTCAAGCTGAAAGAACTGAGGAAAAAAATTTAAGCCTCGAGTTGCAATATTGAAAGATTCTATGAGCAAAATATTGAATGATGTAGGTAATATCAAAAGATGGAAGGAATTCACAGTCACTATACCAAAAAGAATTGGTTGAGGTTCATCCATTTCAGGAAGTGTTATTATGATCAAAAACCACTGATATTGAAGGAAGAAGTTAAAGTTGCACTGAAGGAAGTGGCAAAAAACAAGGCTCCAGGAATTGACGGAATACCCACTGAGATGTTTCAACAAGTGGATGCCCCACTGGCAGCACTCACTTGGCCATGCCAAGAAATATGGAAGACAACTACCTGGCCAACTGACTGGAAGAGATTCCTATTTGTACTCATTCCAAAGACAGGTGATCCCACTGAATATGGAAATTATCAAACAATATCATTAAGATCACACATAAGTCAAATCTTACTGAAGATAATTCAAAAACGGTTGGAGCAGTATATTGACAGAGAACTTACAGAAATGCAAGCTGGATTCAGAAGAGGACATGGGAGGAAGGATATCACTGCTGATGTCAGATGGATCTTGGCTAAAAGCAAATACTACAAAGATGGTTGCTTGTGTTTTACTGACCATACAAAAGCATTCGATTTTATGGATCATAACAAATTATGGTTAACATTGAGAAGAACGGGAATTCCAGAACACTTAATTGTGCTCATGATGAGCTCGTACATAGATAAGGAGGCTGTCATTCAAACAGAACATGGGGCTACCACATGGTTTAAAATCAGAAAGGGAGTGCGTCAGGGTTGTATCCTTTCCCCATACTTATTCAATTTGTATGCTGAGTAAATAATCCGAGAAGCCTCATTAAGAACCTGCAATATATGCAGATGACACAACCCTGCCTGCTGAGAGTGAGGATGACTTGAAGCACTTACTGATGAAGACTGAAGACTACAGTCTGCAGTATGGATTACACCTCAACATAAAGAAAACAAAAATCCTCACAACTGGTCCAATAAGCAGCATCACAATAAATGGAGAAAAGGTTGAAGTGATCAAATATTTCATATTACTTTGGTCCACAATCAACACTAATGGAAGCAGCAGTCAAGATGTCAGATGACGTACTGCACTGGGGAAATCTGTCGCAAAAGAACTCTTTAAAAAGCTGAAGAGCAAAGATGTCTCCTTGAGGACTAAGGTGTGTCTAACCCAAGCCATTGCATTTTCAATAGCCTCAAATGCATGTGGAAAGCTAGACAACAAATAAGGAAGACCAATGAAGAGTTGATGCTTTTGAGTTGTGGTGTTGGTGAAGAATACTGAAAGTACCATGGGCTGCCAAAAGAACGAACATACCTGTCCTGGAAGAAGTGCAGCCGGAAGGCTCCTTGGAAGTGAGAATGGCCAGACTTGGTCTCACCCACTTTGGTCATATTGTCAGAAGAGACCATCCCCTGGAGAAGGCTATCATGCTTGGTAAAGTGGAGGGTCAACAAAAAAGGGTAACGCCCTCAACAAGATGGACTGACAAAGTGGCTGCAATAATGAGCTCAGTTATAGCAAGGATTGTGAGGCTAGCACAGGACTGGGCACTGTTTCATTCTGTTGTATCCAGGGTTGCTATGAATCAGAGATGACTTGATGGCACCTAACAACCGCAACAAACGCATGTGAGAGCTGGACAATGAATAAGGAAGACCGAAGAAGAGTTGATTTTGAGTTGTGTTGTTGGCAAAGAATACTGAAGTACCACAGACTGCTAAAAGAAAAGAACGAATCTTTCCTGGCAAGTACAGCTGGAATGCTCCTTGGAAAGGAAAATGGCCAGACTTTGTCTCACCTACTCTGGTCATGTTGTCAGAAAGGACTATTCTCTGGAGAAGGACATCATGCTTAGTAAAGTGGAGGGTCAATAAAGAAGGGGAAGGCCCTCAACAAGATGGATTGACACAGTGGCTGCAACGATGGGCTGAGGTATGGCAAGGATTGTGAAGCTGGCACAGGACCGGGCAGTGTTTTGTTCAGTTGTACATAGGGTCGCTACGAGTCAGAACGGACTCGACAGCACCTAACAACAATTCTTGAGAAAAGTCAGGACAATTTTTTTTTATTCAAATATGTTTATGGAAAAATTTAAAATTAACAGGGAACACTTTTAAAAAAATAAAAAGGCATCTTTAAACTTCATCTTCCCAGACAAGAACATTTTTTCAATAGAAGAAAAAAGTATAAGGCAATACTTTGCTCCTCCAAAATTGTACAATGAATCAGAGATTTAAATCTTGTGCTATTGTTATAGGAATATCTCCATGTTAATGGTGTTTTTCGTAAGAGTTTTATATATAATTCTTTTCATGTTGAGATGCAACTTACAATGCTCCTTGCTAGAGCACTGTTACCTCATTTCCATACTCCAATAATTCCTGTGATTGTTGTTGTTGTTGTTATGTGCTGTCGAGTCGGACCCAACTCATAGTGACCCCTCCTTGGGTTCCCAAGGCAGTATCACTATGGAAGTAGACTGCCCCATCTTCCTTCCGAGGAGTAGCTGGTGGGTTTGAACCACCAGCCTTCTGGTTAGCAATCAAGGGCCTTAGGCACTATGCTACCAGAGCTCCTATTCCTATGATTAATACTAATAAATTAGTATTTCAAATTATCTGGTCCAAAATCTTATAATAAAAAACCAAACTACTGCTGTCGAGTGGATTAGACTCATAGAGACTCCTCCCTGGGTTTCCCAGGCAGCAACACTACGGAAATAGATTGCCCCATCTTCCTTCCAAGGAGTGGCTGGTGGGTTTGAACCACCAGCCTTCTGCTTAGCAGTCAAATGCCTTAGGCACTATGCCACCAGTGCCACTTAAAGCATTCTGTAGAAGGAGCTCTAGTGGCACAGTGCCTAAGGTGTTTTGACTGCTAATCAGAAGGTTGGTGGTTCAAACCTACCACTTGCTCTGCCTTCTTTCTGTAAAGACTTATCACCTTGGAAACCCAACAGGGGTTGCTATGAGTCAGAACTGACTTGCTGGCAGTGGTTTTTTTCGGAAAGCATTCCATAACGTTTTGAACTGAGAATTAAGCCTTAAAGTCTTAAGGCATCCATTGTATTAGTAAATTAATTATTCTCCTGTGCATCTAGAATAGTATTAACTATATACCATCTTTAAGAGAAATGAGCCAATCAATTTTTTTTTTTACAGGGTTTTATTCTCTCTGATCCCTGTTTGAAAAGGTTGGTATCCATTAGACAATAGGAAGAGAAATCAGGGAGTAATTTAATTCCAGCAAAGATGTCCAGTTAAGGACAAAAGTTAAAAATAATGAAATAATGGTATACTTAAGAACAAATATTTGGGAAGCTTACATTACTGAGAGACTATTAACTGTGCACTGAGCTAGGAAATTTCTCATATGTTATCTCAATTTAATTCTAACAACCCACTGAAAACCACCTAGCTAGGAAGGAGATATATCTGAGTAAGATTAGAATTAAATTAAGGGCAGCTGAACTCTTCATGTGGGAGGCAGTAGTACACAATAGTTTATAACTCAGACTTTGGAGTCAAATGAGATGGGTTCAAATCCCAGGTTTAACAATTTCCAGCAGAAGACTCTTTCCAAGTCTCAGTTTCTTTACTTGTAAATAGTAACTACACCTCACAGTTACATTCACCTGGCCTACAGCACCCAGTAAATGGAAGGTATTATTATTATTGTTTTCCTTGATTTGGAAAGACAATAACAACAATGACTTTAGGATCTAACCACAGTCTGTTGGGCCTTTTGTTTAACTTGTTGGTCAGCAACATTTTCTCCACCCAGGGAAACTCTTCTAAAAAAAATAAAAGGTTACTTTAGACATGTGAAAACTCTACATAACAGCAGCCAATTTTGAAAATCATTGCTCTTGGTGGTAATTACAGCTCATGAGATAAGACTGGCCTTCTTCAAGGTATATACTCAAAAATTTATTGAATTAACTAACAAATAAAAGACCTACAATACTATATATCTAACAAACCTTGGAGAGTTCTAACAGGGTTTTCAGTTTTAATGTAATCCAGAGAGTGAAAATTATCTTTATACTCAGATAATATTTAATAATTTATTAAATCGTTATTACACAAAAAGCAAAAAAGAAGACAGAGATAAAAGTGGAGAAAACATGAAGGACTTGAGGTTGGATAAAACAGTATCTTCCTGTCAGTAAAAATGACATAGTAAGAGAGCATTTCCAAAGAGCTATCATAAGAAGTTGGTACCTTTATTATGTTAAGAACTTCAGAAATAATCTAGTCTGGTCTTTAATCTTCTAGCTGAACACAATGTAATTGAAAGAATACAAGTAATTTGCTTAATACTTCAAAGTTGTTGTTGTTGTTAGGTGCCGTCTAGGCATTTCCGACTCATAGCGACCCCATGCACAGCAGAACGAAACACTGCCCGATCCCGCGTCAGCTCCATGATCCCTGCTATACTTGAGCCCATCATCGCAGCCACCATGTCAATCCATCTCGTTGAAGGCTTCCCCCTCTTTCATCGACCCTCCACCCTACCAAGCATGACATCCTTCTCCA
>NW_006922051.1:1606322-1606778 GCF_000298275.1 Orycteropus afer afer | reverse complement strand
ACATCTTTCTGGTATTCTTTGCCTTGAGCCAAGATCCATCTGACAACAGCCATGATATCCTTTGTTCCACGTCCTCTTCTGAATCCAGCTTGCACCTCTGGAAGTTTTCTGTCAATATGCTGCTGCAACCGTTTTTTAATTATCTTCAGTAAGATCTTACTTGCTTGTGATATTAATGATATTGTTCTATAATTTCCACATTCTGTGGGATCATCTTTCTTTGCAATGGGTACAAATATGGATCTCTTTCAGTCAGTTGGCCAGGTAGCTGTCTTCCAAATCTCTTGGCATAACCCAGTGCCTCGAATGGGGCATCCGTTTGTTGAAATATCTCAATCAGTATTCTGTCAATTCCTCGAGCCTTGTTCTTCACCAATTCCTTCATTGCAGCTTTGACTTCCTCCTTCATTACCACTGGTTCTAGATCATATGCCACTTCCTGAAATGGATGAAGAT
>NW_006922051.1:1590605-1605238 GCF_000298275.1 Orycteropus afer afer | reverse complement strand
ACTAATGCCGAGGTTTTCAATCTTTATGCATTCCATTTCATTTTTGACAACTTCCAATTTTCCTAGATTCATACTTCGTACATTCCATGTTCCAATGATTAGTAGATGTCTGCAGCTGTTTCTCTTCAAATTGAAGTTAGGTAACCAATTAAAACTCCTCAGGAATTCTGAGTGGTGCTGTGTTGTTCTCCTCCATAGTGATGCTTTCCAACCTGACTACACATTAGAATCAGCTTAAAAACAAACGGATGATGACTGTATCAACATCAACAAAATCTAGGGAGGTCCAGACCTTATTCTAGAACAATGAACTCAGATTCTGTAGGGAAGAGGTAGAGTCACGGCTTCTGGCTTTCAAAACTTCCCAGGTGACTCTAATGCACATTTATTTAGAAATATTGCCCTAGAGCAGGGGTTCTCAACTGTGGAGTGATTGTGCCCTCCAGGCAACATTCTGCAATGTCTGGAAGTGTTTTTGGTTGTTTCAGCTGGAAGGAGGGTGCAACTGGTATCTAGTGTGTCAGAGGTCAGGGATGATGCTAAACAACCTACAAGCACCGGACAACGTCACACAACAAAGAATTATCCAGTTCAAAGTATCAATAGTGCTGAGGTTGAAAAATTCTGTTCTAAAGTCATACTGTTATCTGTATATAAGTGTTATCTGAACGATTTATTTTTCATTTTACTTGCTCCTGAATATGGGTGGATTTCACTTATAAGCTAGTATAAAATACCAGAAATCAATCTTGTAGTAATTATTTGGTGATAATTTAAGTATCTTTCATACCTAATTATTAATGGCTCCTGGTAATCCAGCATTTCCAATTTACAGAGATTGAGAGTGCTAGGTTTATAGGAATAATACACTGAAAGTAAATAGCTTATGTTTATCAGAAGTGTCCAGCAATGGTTAGCAGGAAAGACCAAGAAGTCACTTGGGACAAATGTCTGATCTCTAAGATACACTGAGAAAGAATTCCTTACCTGGTCATACCAGAGTTCTCAAGTAGTCCTGTAATCTTGCCAAAAGAAACACAAAGGAATTTTGGGCTGTGGACCTTTGAGAGAAATAATGCAGGGCTTCATGGTGCCCAGAGCCCTGGTGTTGCAGTAGTTAAATTCTACTTAAAGACACACTTAGGAACTGATCCCGTTTGTAACCTGTGGACTGTCTGTACTTCTTTTGGATACATACTCTTTTCCCTAGAATTTGATGACCGAATGTGTAGTCTTTCTTGCCCTTTTACTCTCTAGTGGTGGTACTGTACCAAACATTTGCACATGTAAAAAGTATATCTTACATGCATGAAAATATAACATTTTCCCCCCAAATCAAATAGTTTTACTAGGAGAACAATTTGTGGATGGGAGGAGTAAACTAAATAATGTCTCTAAAGATTTCAAAGTTTTCAGACTTAAGCAGTAGCACAAAAGAAACAAAGATTAAGTACAAAAGAAGAAAAGAAAAAAGAAACGATCCATGAAGGAGGAAGAAAGAATTCAGCCTTACTATACACTGAATGAGAGCTCTGGTAGGGTAATGCCTAGGCACTTGACTGCTAACCAGAAGACTGGAGGTTGAGACCTGCCAGCCACTCCTTGGAAGGCAGGTTGGGCAATCTACTTCAGTGATACTGCCTCAGAAACCCAAGGAGAGGTCACTGTGAGTCGGGTCTGACTCAATGGCACATAACAACAATAATACATTGATTAAGTAATGCTGTCAGGTTAAAGCAGTCAGTGACAATTACGGGGTAAAACTAGAAAATGTATTATGATAATCAATTAGATACCCAAGCTATGAGGCTTTTTACCTGCTGATCATTTGCATTTCCACCCCAGATACACTGAATGAGAATCTACATTTTAACATAATCCCCAGGTGGTTTTTATAGAGCCACAGGTGACTCTTAAGCTTGTTATAATGTTGACTCACAGGCCTGCCCAGAGATTCCAATGTAGTGGAGAACTGGGGAGAAGCCCAGGTATAAGTATTTTATTTAAAAAAAAAAAAAAAAATCAAACTCACTGCCCTTGCGTCGGATCTGACTCACAGCGACCCCTCCTTGTATCACTACAGAAGTAGATTGCCCAATCTTCCTTCAGAGGAGTGGCTGGTAGGTTTTAACTGCCAGCCTCCTGGTTAGCAGTCAAATGCCTCAGAGTCTCCCACCATCATCAACACACTTTAAAAGATGTACTGCTAGACTGTGATATACTTGAGATAAGGGAGGGAATAGAAATAATAGAGTACATGCGTTGTTTAAGGAGCTCTGATAGCATAGTGCCTAAGGCACTTGAGTGCTAACCAGAAGGCTAGCGGTTCAAACGCACCAGCCACTCCTCGGAAGAAGTTGAGCAATCTACTTCCATAGGGATACTGCCTTGGAAACCCAAGGAGGGGTCGCTAAGAGTCGGGTCCGACTCGACAGCAAATAACAACAACAACAACAATAATGCATAGTTTAATGTTCATGAAATGTTCTGTGAATAGGACATTATGTGATTTGGATGTTGTGCGAACACCATAGAGTGTCATGTGCTGCATAACATCTGCCTGGGAAACATCAGACTACATATACATCCATGGTCCCGTAAGGCTACACAGTGCCCTGCAGGGAAGGATAGGGGAGGGGAGTGTGGGGAGGTGGTGGTTGGCTGGGCCAGTGCCTGAGCGGGAAGGGTCGTGGAAGCTAAGAGGTAAGGGACATGGAAGGAGGCCAGCATGTATATAGCATTTGTACAACATCCAATCACTTACCATCCTATTTCTCAGAACATATTATGAATGTGAAACAACATATGACTGCAAGCCTTTCCTCACTCTTAGTTGGGGAATGGTAGGTGGGTGATTGGTTACAACACAGAATACATAGAGGGAAAAGGAAGGACTTGAGAATGGAAAGACTAGATAGACCATGAATGCTATATAAAATATAGGTTAATTGACTAAACCTACCTACAACAGTGAGGTTTGTCACTAGTAGAACTAATAGGAAATTGTTAATATTTTGTTCCTCAATAAAAAAAAAAAGTATTTTAATTCCTATTATCCCTATACAGATAACAGTAACATAGAATCCACCCCCCACACACACAAACTCTTTAAACCATTTATGAAAAACAGAAACTTATTAGTAAAGCTCACAACTCAAGGTTTAATATTCAATGAACTAGTATGTAGGGTAACTAGTAACTACCACTTTTCATAAGTTAATAAAAAAGAGAACGTCAGATAAAACATGGTCATTAGGAAAAGTAAATTTTCTAATTTTCTCATTCACTTCTATTTGTCAGACTAAGAGAAGCAGGGAAATGGAATAATTTCACAAAAACGCAGGATCAGAAAACGTGTCTAAATGTCCAGTTCAACATTAACCTTCCTGAGAGTTAGCTGTTTCTTTTCAATCAGTAGTAAGAAATAAACACAGGAACACCTAAATCACTGTTTTAACACTGAATCCATTGTGGCCAGACATACAGTGGGAACTGAACCGCAAAACTGGGTGAGAATTGTAACTTAGTAAAAGAACTGTTTTGTGTTAAAACTCTAGTATCAGTAGAAATTATGTGACAAGTCACCTTTGCTTAAAAGGTTGGGGTTTCTTCACAAGCATCTTAAAGTCTATTATGAATCACACACACCACAAAAGGACTTGATGCTAAACTAAAGAAAGCAAAAACTGTGAATCAGGTGGAAGAAAAACTCAACAATTTAAAAATCACTACAAAAACTCGTACCTGCAGCTTATCTTGATTGTAATAATTTTATTAAGTGAGCTATAAGACAACCAAAACTGATTTAAACAAAATATTCTATCCAAGTGACAAACACCACACCTAAAAAAATATATAATTAATCCCTCTTAACCAATGCACCAAGGTATTATATATCTGTATTATTACAGAACACCTAACGAGTTCTGGCCATACTCATCTGTCAGTTTGTTGTATTGTGGTGGCTTGCATGTTGCTGTGAGGCTGGAGGCAATACCATTTGTATTTTAAATACCAGCAGGGTCACCAACAGTAGGCAGGATTTGGCAGAGCTTCCAGACTAAGACAGACTCAGAAGAAGGAAGTGGCCATCCACTTCTCAAGGACTAGCCACTCAAAACTTCATAAATATCAGTGAAACAGCCCAATACATTACTGGAAAACTTTATGAACAGCCTGAAACATTATCTGATATAGTGCCAGATGAGCCCCGCAGGCTAGAAGATACTCAAAATATGACCTGGGAAGAGCTGCCTCCTCGATGTGGAGTCAGCCTTAATGACATGGATGGGTAAAGCTTTTGGGACCTCCATTTGCTGATGGGGCATGACTTAAAATGGGAAGAAACAGCTGCAAACACTCATTAATAATCAGAATGTGGACAGTACAAAGTATGAATCTAGGAAAAGTGAAGTTGTCAAAATGAAATGGAACACATAAAGATCGATATCCTAGGCATTAGTCAGCTGAAACGAACTGGTTTTGGCCCTGTTGAATGTGCTATGTGGGAAATGACAAATTGAAGAGGAATGGTGTGGCATTCCTTGTCACAAAGAATGTTTCAAGATCTATCCTGAAGTACAATGGTGTCAGTGATAGGATAATATCCATATACCTACAAGGAAGACCAGCTAATACTAGTATTATTCAAATTTATGTGCCAACCACTAAAGCCAAAGACGGCAACACTGAAGATTTTTACCAACTTCACTGTGAAATTGCCAAACATACAATCAAAATTTACTGATTATTACTGGTGATTGAAATTCAACAGTTGAAAACAAAGAATTATCAGTAGTTAGAAAATATGGCCTTGGTGATAAGAAATGACGCTAGAGATTGCATGATAGAATTCTGCAAGACCAATGACCTACTCATTGCAAATACCTTTTGTCAACAACATAAATGGTGGCTATACACGTAGACTTCACCAGATAGAACACACAGGAATTAGATCAACTACATCTATGGAAAGAGGAGATGGAGAAGCTCAAGATCTTCAGCCAAAACAAAGCCAGGAACTGGCAGTGGAAGAGACCATCAAACTGCTCATATGCAAGTTCAAGTTGAAGCTGAAGACAAAGAAAACAAGTGTGCGAGAGCCAAAATATGACCTCGATCATATCGCACCTGAATTTAGAGACCATCTGAACAAGAGATTTGATGCACTGAACACCAATGACTGAAAACCAGACAAATTGTGGGATGACATCAAGAACATCACCCATGAAGCCAAAGGTCATTAAAAAGACAGGAAAGGAAGAAATGACCAAAATGGATGTCAGAAGAGACTCTGAAACTTGCTCTTGAATGGAGAGTAGCTAAAACAAATGGAAGAAATGACAAGATCAAAGAGCTGAACAGAGCATTTCAAAAGGCAGCTTGAGAAGACAAAGTATTATAATAAAATGTGCAAAGACCTGAAGTTAGAAAATCAAAAGGCAAGTACATGCTTGGCATTTCTCAAATTGAAAGAATTGAAGAAAAAATTTAAGCTTTAAGTTGCAATATTGAAGGGTTCTATGGGAAAAACATTTAATGATGCAGGAAACATCAAAAGAAGATGGAAGGACTACACAAGTAGTGTACAAAAGAGAACTGGTCAATGTTCATCTATTTCAGGAGGCGGCATATGATCAAGAATCAATGGTACTGAAGTAAGAACTTGAAGCTACATTGAAGGAATTGGCAAAAAACAAGGCTCCAAGTATTGAGAGAATACCCATTGATGATGTTTCAAAAAACATATGCTGCCCCGGAGGCACTTACTTGTCTATGCCAAGAAATCTGGAAGACAGCTACCTGGCCAACTGGAAGCAATCCATATTTGTAACCATTCCAAAGAAAGGTGATCCAGCAGAATATGGAAATTATCAAACATCATCAATAATATCACATGCAAGCAAATTTTTGCTAAAGATAATTAAAAAACGGTTGCAGCAGTATACTGACAGGGAACTTCATGAAATGCAAGCTGGACTCAGGAGAGGATGTAGAATGAGGGATATCATTGCTGGTTATCAGACAGATCTTGGTTGAAAGCAAAAAATACCAGAAAGATGTTTACTTGTGTTTTACTGACTATGCAAAAGCATTCAACTGTGTAGATCATAACAAATTATGGATAGCATTGAGAAAAATGGGAATCCCAGAACACTTAATTGTGCTCATGAGGAACCTGTACATAGACCAGGAGGCTACCTTTAGAACAAGGGGATACATCATGGTTTAAAATCAGGAAAAGTGTGCATAAGGGTTGTATCCTTTCATCATACTTGCTTAATTTGTATACTGAGTGAATAATCCAAGAAGTTGGACTATATAAAGAAGAATGCAGCATCAGGATTGGAGGAAGACTCATTAACAATCTGTGATATGCAGATGATAGAACCTTGCTTGCTGAAACTGAAGAGGACTTGAAGCACTTTCTGATGAAGATTAAATACTATGGTCTGCAGTATGTATTACACTTCAACATAAAGAAAATGAAATCCTCACAAATGGACCAATGAGCAGCAGCATGATAAATGGAGAAAAGACTGAAGTTGTCAGGGATTTCATTTTACTTAGATCCACAATCAACACCCATGGAAGCAGAAGTCAAGAAATTAGATGTCATACTGCACAGGGCAAATCTGCTGCAAAAGACCTCTTTAAAGTGAAGACCAAAGATGTCTCTTTGAAGACTAAGGCATACCTAACCCAAGCCATGGTATTTTCAATTGCCTCGCATGCATGTGAAAGTGGGACAATGAGTAAGGAAGAAGAGTTGATGCTTTTGAGTTGCGGTGTTGGCGAAGAATTCTGAAAAGTACTACAGAGTGCCAAAAGAATGAACAAACCTTTCCTGGGAGAAGTACAGCCCAAAGCTCCTTGGAAGCGACAATGGCTAGCCTTCGTCTCACCTACTTTGGTCATGCTGTCAGAAGGGACCATTCTCTGGAGAAGATCATGCTTGGTAAAGTGGAGGGTCAGCAAAAAAAGGAGAAGACCCTCTACAAAATGGATTGACACAGTGGCTGCAACAACTGGCTCAAGTATAGCAAGAACTATGAGGATGGCAATGTTTCATTCTGCTGTACATACAGTCATTGTAAGTTGGAGCTGACTTGACAGCACCTAACAAGCAGCTCTGGAGGTGCAGTGGCTAAGGCATCTGGCTGCTAACCAAGAGTTTGGTGGTTTGAACCACCAGCTGCTCCACAGAACAAAGATGAGGCAGTCTGTTTCTGTAAGGAGGTCTTTTGCAGATTTGCCCAATGCGGTATGAAGTCTGATTTCTTGACTGCTTCTTTCATGGGTGCTGAATATGGATCCAAGTAAAATGAAATCTTTGACAACTTCCTTCTTTTCTCCATTTATTGTGATGTTGCCTATTATTAGTCCAGTTGTGAGGATTTTTGTTTTATGTTGAGGTGTAACCCATACTGTGAACTGTACTCTTTTATCCTCACCAGTGTTTCAAGTCATCTTCACCTTCAGGAAGCATGACTGTATTATCTGCATATGGCAGCTTGTTAATGAGTCTTCCTTCAGTCCTGATTCTATGTTCTTTTCACAGCTTCCTGTACTATTTGCTCAAAATACAGATTAAATAACGTGAAAGGATACAACCCTGATGCACTTCCTTCCTGATTTTTAAACCATGCTGTATCCCTTTGTTTTGTCAGAACAACAGCCTCCTAGTCTATGTACATTCTCTTCATGTGTACAATTAAGTGTTCTGGAATTCCCATTCTTCTCAAAGTTATCCACAATTTGTTAGGATGCACACAGCTGAATGCTTTTGCACAGTCAATAGAACACAAGTAAACATCTTTCTGGTATGCTTTCCTTTCAGCCAAGATCCATCTGACATTAGCTATGATATTCCATGCTCCACACCCTCTTCTGAATCCAGCTTGAATTTCTGGCAGTACCATATTAAATAGCCAAATGAAACTGGTGGCTGACATACTTAAGCCTTAATGTTACAAAAGTGAACAAAACAGACAAAGATCCTGCCTTCATGAAGTTTACCTTCCAGTGTGAAAGATACAACACTTAAACCAACAAATACATTATTTTGCATGTTGATTGGAGTGGATTTCTTGCGGAAAGGGTGATTAGAGTAGGCCTCTCTAAAGAAATGTGGATGAAGTGCCTGTCCTTCCTATATGCTCCACAGAAGCTATACTAGCACACAGCGCAAAACTACTGAAACGGCTTTTGTTGTTCAACTGTACTCCAGCAGCAACCGCAAAAAATGTTTCCTTGCCACTGCACACAGAAGTAATTTAAAAACTCCTATAACTGACCCACTCACTCATACACTGTTCAAAAGACACGTGAGGCTAACAGTTCAAAAATGTGGGAAGAGATTAAAGCAAAAACAATCTGCTGTCTCTTCTCCACCCAGTCCCATGTAGCTTTGGAGTCTCACTTCAAAACACAGCAACGCTGAGCAAAGATCGCCGCCTTCTTTCCGTTCTTCTCATCCCCAAATTTGTACTCTGAAGGACTAATCCAGTTTCTTACCCTTTACCAAATCACACTCTTCAGCCAACTCCAACTTTATCAAGGCTATCGAAATACAGTTTAACAGGCTGCTTTATTTGACACTGCATCTCCTTTTGCTAGTCTTCTCTTCCTACATTGTTTACAATTCCTGGAAAGTAAATCTCTACTCAGCCCTCAGAGGCTCTTTGATGCTCCTGTATGTTAAACATCATAGGGGCATTCAATTAAGCGTTGATGACTTTCATGAAGGAAGAGAAGCACAGGAGAAGCTATTTACTTGTAACACCAATGAGAACGCTGTCTCTTCCCTTTTATACTCGGAAATAATGAGGCAACAGAAACGTCTGATACTCAAGAGTGATGACTCACAGGCTTTAGGAGAAGGAATAAAAAGGACGCTCAGGCTGACAGGAAAAAAAACAGATGAGATGTGAAAAAGGCGGAAGCTGGAGATTCCAAACTCGCCCAGTATTACTCGGGGGAGTGAGGGTCACCGCCGGGCAGCCGAGAGAGGAGGTGCCGAGTCCATGAGGATGGGCGGCGGCGCAGCCCCTTGCAGGCACCAGGTTAACCATCAGGTTCCGTTGCGCCTTTCAGCTGGGGCCATGGCCACAAGTTACCTGCTGGTCTCGAGCGAAGAATAGCGCTCCGGCAAGACCTGGAGGCAGCGCTGGAAGAACCGCACATGCCGGTCCCGCAGGAAATCCAGCCGCTCTCCCTCACTGCTCCCCGCAGACTGCTCGTCCTTCGTGGCCGCCATGCCGGTCCGGAAGCGACGTTAACTGCGACCCGGAAGCAATTGGAGTTTAGCGCGAAGAAATCAGGAGGGGCGACCCGGCATGGCAGATGGTACGCGTTAGACTGGCGGCGGGTCGATTGAAACCGCGCAGTATCAAGTTTAATCTTATTGTAGCATTTATTTCATTTCTCTTATTTTTGTCTAGGTAGTGCACGGCTTAGCCTTTCTACTCTAAAACCCACGATTTGGAAACACAGTCCAGTCTACAAATCCTTCCGTCAGAATGTCAATACGCCTTTGGGTAATTGGGAGTACAGTTGTAGTCCGCAACACATGGTCCCATGAGTCAGAATTGCCCCCACAGCAACTGTTTTTGTTTTTTAAATTGTGGTTAAAACATACACACCAAAACACCTGCCAACACAACTTCCACTGTAATTGACCCACTACCAGATTTTACAACTCAATGACATTTATTACATTTTTCATTTTGTGCCACCATTATGGTTATCTTCATCCAAAACATTCAACCTCCATTAACAAAATGTCATTGCTCCCCAAACAGAAACTCCCTCTTTCCATCTCCTTCCCACCCAGGGTACTATTTAATAATCTTTGGTTTCTATATGCTTACTTCATATAAAGGAGATCATACAGTATTTGTCCTTTTGCATCTGATATATTTCACAGCAAAATGTCTTGAGGCTTCATCCATGATGTATCATGCATCAACATTTCATTTCGCTTTATAGCTGTATAATATTCCCTTGTGTGTGTGTGAGTGTGTATACAATTTGTTTATCCATTCATCTGTTGATGGACATTTCATTGTTAATACTTTTGGCTATGGTGGAAGAGCTGTAAGGAACACTGGTGTACAGGTTTCTGTTTGTATTCCTGTCTTCACTTCTAGGTAAATACCTAGCATGGGGATTGCAAGGTCATAAGAGCTCTGGTAGCATAGTGCCTAAGGCACTTGACTGCTAACCAGAAGGCTGGCAGGTCAAACCCACTAGCCACTCCTCGGAAGGAAGGTTAGACAATCTACTTTCGTAGTGATACTGCCTCGGAAACCCAAGGAGGGGTTGCTATGAGTCGGGTCCGACTGGATGGCAAATAGTAACAACAACATGGTAATTTTATGTTCAAATTTTTCAGTGACTGTCAATCTGTTCCAACAGTGGCTGCACCATTTTACATTCCTATCAGCAATGAATAAGGATTCCAATTTGTCCCTAACTTTGCCAACATTTTTCATGGTTTTTTCCTTTTTCTTTTTTCACTGACCTAAAGCCTGGTGGTTTGAATCCACCTGGAGGTATCACTGAAGAAAGGCTTGGCAATCTAGTTCCAAAAGATCACAGCCACTGAAAACCCTATAGTGCACAGTTCTATTATTGTGAAACACAGGAGTGCCGTGAGTTGAAACAACTACATGGCAACTTTTTTTTTTTTTCCAGTCTTACTTTATTCTGTTTCTAAGCTGCTTCAAATCATTAAAAATGTTACAGATAATAAGTAAAACAAATAAAATGAGCATTCCTAATGAAAGTTGTTTTATGTCGGTGCTCTCATTCTGCACCTATAAATTCTGTGATCAAAATTCAGTTTCCAGAATTTGGAAGTCATCTACTTTGAATATTAACTGTGAAATAAGAAAAGGTTTTGACCACTACATATAGTAAACTTCTAACAATCATTTGACCTAAAAGTATCAAATTAGAAATAAGGATGGGTACACAAGTAGAAGAATGTAATCAATGTCACTAAATTGTACAGGTAGAAACTTGTAAGAAGAAAAGAAAGATAATGTAAGATAAAAAGTGAAAAACACATTTTTTATATTTATTATGTAAGTGGTACCTTTCTATAAGGTGAAAATGAATTAAAGTTAAGAATTAAGATTTTATAATATAAAAAGTTGAGCTGAATTAAGTAAATTGTGTTTTCATATACAAAAATTTGGAAATATAAAATTAACTTTTTTACCAAATGGACATTAGCTTAGCAATGTTAAAACACTTTAAACACTGTCAAGAGAAATCATACTATTCCAAAGCTAGATTATTTCAGATGTTTCAGAAAAAAGAAGTTTAGTATTTTGAGATAGAAAAGAAAATTGTGTCAGCCCGGAGCATGTGAAAGACACAAAGATTTTATAAATCTGTTAACTGCATTGAACGGGAATTGGAAATAGCTGACAGAAACCAAATATTAATGATACAATGAAAATGGTATGTGGGGTGAGAGGCATATTTTTAAAATAAATACTCTCTACAGAAAACAAAGCATGCTTTAAACAAATACAAATTGTTTATTACACAAAAATTTAGTAACTGCCAAACTACCAAATTGTTAAACATAGAAAAAGTGCTAACTTATTTCACAACTATTAAAAAAGACTTTTTTTATTTTTTACATTTTTATTATTCAAGCTAACTTACATCCAAATTTTAAAAGTTAAAAATTTTTGGTTTAGAAAATGTCACTTTATGATTGTCCCAATTTATTTTGTTATGTCATGACAACACAAATATGTTAAAAAATTTTCGGTGTACTTAACTGAAATAATGTTTGTAACATTAACTTTACATTAATAGGTCAACAGATAACATTAAATACTCTCTTAGTATAACTAGGAAATAATAATCACAATGCCAGCAAGAAACTTAATACCTGTCAATTCACATGCAAGCACAATTAATACTCAATCTGACTAGGTTAATGATATTTAAAGAACATGGTTAGTCATCCCATCTCCAGTATAGCTGAATATGCTAACAGCATCATTAACTGAATACCAATTTCAAGATCTCATATGCTTCTTTATAATCCTTTTCTCCAGCTTGGAATGGCCCTAAGGGGAAAAAGAAAATAGCTTCATGAAGAGACTATATAGAATACTTAAACAAAAAAATCCTAACAGATTAATTCTAACTTCAAAAAACTCATCTATATTTTATCAACTCTTTATTGTGAAAAATAATACACATACAGATATTGCATAAAATATGTCAGTTAATTAAACTATTATAAAGCAAATAGCCATTTTAACTCCTGTTTACCTATGTGGGATATATAGAAGTGGCCCAGACCCTGTTGGTCCTATCTCTTTGGTCCGTTCTTCCCAACCTTTAGTAGGTTTGTAAAGCCTAGAAGGATCTCTAGTAACATTGTTTTCAACCTATAAGCAGAAATAAAATGAGTGCCAGTAAATTTTTATGAACTATTAAGTTTGAATTAATAAATGAGTAAGATCTCTGGTAACAAAAAGCAGTTTTATAAAACTCTTGATATTAGGTAAACAGTAATAAAACTATTAATAACATTTTCAGTAAAATTCTAGTTATGTTCAAGTAGCTAAAATAAAATGTGGACTACATCAATCTATTAATAAATTGTTACTTAGTTTATTTTTTCTATTTCTCTTATTACTATATTTCCCTTATTATTATTATTTCTATTATGAGGCAAATGTAATATAGCTAAGAATGATAGTGATCTGGCCATGGCCAGACAGTCAATTTAGGATAAGTAACCTAGGTAGTGCATATAGTTAACTACTGAGCTGCAAATGAGAAAGTTGCCTCGGAAGAAAAGCCCGATAATCTAGTTCTAAAAAATCAGCCATTGAAAACCCTACACAGTACAGTTCTACTCTGACATACAGAGGGAATCAACTTAGTGGCAACTGGTTGGTTTGGGTAAGTCCTATGCTTTAACCATGAAAGGTAACAACATCTTTAGTTGTGAGTATAATCAGGGAGATTAACCAATGCTCATAGGTGTAAGACAAAGGCTCAAAGAAAGAAGGAAGAATGATGAGTAGAAAGAGAGAAATAATTTAGGGTGAAAAGAGTTGCTCATAATGTGAAATGATAGAATTCAACTATTAGTTGCTTAAATTGCACGAGGCTATGCTTCCTAAGGGAGCTCTGGTAGCATAGTGGCTAAGGCTAACCAGAAGGCTGGCAGTTCAAACCCACCAGCCACTCCTCGGAAGGAAGATGGGGCAATCTACTTCCGCAGTGATACTGCTTCGGAAACCCAAGGAGGGGTCACTATCAGTCGGATCCGACTCAATGGTACATAACAACAACAACATGCTTCCTAATATGGAAATAATTAAATAAGAATGAAATAAAGGAGATGGTATAAGAATAAGGCTAGGTATAAAGAAAATGGATTTGATGTCTGAATCCAAATCGAGGAATGAGGAAAATTAGAATAAAAAGAAATTAATCTCAGTAGAGAGTAGTACCTTTTCTTTTAATTTTGCCCATCTTCGTTGTTTTTCTACCTTTTCATCTTCCTTTGCCTGTCTGTCTAGAATTTTCAGTTCAAGTTTATATAAATCCTAAAAAATATAAACAACATAAAAAGAAATTGAGAAAGTAAGCAAACTTAACCAGAGTTTAATTCAAAGTTTAGTCGCTTGCAAGTAAAATTAAATCCTTAAATCCTAATACTATCTCAATATTAAACTTGTCTAATAGAGGCTAGGAGGTTTTTTTTTTTTTTTTTCCTGAATATAAATGTAGTATGCACATTTAAAGCACTTTACAATCATAAAGTAATCCCCCGTCTTACTTTATGGTCCAATCTAAAACTCCTTTTCTTTTAATATATGAGTTAAGCCATTTTCACTTTTCAATATAGCTATTTCTGGTCTTCTCACATTATTTTCTATTTTATAGATTTTCTTTTTTTAAAGTATTTCACTACGTGGACTCTTTGGCCTTTTTTTTTTTTTTGCATGGGATTTTTAGTGATGTAGGGAAGATTTTTATGTATAGACTAAAATAAATGAATGACAATTTATTCTTTATTTTCTCTCAAATTTCTTTATTAGACAAAAGCACACTAAGAGCTTTTGTTTATTATATTTCTTTGTACCTCCCTTATCTTCTGTGTTACGTATGTTGTTGCTATCTATTTTGATATCAAAATATCTGCACAGATATTTGTAACAGTTCTAACTAATTTGTACCCATTTTCCTTTTAAATTGTGCTACCTTGTTTTGTTTAATACTTTTTGTATTGAATTTCACCTTATCTAATAACATTGAAACTCCTTTCTGGTATATATAATCCTACTAGGAGTTCTGGTAGCGCCCTGCCCAAGGCATTTGACTGCTAACTAGAAGGCTGCAGTTCAAACCTACCAGCCACTCCTCGGAAGGAAGGTTGGGCAATCTACTTCCGTAGTGATACCATCTCGGAAACCCAAGGAGGGGTCACTATGAGTTGGATCCAATTCGATGGCAGTGAGTTTTGTTGGTTTATAATCCCAACTACCCAGAAATAACCTTGATTGATTTAAGTATACATCAAATACCTGTAATGCACCAGACCCTGGGTAACAGGCATGAATAAAAAGGGCAAAACCTCTGCT
>NW_006922051.1:1580821-1588350 GCF_000298275.1 Orycteropus afer afer | reverse complement strand
GCATACATACTTCTGCCCTTTGCCAGCTAACCCAACATTGCAGTTACAAGTACGAGGGCAGAGTCAGCAGCCCTGGGCTCAAATCCTGGCTTCACCTCAAAGGAGTTTGGTGACCTCCAGCAAATTATTTAACTGCTCTAAACCTCCATTAGGAGTGCTGGTGGTGCAGTAGTTAAGCTCTTGGCTGCTAACCTAAAGGTCAGTGGTTTGAACTTTACCAGATGCTCTACAGGAGAAAAATGGGGCAGTCTGCTTCTGTAAAGATTTAGAGCCTTGGAAACCCTATGGGGACAGTTCTACTCTGTCCTAACGGGTCAATATAAATGAGAATTGACTTCACAGCAACTAGTTTGGTTTGGGTTTCAACCTCAATTTCCTTATCTGTAGAATGGAAGTAAAATGATTATTTCCCTTACGGGTGGGTGTGAGCATTAAAGGAGATGATGCATATGCTTAGCACACAGTGAGTGCTCAATGAAAGTAGTCTCTCTGTGGTTACTGTTCTGCTGTTGCAATTTCTAGTACTTAAGGGAAAGGTCTTCCATGGCAAACAGCCTCCCCAGTTATTTTATCCAAGCATAGTGGAATTAAATGAATTAAAATTTATGGATGTTTCTTGAGATAGCATGGTTCCTATACCATCTCAGTGCATCTAGGATTCTAGTATTGATAGTTAGAATATACAATTACAAAAAATCATGGTACAGTGGAACAAGACTCAAAATCTTAAAAAAAGACCAGGTTTGCTGGTCTGATCTAGCTTGGTGAGATCCCTGAGACTATGGCCAGTAGCTGTCCTTCAGGTCTGGAATCGAACTCACGCCTGTGGTTTCCAGCCAAATAATAGACAGGTATATGGGCTGAACATTTACATCAGGTAGATATACTCTTTGGAGCGATCAACCATGAGAGAACAGAAGGGCAGTGTTTGCACAGGGAGACAGCTCAGGGAGAGAGAGTGCATGGGAGGGAAGGACACAGGGAAGAGGTAGTAGGAGTTAAGATCTTGGCTGCTAACCAGGAAGGGGGGAAGTGGAAAGAGAGCTCTTACATTGCGGGGAACTGCAGTCAATGTTAAGAGACAAAATGTGTATGAACCTCTGTATGGAAAATGAATTTGCTCTGTAAACTTTCACCCAAATCCCAATAAAAATTTAAAAAAAAAAAAATTATTTAGGAAACATTTACTCACTCTTTCTTGAAACCTGGAAATTTCATCAGCAGCAGTTTTCCTTTTTTCTGCCTTTTCTGCCTTTTCTCTTATCTCCTTTTCAAGCCTCAAGAATTCTTCCTGTTCTTTCTTCTGCTGGGTATAATTTTCCAGTAGCAATTTTAGTTTAGATTGGCGTTGACGCTCTTTCTGCTGTTTTTTTTCTCTCTCTTCCTCATCTTTTAACTGAGAAGCATTTTTCATTGACATTTCTATGCTTTTCTGTTTTCTCCAAGCTTCAATTGCCAATTTCTGTTTCTTCCTTTCTTCCTTTTTTTGCTTTTGATTACTTTCTTGTTTATTGTGATAAAGCACAGGCATATCCTCTGCTTTTTCCTTTAACTTGAAAATTTCCTCCTTTTTTTGCTGTTTTTTAGTTTTCCAATTTTGAATAGACTAAATGATGAGAAAAAGCAGGAAAAACTTATTCTTAGATAACAAAGTATTTTAAAATACAACCTCAAATCCATCTTTCTAGAAAAGAATATTGATTACATGATGCTGGTTGCTTAGGTCTTAAAGAGTTTTTTCCTTTTCCTTTTTTTAAAATCAATGCAATTTTTTTCTGCTTCTGTTTTGAATAAAAATTTAACACATCTTTTAAAATACTGATTAATGGTTGTTTTTATTCTTTTGACCTTACTCTTCTCTAAATCTCCAGGCTCACGATGACTATACCTCATGTAGTATTATCCTTCCCCTTTCACACCTCTTTTGCTTTCATGGGCAACATCCCTTTCTTCACTTCTGCTTCCAAATCCTCTCTCCAGGCTTAGAATACTTTCTGAATAACCTTCCTACGGTTAACTATCAGAAGAGGAATCAAAAGCAGGGTGCTTAAGAGCATGGGTTCTGAAGCCAGACTATTTGGACCAAACTCTATGATTTACTAGGTATACCCTTAGAAGAGTCACTAAACTTCTCTGTACTCATTTTCCTCATCTCAAAAAAGATATGCCATACCACTATCATAATAAGGTTGTTATGAAGAATTAAGTGTCTGGCACATAGTGCTTCATAGACATAAAAAAATAAACTGCAACAACAAAAAAAACAGCTCAATGTTGTTGTTAGCTGCTGTCAAGTAGACTGAGACATGGTGACTTTTTGGAGAACAGAATAAAATGTTGCCTGGTCCTGTATCATTCTGACAATGGACATGTTCAAGTCCATTGTTGCAGTTAGTGTGCCAATCTATCATACCAAGGGTCTCCCATCCCCTCCTTAGCCCTCAACTTCACCAAACATGATGTCTTGTTGTGATTCATAAGGTTTTCACTGGCTAATTTTTGGAAGGTAGATCATCAGGCCTTTCTTCCTCATTTGTCTTAGTCTAGAAGCTCTGCTGAAACCTGTCCACCATGGTTGACCCTGCTGGTATTTGTAATACTGGTGACATAGTTTCCAGCATTATAGCAACACACAAGCCACCACAGTATGACAAACTGACAGATGGGTGATAGAAAATAGCTCAGTAGGATTATATTGAGATTTTTAAAATTCCAGCTGCCTTCTCTATCTCCTAAAGGACATATCCACTGATTTACTTTTCCCCAAGTCAGGAACATCATTTTCCTGATCTTTACTCATGGTGCAATGTTCATTCATTTATTCACTCATTTATTCATTAAAGAAATCCTTATGGCATGTGTACTATACCTAATGCAATATAATAGGAATTAATGTGATATGATGATTAAAACAATACCAAATGCCATCTGGTAAAGTGCTACTCAGAGTACCTAACCACAGCAATAAAAAGAACTCATTCCACAATGTATACCTTCATTGAGAAAGTTTTCTACAAAGAAATGTCAATTCAGCTAAACAGCATGCTTACTGGGTGGTTGATTTTGATGCATTCACCTTGTATCATTATGTACCAATAACAATATCTGGCCCATGCACCACATTCTGAGTGCAGTGCTTTGGTGAGCTAAGATACATGCATCAATAATAGAATATAGGATGTGTCATGGCATATCCTAAAAGTGGTATAAACAAAGTGTTAGTGAAATTCTGAAGGGAAGGAAGAAGACCACTTATAGTTGGATGAACAGAAGGAGGTGGCATACTGATCTGGACAGATTTGACAGGCTGGGAGTGAAGGTGGAAAGAAAGGCAGTTCTAGAAAATGAGAGCAAGAGTACTCAGGCTAGAATGTACAAGGCATGTCTGTAAATTGTATGGGTTTCTTTGTTTAGATAAGAATGTGGGAGACAAAATGATAAATTTCCTATTCAGCATCTCCAACTCAGATTTAAAAGTGAATCCTAAACTTCCTTGTCCTCCAACATGCCCTACTTCAGTAAACGTCACTTCCACCTTTATGCCCTCTTCTATATCCAATCATCAAATATCATGAAAGGCTAGGAACAAGAAAAGTAAGCTAAAATCAGAGGTAACTGAATATTACTACAAAAAGCATTATGTCTGTTCCTTCTTTCTAGAGAAATGGTTCTCAAACTTTCCCTTGAAACAATAACCTGGAGGACTTGTTAAACACAGATTGCTGGACTCTACTATCCCCACTAGTGCCCTAAGTGACACATACAGTTTATACTCAACTTCTACCCTAACCATGGGCAATTTGAACTCACCCAGCAGTGCCATGAAAGCCAAAATTTTCAGTTAAAATAAGCAACACGGTAAAGTTGCAAAATTCAAAAAGTTTGTAACAGAGGTTTTTTTTCCCTACTACCCCTTTATTTTCTATTCAAAACAATGTAGCCTTTGCTGGTCAGATGATTTTTTAAAAAAGTCTAAGTAGATCTAAACTACCTACATTTTGAGGAAGTGAACACAGAGGGTTTTGCCCACAACCAGAAATTTCCTGGTTCACTGTATTTTCTTAGGGTAAAAATGTCTAGCCTTGAGGAAGTCCAACTATATAGTTACACTACTTGGGTAAATTACTTAACTTCCCAATAATGCCTGTTTCATCTATAAAATGGTGTGTGTGGGGATGTTTAGTATAAAGATACCTCAGGGGACTGTTGTAAAGTTAATGGTACATATTATGAGTTTAGTACAGTGCCTAGAACACAGGAATGTAGAACAAATAATAGCCATTATAATTACCTCTTTTTTTCTTTCTTCTAGAGCCAGAAATTTCTGATACCATTTCTCATGCTGTTGAACCTCATCCTGTGTTCTTCCAGGAAGGTGCTCTAGAACTTCCTTCATAAATGTTGGCTTCCCTTTGTATTTGTTTCTCACTTTTACAAAGTTCTGGTGATCATAATCATCCCAGCCTCCTTGTCGCCCTCCTGTTTGCTGAAGGAATTTTTCAAAATCTACTACTTCTTTGGGAAGAGTACTTGATGTTACTTTGTCTACAGGAACTTTGCTTGCCATCACTCTGAAAGCTCGCTCTGTTTCTGAATTACCTAAAGCCCATAAGTCAATTTTTCTTGATATGGCACTCAATTCATTATTAGTTGTTTTCTCTTCTTTAATAAGCTCTTCATATCTAAATTTTTAAAAATAAAGTTTGGATTTTATTAATTATTCATTTTTCCTTAAATTTAATTATCCCTGACTTTTTTTCATGTATCTTCTCCATTTTATCCCCCTTCTTTCCTATGCTCTCTTTCTCCTGCCGAATTCCCGTTTCCTCTGCCTAAACTGCTCAACTGACTTAACCCAATGTTTATGCTTATCTACCTGTGTTCTTGCTTCAATTTCATTTTTATTAGTTTCAGAATGCCAACAGACCAAATCTCACACTGTACTTTAATATTGAGATTTATAAATTGAAGCCTTAAAAGAGTTTCCTCAAAAGAAAACAATAACAACAATTTAACAAATTCTCACTTGGGATTTTAGTGTCCAAATATAAATAAAAATTCACTTCAAACATGAAAACCAGTATAACACCTAAAACAAAGGAAGAGAGGCATTATATTGCTTTTGTGTAGATTCATATTAAATATGCAACAATAAAATGGTTTGCATACAACAACCTAGTGCAAAGTTATCAAAAAATATAGGTCAATAATTGTATATTAAAATGACTTGAAAACATACATCAACCTCTGCTCTTCTTTAAAAGTGTTAATTGCATTTTCAATTTCTTCCATCATTTCTCTGAGCTTTTCAACAACTGTAAAAAATTAAATGGAAAGATATTTTATGTCATATTTCAGTAAAGCTAGGAATTAAATACTAAGAAAAAATGGAATGCTCCCTTAATTTAAAAACATTTTTTAGCCCAAAGGAATAGAAAACTGTGCTCAAAGAATGATTTTTATGATTATATATTTTTTCTATGCACATATATCATTATAATTAATATTATGTTTTACAAAAATTGGTTGTGTGGTATAATCTGTACTTTTCACTAATGGCTAATTTCCATCTCAACATATGTACAGTGCTACCTCATTGTTTTTAGAGTTGCACAGAATTTCATTGTCTAAATGTATTCTAATTTGTTTAAAAAATCTGATGATCCTTTAAGTAATGGTTCTGTACTGAATATACTGCATATATGTTTCTGCCACCTCACATCAGTATGTTTAGAGGATTACTAAAATTTGAAATGCCAAATCAAACAGTATGCCCACTTTACAGTTAGTGCTAAATACTGCCAAACTGTCCCTCAGAGAGGCTGTACCAACAATGTACAGTTCCAAACAGCATCTGAGAATGCCCCCTTCCCATGTACCTTTTAACCATTTCTAAATTTATCACCATTGATTTAACTGACATTTTTGTAATCATAAATAAACATAGGCATTTTTTTTCATGTGTACTATATTTCTTTTTCTTTGCCTGTACATTATAACCTTTGCCAATTTTTCTATTAGAATAGTCACATTTGTCTAACTTCTAAGGATTCTCTACATATTATGGAGATCAACCCTTTAAATGACACATATATTGCTAATAATTTCCCTAATTTGTTTTTCAACTTTGCTTATGATGTTTGACATTTTTTGGAAAAAACATGTCCATTTTTTTCTTTATGGTTTCTGATCTTTTTCATTCTCATAAAATCTAATGAGAGTTGACTCATTGTCATGGGCTGAATTGTATCCACCAAAAATGTGTGTCAACTTGGCTGCACTATGATTCTCAGTGGTTTGGCAGTTAATGTAATGATGTAATCGGGTAGTTACATAATGAATTAATCATCTCTCATGATGTGATCTGATGTTATCAGCCAATTAGTTGTAAGAATTAAGGTGGGATGCACAGTCTTGATCTCGTTAAGGAGAATTTCCCTGGGGTGTAGGCTACATCACCTTTTCTCTTACAGAGATAAATGGAGAGAGAAGTAAGCAGCAAAGGAGGGACCTGACTACCACCAAGAAAGAAGACCTGGGAACACAGTTCATCCTTTGGGCCCAGCATCCCTGCACTAAGAACCTCCTAGACTCAGGGGACCACTGATGCCAAGACACATGGAGATTGCCAAGGAATGTCAGAGCTATACATGTTGAAAGGTTACAAGGACCTTCCTCTAGAGCTGACAGAGAAGCCTTCCCCTAAAGCTGGTGCCCTGAATTTAGACTGCAAGTTTCCTACTATGACAGAAAAAAAGCTATTATAGCTTATTAAATTAATAAATGAAACCATTAAATACTAGAAGAGAATATGGTTGTCTTAGTCATATGGTGCTGCTATAACAGAAATACCACAAGTGGATGGCTTACTTATAATGGGAGCTCTGGTAGCATAGTGCCTAAGGCACTTAACTGCTAACCAGAAGGCTGGCAGTTCAAACCCACCAGCCACTCCTCGGAAGGAAGATAGGGCAATCTACTTCCGTAGTGATACAGCCTTGGAAACCCAAGGAGGGGTCGCTATGAGTCGGGTCCGACTCGATGGCACATAACAACAACAACAACATACTTATAATACTAATAATTACCATTTTTTAGTACTTACTACATTATAACCACTACATTAATGACAGATAATATGGTGTCTCAATACACATTATCTTATTTCTTCTCCCCAAAATTCCTAATAGAGCATCCCATGATTACCTCCATTTTACATAAACCCCACGTATTACAGTTCTCCAATGTATACTTATTAATACCTAATTGATAAGGCAGGGTTTAGCACCATTAATGCCAAATAGAAAAATAGACATTTCACATTATAAAGTATAAATTTTTCCAAACAGCAATAGAACATAATAATACATGTTGTTGTTGTTGTTATGTGCTGTCGAGTCGGCCCTGACTCATAGCGACCCCTCCTTGTGTTTCCGAGGCTGTATCACTACGGAAGTAGGATTGCCCAACCTTCCTTCCGAGGAGTGGCTGGTGGGTTTGAACCGCCAGCCTTCTGGTTAGCAGTCAAG
>NW_006922051.1:1567538-1579606 GCF_000298275.1 Orycteropus afer afer | reverse complement strand
GTGATGCTGCTCATTGGTCCAGTTGTGAGGATTTTTGTTTTCTTTATGTTGAGATGTAATCCATACTGCAGACTGTATTCTTCAACCTTCATCAGTAGGTTCCTTAAGTCATCCTCACTTTCAGCAGAGTATTAAAACTGTCTGATCAATATTAATTCTATGAATACTGACAAGCTTCCATTTGAGAATTAATTTTGTCAAACAACATCTTCTGAAATGGTTTGGTGATCCTGACTGGAATCATTGTCATGGCTTGTAAGGAGCTGCCTCAGGTGCCATTCAGTGGTTATCTATGCCCAGGCTGCTAAGGTCAATCAAAGGACCAGTTTGAAATAAAATGATAAGCCACAATAAAAGTCTAAAAATTAAATGAGGGTCTCAAAGATATTTTCAGATCTTAGCAGCAGCAGAAAGATTAGATTCTTCTTTAAGGTTTTTTTTTTTCCTGAAGTAATAATCTTATTTTATTATTTATTAAAATTATTAGTCTAACACTATATATATTTATAGGAGCTCTAGTAGCATAGTGCCTAAGGCACTTGACTGCTAACCAGAAGGCTGGTAGTTCAAACCCACCAGCAACTCCTCGGAAGGAAGGTTGGGCAATCTACTTCCATAGTGATACTACCTCGGAAACCCAAAGAGGGGTCGTTATGAGTCAGGTGTGACTCGATGGCACATAACAACAGCAACAACATATATATTTACATTCATACAAATATATATTCATAAACAGACAGTGCCCAGTTTACAAGCGAGTTCCATTCCTAAGTCTGTCTTTAAGTCAAATTTGTATGTAAACTGAAACAATTAGGTATAGTTTGTATCTAACAGTTAGTTAAATGTTTGTTTTGTTGTTATGTGCCTGTCCGACGACTCATAGTGACCCCTCCTTGGGTTTCCAAGGCGGTATCACTAGGAAAGTAGATTGCCCAACTTTCCTTCCTAGGAGTGGCTGGTGGGTTTGAACTGCCAGCCTTCTGGTTAGCAGTCAAAGGCCTTAGGCACTATGCTACCAGAGTCTTAGTATATAACATATACTTTACCTCTCTATGCATAAAAAACATTAAAGAAACACTTCCAGATACACTGAAACGTAACTAACATAATGATACAGTAATAATAATATGTTCATGCATGTTGCAAAGTAGCACCATTTGTTATTACCAACAATTGTATGTACCTCAAATTTTTAATGTAATAGGTTTTACAGTAGTTGGTTCATAATTACGGGTTTGTACATACGTCAGACATTCATAACCCAGGGAATGCGTGTAATGGTATTATTTTCTCACCTTTGATTTCTTAATTCATGCACCCCCTTTTTCATTTTTGCAACTTTTTTGTTTCACTAATAACAATAGAGAACAAAACTGCTCTGTCCAAAAGTTCCTAAAAGAAATGTTTTTTTAAAAGTTTACCTATAGGCTGGGACCTCTGAACTTTGGTTTGTTCTATTATTTATTAAAGTAAAAACTTTACCTCCAGCATAGAGGACTGCAAGTCACTGTTGGAACTTTAGGTCAAGACATTTTTCTAGTAAAGTTAACTAATTAGGAAAATGTTTTTGTTGTTTCGTTTTTGCCAAAGTTTGATGAGCTACAGTGGTAAAACAATAGGGCAAATATCTCTATTTTGGCACTGCTGTGCCAGTTTTATTTATTTATTTTTTACATGTTGCTTTAACAAAAATCAGCAACATGTGTTTACAAACACAGGGGAAGGGTGCAATTGGCAAACTAATATAGAAGGCACATGTTATTTGTGTAAAAATATAGCAATCTTTTTAATTTTAGTTATATATTTGGAACTGACACTGTATATAGGCAAATAATGTAAGTACAATATTACATAAATGTAGGCTAATATTGTGGCATTATGATTTTACTATTTGTAAAGGGGGAAATATATATGTCCTTATACTAACAGATTCTTTCATCTCCTAGATAAGACAAATACTAAGTGCTAATAGAAGGAGGCTAAGCTGTAGAACTCAAACTAAAAACTCATTGCCATCGAGTAGGATCTGACTCGTAGTGACCCCACCTTGGGTTTCCGAGGCGGTATCACTATGGAAGTAGATTGCCCAATCTTCCTTCCGAGGAGTGGCTGGTGGGTTTGAACCACTAGCCTTCTAGTTAGCAGTCAAATGTCTTAGGCACTACACTACCAGAGCTCCTAAGCTGTAGAACAGAGGGAAATAAAAAGGTAATAACAAAGGTACCTTAAAAATGGGCAAATCAAATAACCTAAAACTGTGCTAAATGGAGACACACTCCTAAATCTCACGACTAAAAGTAAAGTCAGCCTTTTGCCAGCTATTTACAAAAGAACTGAGGAAAATTGTTGTTGTTGTTACGTGCCATCGAGTTAACCCTGACTCATAGCAACCCCTCCTTAGGTTTCCCAGGCAGTATCACTATGAAGTAGATTGCCCCATCTTCCTTCCAAGGAGTAGCTGGTGGGTTTGAACCGCCAGCCTTCTGGTTAGCAGTCAAGTGCCTTAGGCACTATGCTACCAGAGCTCCTAAATTAGGAAGTATTAAATTAAGGATATCTCTGGTAGCATAGTGCCTAGGGCACTTGACTGCTAACCAGAAGGCTGGTGGTTCAAATCCACCAGCCACTCTTCGGAAGGAAGGTTGGGCAATCTACTTCCATAGTGATACTGCCTTGGAAATCCAAGGAGGGGTCGCTATGAGTCAGGTCCGACTCTATGGCACATAACAACAACAACAGATTTTTCTATGAACCAAAGAGTGTATAGAACTAGAAATTTTGAATTCATATTAAGTTTCTCTCTCTCTTTTTTTTTTTTAAATTGTGATTTGGGTTAAAGTTTACAGAGCAAATTGGTTTTCTATTAAAAAATTCATACACATTTTGTTTTGTGACATTCACTGCAATCCCTACAATGTAACAACTCTTCCCACTTCCTCCCTGTGTTTACCATTTCCCTTTCTTCTTCTTTCCTATCCTTTCATGTCTCCTGAGCTGTATCCCTGAGCAAACAGTGCCTTTTTGATCTTGTATGGTTGATTGTTCTAGAATTTCTGTGAGATTTTTAATTCATATTAAGTTTACATACAAGTGTCATAATGATAGCAGAATGTAGTATGAATTCTACCTGGGTGAGTCTACCTGACAATTAAAAGATGATTTTAAAATAATGCAATCTTACAACCTGGGGGGAAAAAAAAAAATAGGAAACCTCTTTTAATTGGTTTTAAAGGGTATCCTAAATAAAATAATCTCTACATAATAAGTTTCAAAAAGCTTATTTAGTTGATCTTAAAGCATTTCTAAGTAGTTTGTTATTGTAACATAAGGATTTTGCAACAGACATTTAATTCTACAATGAAACAAGGTATTCTCACATAATTCTTAAGGCCAACATTTAGCACTGTTGACAGTGATTAATATTCATAAAAATAAACAACAGAACACATAAGCTATATAATCTATAAAATATTTTCTCATGAATTATCTAATTGGATGTACAATACTGCTTTCCTGAGATAAATACGGTAATTTTTTATCATGGACAAGAAAATTCAAGTTTAAGCAATTATGTGACTTGATCACTTTGTACCACCAAATATAGATTCTATAGACCCACTGATATTTACTTAGTCCAGGGTTCAGTCAACAATGCCGGATTGATTAGTTAATAACAGCTTAAAATCAATTCTTCTTAAAGAAATGTCAATACCATTAACTGTTTGCCAACCAAAACACAAAATCCTCTTTTTCCTATTAAACTGGAAGAAATATACATAGAAAACAATCTAATAGAGTAACTAAATTGTGACCTGAAAAACTTACACACACACACACACACACAGAGTTGCCAGAGTCAATTTCAACTCATGGTGACCCTATATGTGTCAGAGTAGAACTGTGCTCACTAGGGTTTTCAATGGCTAATTGTTTTCAAAAGTAGATTGCCAGGCCTTTCTTCTGAGAAGCCTCTAGGCAAGCTTGAACTGCCAACCTTTCAGTCAAAAGCCCAGAGCTGTAAACTATCTGTATCACTTAGGGCTTCCAAAAAACACTCCTAAAGACAAATTTATGATCACCTAGACAAAGTCAGTACAATACACAAACACAATCAATACACAAAGACGAAGCACAAAAGCAAGACTATAACCTTATATGACTCAACAGATTTTTAGTTCATCACAAACTCAACTTACTTTCTGTTTTCCTGCTGATAATCAATTTATTTTCCAATTCTTCAAGCACACTATGCTCAATTTTGAAGTCATTCTTTTGGTTGTAGAAATGACTGTGTTTCTCTTTTTCTAAGTTAGTAACCCTTCAGGAAAAGAAATACATGGTATAAGTATATTTTTACATTATTTAAAGTATGAAGACAATAATAATAATCACTACTTTATATTTGGTCAATTCACGTAATGAGTCAAAATACAATTGCTTGTATTAATAAGGCTAAGGAGTCAAAATATTCATTACAAAAATGAAGTTCAACTAAAATTATATGTAATTTGAATTATTTAAAATAAAAAATGTTAGTTTAAGAAAACAGAATCATAGATTGCCCTGAAAATATATAAGACTATGGGTTACAACTTAATATTCCTATGGCTGGAAAACAGTTGTCACTGCTAATGATTGCTCTCAATTGTAGATAACTGTTAACTCTGTAACCTTCTCAAGATGTTTAATCTCTTCCAGTGTGAATGTCCTCATCACAAAAATGTGAATAATCATCATTATGTACTACCTAATGAGGCTGTTATTAATATCAAATGATATAATGTATATGAGAAATCTATATACAGCAAAAAAGAAAAATCCATACAGAAATACAAGCTATTAGTATTATTAACTAAACAAAAATTTTGAGAGAGAAAAAATGTACAAAGACAGGAAATTTAGTATATTTAAGGGATATCTTCTGTATTTAATTCAAAGCTTCTTTCATCTTATCTTTGCTCTTTTGGAGTTTATTCAGTCTGCTAACAAGGAACTCTAATTGCTACTTTGAACCCTGGGGTAAAACAAGAAATCACTATCAAGGAAGTTCTTTGGTTGGGAAAAGAAATGAATTTCCACAGCACTTGTTTTCTTTCTCCCAGAAGACAGAAATTAATATAAATACTCGAATTCTTCACTAATCTTAGATTTACTGAGAGGTGGAGTATCTCTGGGAGCTCTGGTGGCATAGTGCCTAAGGCATCTGACTGCTAACCAGAAGACTGGAGGTTCAAACCCACCAAGAGCTTGCTAAGATATGATTCCCTTAGCCTTGCAGCAGCCACATGTGGCCTGGGCCAATCTCACCTTTCACCCAAATATGCTTTTTAAATATTACACTTAATTTGTCTCCATTAATAATATTTCTAATTCTGTGCTTGTTACTCTGCCAGCAGCGGCAGCGCATAACTTTCTTGCTGTCATGCATATCCTGTGTCCATGGCAGACATTACTATTGATCGTGTTAATTTCCCTACCCCAACCAGAGCCTAGATGTGCTCGCTTCTCATTCCTCAACAAGGACTTCAGCAGTCACTCTCAGTCTATCAGAGTTGACATACAGACTGAAGTTCGTTTCATATCTCTATTCTCCCCTTGCTTCCTCTTCTAAAATATCTATATTACAAATTGTGCTTTTTTATTCTTTGTAGTCAATGAGAATTGTTGGAAAGAAGTAACACTCTTCCAATGGGTTTTTCTAGTACTCTTTTCAGTGAATTTTTCCACTACTCTGTAAGAGATGAAGAAATCCTACTCAGAACTATAAAACTGTCACTATGGGAGACAAAGTGTCTATACTGACATACCCACTAGCTTGCTGATATCTATGGACATTAACTATTTGGTGGGCATTATTCCACTTGGAGAAAAACAGAAACTAGGACTCCTAATTTGCAGTTCAATTCTATCTATGGCAAGGCACTTTGGAAATCAAAATATATAACTGTATGTTTGTAAATTCTAAATATTAAAGATGTGAGTATTATATACATGCAGTGAAAACTCAATTACAGAATAATTTTTCAAAATTCAAACAGGATGCTTTTGTACTGGGGGAATGTCTAAACACAGAACTGCCACTAATTTCCAACCATAGTCCATTTCTTACAACAGCCTCCTTCTCTCTTGAGTTCTTCGGAAAATCAATACTGTATAAATTCAAAGCAATATTTTTAATAAAAGCTCTCAACTAAAGGGTAAGGTGGCATGCTCTGAGTTCCAGTCTTTTTTTATCATTCCTCATTCAATAAATATTATTGGTTATTTAAAGAAAAAATACATATTCATTAAAAATTAACTTCTCAATTATCTTGGACATAATGTGCAAGATGAATTCGAGTGGAGAACAAACTGAGGGAAGGAGACTAAAAGGCCATTGCAAAAATATAACCCAAAGACACAGACTTTTCATTGAAACTGTTCACTCAAAAACATTACCAAGGGATTACCTACATTTGAAAAGTAAAAAATGCATTCAATCTAATATTTAATATGAGATCTGAAGAAACAGCTGTTTTGTTTTGCTTGAAATAACTGATTCAAATTGGTAAAAATAAATCAGATTGAAATAACGCTGCTTAAACTGAACTTTATATTGTTGTTAGTTACTGTTGAGTCAATTGTGATCCACGGCAGCCCAACGTGTGCAGAGCAGAATGGCTCCACAGCATTTTCACGATTGTGACGTTTGGAAGCCAACTGCTAGGACTTTTTACTGAGGCACTTCTGGATGGATCCACACCATCCCCTTTCAGCTAATAGTTAAGCGCTTACCCATTTGTGCCACTCAGCAGCCACTAGTATATACTAGTGTATCTGTCCCTTTCACACCCCCTATTTTCCCCTGATTTTATACAGTAAAACCTGTGATATCTGGAACCTAGGAAAACTGACTGGGTGTTTATGAAATAGGATTCTTAATAGAGAGTGACAGAAAAGTGGTCTGTACTCTGTCAAAGAGTGGAAAACCTGTCAGACCCAGAAAACAAAGGCAGTCCCCTTCAAGTTCCGGTGCTCACAGGTTTCATTCTTCAATAACCTAGTGACTAGAACTGTAAAATTTAATGTAGGACTGAGGAGGTAGAGCAAAATTAATTTTATATGGTCCATAAAGTGGCTAATTATATCATTTGAAGATATGTTTTTATACTTACTGATTTTTAAATTTTTCAGCTGTGCGTATGAATTCTGCTTTCTTAGTTCGAATAGCTTTCTGCTTCCAGTTCTGAAGCTGAAAAGTTCGAATTCCACCTAAAGTACTAAAACTGCCATCATTCTGAATAAAAACAAAATAAATTTATCATCAATAATAAAAATAATCATTCCTACACTTATGGCATATGCATCTAAGCCAAACTCTCACTTAGAAGAATGATCCCATTTTTTCAAAATTTAAAAGGCAAAACTTAGTACAATTTATGTTTTGTTTTATAGTGTATGAACTATGAGACCCATTATGCACTACTGTCAAGTTTTTTTTATTAAATTGTCAAGAAAGTGACTAGTCAAATACGAATGAGCAGATTTTGAAAAATAATCAAGAATACTAATTTTCAACTCCCTAGGGAGCAAATCATCTACCAATATTACCAAGAAACTGATTAACAAAGCTGATATATCTCTATATAATATATATATATATATAAAAATATAGATATATACATAATATATCTATATTATATATCATACAGCAGATACACCCACTCTTCACCTATCAACAAGGTTCTGTTCCAAAGACGCGGTTGTTATGTGAAAATTGGCATTATGTGAAAATGGATGGTGATCACATCAGATCACAAAATGGGATAATGACTGCATTATTACATGACTGCCAATCACATCATTACATAACCTGTGAGAATCATGGCCCAGCCAAGCTGACACAAAACCTTAACCATCATAGCCAGAGTTATTTTCACTTCACATCTTGGTTGTTCATTACTGCCAGATGTGTGTCGTTAAACAGAACAGATAGTAGACTTTTTACTACTGTCATAAACACAAAATGCTGGATAATAAGATAGTCAATAAGTGAGGAGTAGGTGCATATCAAAGCTGATATCTATTATTAGCTCTTTGAAATCAAGTCCAATTTTCATTGATCTTTCTTTCGCATGCTTCCAGTGTGCTTCTCCTAGTGGAATATAATTTTAACAACATTAGTAGGAACATAATTGCCAAGAAAATGTATGTCCTAGTCCCAAATCATATAATATATGTTTAAGTATATTCATAAAATGGAATAGCTATGTGATTAGGTCAACCATTTTGTCAAGAGGAAGAAACGGCTTAGGCAGAGGAAAAAAGGTTAAGAGAAATGTGGAATTTTTTTCAGCAACATAAAATGTCAATAATGGAGCTTCTTGGGGGATAATTTGGGACCAATCTTATTTAACTTTTAAAAAATATATTTTGTGGAATAGAAGTATTTATCTTAAGATTCTTAAGTAGAAATGTTAATGTCCACAGGTTGTTTCTCATTCTTTCCTTCAGTCAAATAAATATGGCTTGAACATTTCCTTTCCAATCTCGATGACTTTTTTTATTTTCTCCCTAGCTTCCCAGGCTAAACCTCCAGTGAACAGAAGTGGTGGGAAAGGATATTCTTGCTTTGTTCCTGATTTTAGATGCACAGCTTTAAATCTTTCATCATTAAATATATTAGCAGTAGGCTTTTTATAGATGCTTTTATCAGGTTGAGGATGTCTTCTTCTATTGCTAGTTTGAGGATGTTTATCATGAAAGAATGTTGGCTTTTGTCAATGTTTTCTGCATCTATTGAGATAAACATGTGGTTTCTGTCCTTTCTTTTATTAAAATGGTGTATGAATTGCTTTTTGTATGTTGAAACAGCTTCATATGCCTGGGATAAATCCCAATACATCATGGTATCTAATTCTTTTTATCCTGCTGACTTTGGTTTGCTAGTACTTATTGAGTTTTTGCATCTGTATTCCTAAGGGATATTTCTTGGTAGTTTTCTTTTCTTGCAATGTCATCTGGTTTTGTTATGAAGGTAATACTAGTCACAGAACAATTGAGAAGTATTCCCTACTCTTCTTTCTGAAAAAAAAGTTTGTTACAAACAACAACAATTATACTTACATTTACCTTTACCAGTGCTCTTTATTAATGTTATTCTTTATACAGATTTGACTTACTGATTAGCATCCTTTTAACTCAGCTTTAAGAAATACACATTCAGTAATTCTTGTAGAGTAGGCCTAGCAACAAATTCTCTCCATTTTTGTTTATTTGAGAACAACTTAATTTCTCTTTCATTTTTGAAGGATAGTTTTGTTGGACATAGAATTCTTGGTGGACAGTCTTTCTACATTTTAGACTACGTTATCCCACTGCCTTCTGATCTCCATGGTTTCTGATGAGCAATTAGTTGTTACTATTACTGAGGAGACCTTATACATGATGAGTTGCTTCTCTCTTGGAGCTTTCCAGATATTCCCTTTTCTTTTGATTATAATGTGGCTAGCTGTGTATCTCTGTGAATTCTTCCTACCTTGAGTATACATACTGAGCTACAACAATTGTACATTAATGTTTTTAATCAAATTTGTCACATTTTTGGCCATTCTTTATTCAAATATTCTTTTTGTCCTTTTCTCTCTCTGGTCTCTGTATGAGATTCTCATTATATATACGTTGGTATGCTTGAAGCATTTACTCCAAATGAGAACATTGCTGCCTCAGGGAGAGAAGACACAGCCCTATTTTGGGGGGTGGGGGGAACACAACCCCATACATATACTAGTATGACGCTGTTAGAGATACTTTTTTTAAAATCTTAACAACTAAAATGATCAGAATGGTGGGCTGGGAACAAGAGGAAAATAGCATCTGAGACAGAGTACAGAGTAAAGAGATTAGTAGTTGTTATGGATTGAATTGTGTCTCCCTCAAAAGATATGATGAAGTTCTAACCTTTTATTATGGGTTGAATGGTGTCCCCAAAATATATATGTCAACTCGCTAGGCTATGATTCTCAGTGGTTTGGCAGTTATGCAATGATGTAATGTGTCAATTATGTAATGATGTAATAATCCTTCAGGATGTGATTTGATGTGATCAGCCAATCTTTTGTAAGGGGATTACTCACCAAAACCAAACTCATCAAGTCGACTCTGACTCATAGCGACCCCCTTTGGGTTTCTGAGGCAGTAAATCTTTACAGAAGTAGATTGCCCAGCTTTCCTTCTGCAGAGTGGCTGGTAGGTTTGAACCACCAGCCTTCTGGTTAGCAGTCAAATGCCTTAGGCACTACGCCACCAGAGCTCCTAAGGGAATTACAGTGGGACACAAAACATTTATTCAGGTCACAGCCCTGATCTGATTAAGTGGTGTTCGCTGGGGATGTGGCCTGCATCACTTTTTATCTTACAAGAGATAAAAGGAGAGAGAAGTAAGGAGAGGAGGGACCTGACTACCCCAGAAAGAAGAGCCAGGAGTGGAGCATATCCTGTGGACCCAGGGTCTCTAAGCTGAGAATAAACCTCCTAGACCCAAGTGAAGAGTGATGCTAAAGCACATGTAGATCTCTAAGAGACACTGGGCCCACAAATATTGAAAGGAGGCAAGGACCTTTCCCCAGAGCCAAAAGAGAGAAAGCTTTCTCCTAAATGTCAGTGCCCTGAATATGGACTGGCAGCATCCTAAACTGTGAAAGAATACATTTTGTTTGTTAAAGCCATCCACTTATGGTATTTCTGTTAGAGCAGCACTACATATATAAGACGCCCTTGGTACTGGGGAAACGTGATCTTGTTTGGAAGTAGTCTTTGAAGATGCTACTGGTTAACATGAGGCATACTGGAGTAGGACGGGTCCTAATCCAATATGAGTGGCATCCTTATAAAAAGAGAAGAGGTACAGAGACAAAGAGAGAAGAACACTATGTGATGACAATTAACTTGTAGTTACAAGTCAAGGAATGTCTGGGGCTACCAGAAATTGGGAGAAATAAAAAAGAATATTCTCCAAGAACCTTCAGAGAAGGATGGCCCTACTAAGATCCTAATCACGATTTCTTGCCTCCAGAACTGAAAGACAGAAATAAATTTCTGTCCTGTAAGTCCTCTAGTTTATGGTATTTGTTATGGCAACCCTAGAAAACTAATACAGTCGTCTTCAGTCTTGAAACGCAATGAGTGAGAGGGGTTATAAACAAGTAATACACAAAACTTATAAAGCATGTTGTTGTTGTTATGTGCCATGGAGTCGGCCCCGACTCATAGCGACCCCTCCTTGGGTTTCCGGGGCAGTATCACTATGGAAGTAGATTGCCCAAACTTCCTTCCGAGGAGTGGCTGGTGGGTTTGAACCACCAGCCTTCTGGTTAGCAGTCAAGTGCCTTAGGCACTATGCTACCAGAGCATACATAGGATATAGTATTACTTATAATAATCGATGGGAAATTAATGTAATTCCATATCCCAGGAACCAATATAGACTAACAATATAAAATATTTCAAAAAAATTCAGATATAATTAGCTCAAAATAATTTAAAGGAAGCTTAGATATGCTGGTAGTCACCACCAATGTCATGACGCTGTCACCAGGGAATTTCTCTCTCAAAAGACCGTTCTTTGATTTCACTGTCAGGGTTAGTAGGAACATTATTTAATATTACAAATATTCAACCTCAGTGTTAGCCTGTAAGAATGTGTGTGTGTGGGGGGGGCCTGTTGGAGTCTAAAAACTGGTAACACACTGCTGAACCACTTAAGAATCTCGAAATATGGTATGACTGTGATTCTTTTTTTTTTCTCCCAAAGCCCAAACACTGCGAGGAATGCTACCCCAATGTTGCTCTTAGGTTTGCCTTTCCTAAAGAGGTGAGATGGTATAAAGCAGGGTTTCTCAACCTCAATTATCATCTTAACTCTTTGTTGTGGGGGCTATCCTGTGCACTGTTGGAGGTTTGGCAGCATTCCTGGCTTCTACCCACTAGATCCCAGTAACATTACTACCACTACCCCCAGCTGTGATAATGAAAATGTTTCCAGACATTTCTAAACATCTTCTGGGGGTCAATAGTACTCCTGATTGAGA
>NW_006922051.1:1553692-1563485 GCF_000298275.1 Orycteropus afer afer | reverse complement strand
TTCACAACACCCTTCCTTCAGGATTGGACAGATCCACAAACATTTTGTGAGTGCCTACTGTGTTCCAGTGGTGTAGTGCCTAAGGCATTTGATTGCTAACCAGTAGGCTGGCAGTTCAAACCCACCAGCCACTCCTCAGAAGGAAGGTTGGGCACTCTACTTCTGTAGTGATACTGCCTCGGAAACCCAAGGAGGGGTTGCCATGAGTCGAATCTGACTCGATGGCAGTGAGTTTGGTTTGATTTTTTGGTTACTGTGTTCCAGGCACTAACCAGACATACTTCTTGGTTCTAGGAATACAACAATGAATAGAACTCCCAAAAATTTCTGCTCTCATGGATCTTTCACTTTTATAGGGGGAGAAAGACAATATAATAAGCCATAGGCTATATTATATACTTTTATTATCTATTTTTCAATTATCTTTCTGCCTTCATAAAATATATAAGTTTATGAAGTCAAAAATTTTTGGAAGTTTTATTCACTATTGTATTTCCAGCACAAAAAGTATGCCTGGTTAGTTCCTGGAATAGAGTAACTATAGGGTCCTTCGATGGCGATTTACACTCAATTGCTGGCCTAAAGGTTGGCAGTTTAAACCCATCTAATGATAATGTTTTGGTAGCATAGTGGCTAAGACATTTGCCTGCTAACCAGATGGCTGGCGGTTCAAACCCACCAGCCACTCCTCGGAAGGAAGGTTGGGCAATCCTACTTCCGTAGTGATACTGCCTCGGAAACCCAAGGAGGGGTCGCTATGAGTCGGGTTTGACTCGACGGCACATAACAACAACAACAACAATGATAATGTGGAAGAAAAGGCCTGGTGATTTTCTTTTGTTAATATTATACTCAAGAGCAGTTCTACTCTGTAACACATGAGGTCACCATGAGTTGGCAGTGACTCAACAGCAATGGGTTGTTTTTTATTTTTAAGTACTATGGAAAAAACAAAATAGTAAAATCAGAATATGGCACAGGATCTGCTGGGTAGGGGGACTTTAGTTCAGGGAGTTCATGGAAAGCCTCACTGAGCTGATGGCATTTGAACAAAGATATGTAAAGGAGGTGATAGAATAAGCCATGAGATTATAGGAGAAAAGCATTCCAAGCAGAGGTGGGGAACAATTACAAAGCTCCTGAGGTAAAACAGTGCTTAGCATGTCTGAGGGATCACAAAGAGTGGGGTATGGCCACAGCAGAGTCAGGGCAGGGCACTGGAGATGAGGTGTCAGGGAGACAGCTCCTTGGCCCTTTAGGCCATGGTAAGGACTTTGGTTTTCATTCAGAGTGAGGTAAGTACCCCTTGGGGGATTCTGAGCAGAACAGTGTCATGACCAGACAGAACTGCCCTGGCTGTTCAATAGACTTTACCAAAGCAAAGATGAAAAAGAGAAACCAACTACAAAACTATTTTAGCCAGGGGAGAAATGATGCTTTAGGCAAGGGGGGTAGCTGTGGAGGTGGTGAGAAGAGCTGGATTCTAATGGACTTAGTCTGAAAGTAGAAGACAGGAACTGCACATGCTTTGGGTGTGGGCTGTGAGAGATGAGCCAAGGTCTTTGGCCTGAGCAACCAGATTCAACACTTCTGAGGCACTCACTGGAGAAAGGGGTCTTAAGTGATCTTTGGAAACACCTCTGCCTTGGCCTTTCCCATATTCTATTTCTCACTGTGTTCCCAGCACCTGTTACAATAGAGCAATCACCATTTATTGGGCCCTGAGTCTATCTTCAACAAGCATTAATGCCAGAGGCTTAGCAGACATCTCTAATTTTCAAAACTAGGGAATGCGCATATGATTAGCTCCAATTTTTAAAGAAGAACCTGAGTACCCAAAAGGAAAACTATTTTCAGGGTTTCCACTCAGGTCTTCCTCCACTCCAAAATCTCCACCACACGGAGGCGTCCCATTAGAAGCTGTTAAACGCACACACCAACAAACAGCAACCTCTGGCACGAGCAAGGCCTCAACAAAAGGAGGTGAAGAGCGCGCCATCACTTCTTGGGCCGCACAGAAGCGAGCTCCGGGACACACCTGTTCAGAAAGCGCTGGGGTGCCCCGTCCTGCCTCCAGGGCTTGTACTCCACCGGGGCCCACGCCCAGCACCACAGCAGCACCTGAAACTTCTAGATTTACCTGTTGCGACGCCGGCGCAGCTCCCACGCCCGTGCTGCTGGTGGCCGCGCCCGCCCCTGCCACAGCCCCAGCTACAGCGGTGGCCGCCGCCGCCACGACGACTGTCGTCAGGGCAGCCATCTTTCCTCGTCGATCGGCTTGGGTCGCTCTGGCCACGCGGGCCTGGGAGTTAACCGCTTCGGCAGTGCCGACCCTGTAGAAGATTCGTTGTCCGCGTGAACCTCCGGATAAACGAACTGGGAGGGCCACCCCGCGGAGATGCGGTGCGGAGCGCGGGGGGCGGGACCGAAACGAGGGGCGGGGCCGACATGCAGAATGGGGTGCGGCGGGGCGGGGCAGTACGGAGGTGCGGAGCAGGGTAGGGATGTGGGGCCAGGAGCTGCGGGCGTGCCGAGATGTGGAGGGGTTCCTGGAAGGGGGAGTGGTGGACAGGGACTTAGGTGTGCACTGTAACCTGCTTTGTAAGCTTTTTCTGTGTGCATGTGTGTGTGTGTGTGTGTATACACACACACATAAACCAAAAAAGCAAACTCACTGCCAGTCAAGGCAAACCAGACTCATAGGGACCCCTCCTTGGGTTTTCCAGGCAGTATCACTACGGAAGTAGATTGCCCAACTTTTCTTCTGAGGAGCGAGGAGTGGCAGTTGGGTTTGAACCATAAGCCTTCTGGTTAGCAGTCAAATGCCTTAGTCACTATGCCACCAGAGCTCCTTTGGTTTTATAAACACACACACACACACATACGTATATGTATCTATAGGGCGCTCTGGTAGCATAGTGATGTGGGGGGTGGAGCTGCTTGCAGGGCGGAGATGTGGAGGGGTGCCGGAAAGGAACCACCAGCCTTCTGGTTAGCAGTCAAATGCCTTAGGCACTACCCTACCAGAGCTCCCTATATATACATACATGCATATCTATATTGAGCTCTGGTAACATAGTGCCTAAGGCACTTGACTGCTAACCAAAAGGCTGGTGGTTCAAACCTACCAGCCACTCCTCAGAAGGAGGGTTGGGCAATCTACTTCTGTAGTGATACTGCCTGGGAAACCCAAGGAGGGGTTGCTATGAGTTGGTTCCGACTTGTTGTTGTGTGTCGTCGAGTCAAACCCGACTCATAGCGACCCCTCCTTGGGTTTCCGAGGCAGTATCACTACGGAAGTAGGATTGCCCAACCTTCCTTCCGAGGACTAGAGGGCACATAACAACAACAGTATCTGTCTCTGTCTCTGTCTCTCAACACCAAAGGAGCTCTGGTGGCAGAGTGTCTAAGGCACTTGACTGCTAACCAGAAGGCTGGTGGTTCAAACTCACAAACTGCTCCTGGAAAGAAAGGTTGGCCAATCTATGTCCCTAGTGATATCACCTCAAAAACCCAAGGAAGGGTCACTATGAGTCGGATCCAATTTGAAGGCAGGTAGTTTGTTTTTTTTTGGTTGCATAAAACCAAACTCACTGCCATGGAGTGGATTCTGACTCATAATGACCCCCATTGAGTTTCCCAGGTGGTAAATCTTTACGCTAGTAGATTGCCCAGTCTTACTTCCAGGGAGTGGCTGGTTGGTTTGAACTACCCAGCTTCTGGTTAGCCGTCAAATGCCTTAGGCACTGTGCTACTGGAGCTCCATGTATACGTGTGTGTGTGTGTGTGTGTGTGTGTATTTCATGGTAGAACTTCTTTCTAGGTTCCAACTATGGGCTGAGGAGCTCTGGTAGCACAGAGGTTAAAGCATTCAGCTGCTAACCTAAACTTCCCCATTGAAACCCACCAGCATGCTCAGTGAGAAAAAGACAGGCGTTCTATTTCCATGAAGATTTATAGCCTTGGAAACGCTATGGGGGCAGTTCTATTCTGTCCTATAGAGTCGCTATGAGTTGAAATATAATGGAAGTGGGGTTTTTTTTGGTTTTTTTGTACTAAGAGCTGGTGAAACTTGAGTGCAAGCGAAAAAACATTATTGATGGGTGTGAACAATAAACTACACTTCACATTTTCAAAGAAAAAAAAAAGCATGCCCTGTACCGACAAATATCAGATGCAGAAACAACATAGTTGCTACTTCATTAAGATAAGAGAAACTCTAAAGAGACTATGTTGGGATGGCAATAAAACACCCTACATGCCTCCTCAGTCACTGTGATATTTGAGCTGTTTTCTGGATGCATCCTTTTTCCTTCTTTAGAATAATCCATCCATAAATTCAATCAATATTGCACTCCTACTTCATTATAGGTGTTTAAGACTGAATAACACAAAGAGAATATAATTGAAGTCTGAGAAATGAGTCTTCCAACATCAATCAAGAGAAGAGGAAGGAGAGACTGAGAAGTGTGTGAGAAGGTAGGGAAATCAGAAGTCTGTAGAAGAAAGTGTTTCTAGAAAGAAGGAAAGATTAACCTGCAGTATGTGGCCCAGAAGAAAAGACTGAAATGGATGTCAGAAGAGACTCTGAAACTTGCCTTTGAATGGAGAAATGATGAAATGACAGGATAAAAGAGCTGAACAGGAGATTTCAAAGAGCAGCTCGAGCAGACAAAGCCAATTACTGTAATGAAATATACAAAGACCTGGAGTTAGAAAAACAAAAGGGAAGAACATACTCAGCATTTCTCAAGCTAAAAGAGCTGAGGAAAAAAATTTAAGCCTTGAGTTGCAATATTGAAAGATTCTACGGTCAAAATATTGAATGATGCTGTTGTTGTTGTTTGCCGTTGAGTCAGCCCTGACTCATAGCAACCCCTCCTTGAGTTTCCGAGGCAGTATCACTACGGAAGTAGGAATGCCCAACCTTCCTTCCGAGGAGTGGCTGGTGGGTTTGAACCGCCAGCCTTCTGGTGAGCAGTCAAGTGCCTTAGGCACTATGCTACCAGAGCTCCCTTGAATGATGCAGGAAGCATCAAAAGAAAATGAATACGCAGAGTCACTGTAGCAAAAGGAACTGGACAATGTTCATCCATTTCAGGAGGTGGGATATGATCTAGAACCAATGGTATTGAATGAAGAAGTCAAAGCTGCACTGAAGGAACTGGCGAAGAACAAGGCTTCAGGATTTGACGGAATACCTATTGAGATGTTTCAACAAACGGATGCCCCACTGGAGGCACTCATTTGGTTATGCCCAGAGATTTGGAAGACAGCTACCTGGACAACTGACTGGAAGATATCTGTATTTGTACCCATTCCAAAGAAAGGTGATCCCACAGAATGCGGAAATTATTGAACAATATCCACGCAAGTAAAATCTTAACTGAAGGTAAGTAAAAAATGGTTGCAGCAATATATTGACAGAAACTTCCAGAAATGCAAGCTGGATTCAGAAGAGGATGAGGAACGAGGGATATTATTGCTGATGTCAGATGGATCTTGGCTCAATGCAAAGAATACCAGAAAGATGTTTACTTGTGTTTTATTGACTATGGAAAAACATTTGATTGTGTGGATCATAACAAATTGTGGATAACATTGAGAAGAATGGGAATTTTAGAATACTTAATTGTACTCACGAGGAACCTGTACATAGACCAGGAGACTATCATTTGAACAGAACAAGGGGACACTGCATGGTTTAAAATCAGGAAGGGAGTGCGTCAGGGTTGTATCCTTTCACTATACTTATTCAATCTATATGCTGAGCAAATAATCCAAGAAGCTGGACTATATGATGAAGAATGTGGCGTCAGGATTGGAGGAAGAATCATTACCAGCTTGCAATACGCTGATGACACAACTTTGCTTTGCTGAAAGTGAGGATGACTTAAAGCACTTACTGATGAAGATTGAAGAATACAGTCTGCAGTATGGATTACATCTCAATATAAAGAAAGCAAAAATCCTCACAACTGGACCTATAAGCAGCATCATGACAAATGGGGAGAAGATTGATGTTGTCAAAGAGTTCACATTGCTTTCTACAAAAGACACCACTGGAAGCATCAGTCAGGATATCAGAGGACATATAGCACTGGCAAGTTGGCTGCAAGGGACCTCTTTCAAGTGCTGAGGAGCAGAGATGTCTCCTGGAAGACTAAGGTGCGCCTGACACAAACCATGATATTTTCAATCACCTCATATACATGTGAGAACTGGACAATAAATAAAGAAGACCGAAGAAGAATTGATGCTTTTGAGATGTGGTGCTGGTGAAGAATGCTGAAAGTACCAGGGACTGCTAAAAGAAACTAACAAATCTGTCCTGGAGGAAGTGCAGCAAGAATGCTCCTCGGAAGCGAGAATGGCCAGACTTGGTCTCACCTAGTTTGGTTGTGTTGTCAGAAGGGACCATTCTCTAGAGAAGGATGTCATGCTTGGTAAGGTGGAGGGTCAACGAGGGAGGGGAAGGCCCTCAATGAGATGGATTGACACAATGGCTATGGCTATGGGGTCAATTATAGCAGGGATCATGGAGCTGACGTGGGACTGGGCAGTGTTTCATTCTGCTGTGCTTAGGGTCTCTATGAGTCAGAGGTGACTCGATGGCACATAACAACAACAACAACATGTGGCCCAGAGGATGAGTGTGATGAGGTCAGAGAAATGATGACTGGATTTGGCAGTGGCCAACCTGACAAGAGCAGTGTCAGTGTGGTGGTGAGGATCAAAGCTTGACTGAATAGGCTGAGGAGAGAGAGGAGGTAGGTACAAACAATGTCTTTAGACAACTCTTTGGTGCATTTTGCAGTGCAGATGATCAAATAATCTGGTAGCTGGATACAAAAAGGACATGGGGGTGATGTGTGACCTCCTCTAACTTCACAAGAGAAAGAGTCAAGATGAACATCAACAGCCCAAGGCTGGTTCCTATGAGGTGGAGGTCTGACATGCCACCACCCTCCAACATTTTTTACCAATTCTAACAACTCTCCCTTCCTTGGCAACTGCCACTTCTCCACTGGGTTCAATAATTTGTTGCAATGGCCACACCAAGCTCAGAGATAATACAGTTATGAAGTTTATTAGGGAAATAACAGGTTACAATTCAGGATTGGGAATGCTCAGGATACAGTTCTTGGATCAGGATAGCCTCCCTTCAGCGGTACTCAAAGACAGGTGTCTCTCTGGCCCTCGACCCCTCAGTCTGGCCTCTTCCCTGCTCTGGCAAGTGTTACAAAGCTCTTTTAGCCTTGCCAATATATGCCTAGAAGTGCCACACTCTACCAGCAAGCCTTCTGCCCAAAGATACTCAGTTTTCTCAATCTGTAGGCCAGGAAGCCCACCACTCTGTCTCATGCAATCTCTGAATTTTGCTGCCTCTGCTGCTGCTATTTCTCTGCCACTGCTTCTCCCTGTCTCTAATCATCTCAGGAAAGTGTTACAACTCTCTCTCTGTCTCCTGAGTTGAGGACATTCAGCATAGGGATCTGAGATCCAAAGGATGTGCTCAACTCCCTGGCTCTTCTTTCTTGATGGTAGTGAGATTTCTTTTCCCTTCTGAGGGGATGGCTCTTTTTAAGCCTAGTGGATGGCAAAACTGACCAGTCCCCACATTAGTATTCCATATGCCTTATTTCCTTGGTCCCACCTACACAAGGATGCCATACTTCTTATTTACATTATTAGCAAGCTATCCCACTTCTCGCAGTGGGCCACAAGCAGCTCACATTTGCACAGTAATCTGGTGGGAGTCACAAACACCATGGCTGTTGTTGTTAAGTGCTGTTGAGTCAATTCTGACTCATAGCAACCATCCATACAACAGAGCACTGCTTGGTCCTGCACCATCCTCACAGTCCTTGCTATGCTTGAGCCCATTGCTGCAGCCAGAGGGTCAATCCATCTTGTTGAAGGTCTCCCCCTGTTTTTCTGACCCTTTATTTTACGAAGCATGATGTCCTTCTTCAGGGACTGGTCCTTTCTGACAACATGACCAAAGTGGTGAGAGAAAAAAAGTCTCGCCATTCTCACATCTAAGAAGTATTCTCACTGCACTTCTTCCAGGACAGTTCTTCTGGCAGTCCATGGTATTTTCAGTATTCTTCACCAACACCACAATTCAAATGCACCATCTTCTGCAGTCTTCCTTACTCATGTCCAGCTTTCACATATATATGATGCAATTGAAAACACCATTGCTTGGGACAGGCACACCTTAGTCTTCAAAGTGATATTTTTGTTCTTTAACACTTTAAAGAGGCCCTTTGCAGCAGATTTGCTCAGGCAATATGACTTCTGATTTCTTAACTACTGCTTCCATGAATGTTGAGCATGTATCCAAGTAGAATGAAATCTTTGACATCTTCAATCTTTTCTCCATTTTGTGCTGTTGCTTACTGGTCCAATTGTGAGGATTTTTGTTTTCTTTTTGTTGATGTGTAATCCATACTTAACACTGTGTGTAGTCTTTGATCTTCATCAGTAAGTGCTTCAAGTCATTTTCACTTTCAGCAAGCGAAGTTGTATCATCTGCATATCGCAGGTTGTTAATGAATCTTCCTTCAATTCTGATGCCACCTTCTTCATATATTCCAACTTCTAGAATTATTCTCTCAACATACAGATTGCATAAGTATGGTGAAAGTTACAACTCTGACACACACCCTTCCTGATTTTACAGATACCATATGGTATCCCCTTGTTCTATTCAAACCACTGCCTCTTGGTTTATGTATATGTTCCTCATGAGCACAATTAAGTGTTCTGGAATTCCCTTTCTTCACACTGTTATCCATAATTTGTTATTATCCACACAGTTGACTGCCTTTGCATAGTCAGTAAAACACAAGGAAACATATTTCTGGTAATCTTTGCTTTCAGACAAAGTCCATTTGACATCAGCAACGATATCCCTCATTCTACATCATCATCTGAATCGAGCTTGCATCTCTGCAAGTTCCCTATAACATACTTCTGCAACCGTTTTTCAATTATCTTCAGCAAGCTTTTACTTGTGTGAAAGTATGATATTATTCAATAATTTCCACATTCTGTTGGATCACCTTTTTCTGGAAAGGATACAAATATAGATCTCTTCCAGTCAGTTGGTAGGTAGCTGTCTTCCAAATTTCTTAGCATAAACGAGTAAGTACCTCCAATACTGTATGTGTTTGTTGAAACATCTCAATGGATAGTCCGTCACTTCCTGGAGCCTTGTTTTTTTGCCTGTTCCTTCAGTGCAGTTTAGATTTCTTCCTTCTATACCATTCGTTCTTGATCATATACTACCTCCTAAAATGGCTGAACGTTGACCAATTCTTTTTGGTACAGTGACTGTATTTCTTCCATCTTTTTTTGATACTTCCTGCATCATTCAATATATATATATATATTTTTTTTGTGATTTGGGTGAAGATTTACAGAGAAAATTCACTTTCCATACAGCAGTGTACATATACTTTGTCTCATGACATTGACCACAGTTTACCACAATGCAACAGCTCCCCTCCTACTTCCTTCCCATAGTTACCTCTTCCTAGTGTCCATCCCTCCATGGACTCCTGCCCTCTGAGCTGTCTCCCTGTACATAGGCAGCCCTTCTGTCTCAATGATTGTTCCCTCCAAGGACTGTATCTACCTCAGGTAAATGTTCAACTCATATGCCTGTCTTCTGTTTGGCTGGAAACCACATGTGTGGGTTCAATTCCAGACCTGAAGGGCAGCTAGGGGCCATAGTCTCAGTGGTTCCACCAGGCTCTATCGGACCAGCAAATCTGCCCCCCCC
>NW_006922051.1:1543396-1549752 GCF_000298275.1 Orycteropus afer afer | reverse complement strand
TGGAGGGTTCTTGGGGTTGCTGGAAAGCAGAACCTGTTCTTAAGCTTCAGGAATCTGTGAGAGTGCTGTCTCTTTAAATATCCAAAATAGTCAATCTGCTTTTAGACCTTCAAAATGGCAGCGGCCTCCGGACAAGCAAAAGTCCGCAGCTCAGCCTGCCTTTCTCTTCACCTTCTCCTTTTATTACCCAGCAACCGGAGCAGTCCTCTGTGCAGTCCTCTGTGCAGTCCCTGGCTAGCAGGGCTGATTTTTAGGTTAATTCTTAAATCCTACCACCACTCAGGAATCTCCAAGCTGCCTGTGCCGTCGGGATCACTGCCAGACTGCAGCTCCGTATGTCTCCTTTTTTGGTATTTTCATGCAAATTCTTCTGCTAGTTGGAGTTTAGTCCACTTCTGTATCCTTCCCTTCAAGGCTCAGGGGTCCAGGATTATCTTCTGTGCCTGTGTTAATTGGTTTCCCTTTTCTTTGTTGAAGAGGGTCTGTGCAGTCTTTCTGCCTAGTCTGCCATCTTGCCGGAACCCATCATTCAATATTTTGCTCATAGAATCTTTCAATATTGCAACTTGAGGCTTGAATTCTTTCTTCAATTCTTTCAGCTTGAGAAATGCTGAATGTAATTCTTCCCTTTTGGTTTTCTAACTCCAGGTCTTTGCACATTTCATTATAATACATTACTTTGTCTTCTCAAGCTGCCCTTTGAAATATTCTGTTCAGCTCTTTTATTTCAACATTTCTGAGTCTATTCAGACATCCATTTTGGGCTTTTCTTCCTTTCCTGTCTTTTTAATGACTTTTAGCTTCCTTCATGGATGATGTTTTTGATGTTATCCCACAATTTGTCTGGTCTTACAGTTATTGGTGTTCAGTGGACCAAATCTGTTTTTCAGATGGCTGTAAATTCAACTGGGATATAATCAAGGTCATATTTGGGCCTTCGTGGATTTTTTTAAATGTTCTTCAGCTTCACCTTAAAATTTCATAGGAGCAATTCATGATCTGTTCTACAATCAGCTCCTGACCTTGTTTTGACTGATAATATTGAGTTTCTCCATCACCTATTTCCACAGATGTAATTGATTTGATTCCTGTGTATTCCATATGATGAAGTCCATGTGTATAGTTGCTGTTTATGTTGTTGAAAAAATGTATTTGCAATGAATAAGTTGTTGGTGTTGCAAAATTCTGGCATGCAATCTCTGGTGTCATTTCTATCACCAAGGCCATATTTTCCAACTACTGATGATTCTTCTTTGTTTTCAACTTTTGCATTCCTCTCACCAGTAATAATCAATTGATCTTGATTGTATGTTTGGTTAATTTCAGACTGCAGAGTTGGTAAAAATCTTCAATTGCTTCACCTTTCACTGTGGTGGGTAGTGTGTAAATTTGAATAATAGTTGTATTAACTGGTCTTCCTTGAAGATGTATGGATAGTATCCCATCACTGATTCACTATACTTCAGGATAGATCTTAAAATGTTCTTTCTGATGATGAGTACAATGCTCAAAAGAAAGAAAGAAAGACAACCAAACTCACTGCCATTGAGTTGATTCTGACTCATAGCAACCCTCTTTGGGTTTCTGAGGTGGTAAATCTTTATGGAAGTAGATTGTCCAGTCTTCCTTCTGTTCAGTGTCTGGTGGGTTTGAACTGCCAATCTTCTGGTTAGTAGTCAAGTGCCTTGGGCACTATGCCACCAGAGTTCCTTAATGCAATGCTGTTCCCTTTAATTTCTCATTCACAGCATAGAAGACTGTAGATTTTCTGATTCAAAATGGCCAATACCAGTCCATTTCAGTTCACTAATGCCTATGATATCGATCTTTATCTATTCCACTTCATTTTTGACAACTTCCATTTGTCCTAGATTCATACTTTGTACATTGTCTTTTCTGATAATTAATGAATATTTACAGCTGTTTCTTCTCATTTGGCATCATGCCCTGCCAGTAAATGAAGGTCTGGGAAGTTTTACTCCATCCACATCATTAAGGTCGACTCTACTTTGAGGAGGCAGTTTTTCTCCAGTCATATTTTGAGGGCCTTCCAACCTGAAGGGTATGTCTGAAGAGCTCATCTTCTTGCACTATATCAGATAATGTTCCACTGCTAAAGTTTTCCAGTAATATGTTAGACAGTGTTCCACTGCTATTCAAATGGTTTTCAGTGGCCAGTTTTTTCAGAAGTGGATGGCCCCATCCTTCTTTCCAGCCTATCTTGGTTTGGAAGCTCCACTGAAGCCTATCCACCTTGGGTGACCTGCTGGTGTTTGAAATACTGAGGGCATAGCTTCCAGCCTTACAGCAACATGCAAGCCACCATAGTATAGCAAATTGACAAATGGTGGGTGAAGACCATGGCTAGGAGAACCATATTACGAATTATAATTCAGAAAAGAAAAACACTTAAAGTCGTTATAAAGGCAAGAGGGAATAAAGTCAGGAAACAAGTGGAAGGCTTGACCTTTGATAGGGGCATGGCCTTTTCTAAACAGAAAGAATGCAGAGAGTGTGGCATAGGGGAGTTGCAACACAAGAGGGTTGACAGAATGGAAGGAGAAGAGGCTTGTTCTCCTTTCCCCTTAAAGTAAGAGGAGGTAGATAGTTTGGGAATACTGAGAAGTTAAACCCACTCACCCACTGTCCTCCAGTAGAGTCTAAATCTCAATAACTCTATAGGACAGAGTAGAACTGCTAAGGCTGAAAATCGTTATGGAAGCTGACTGGTGCATCTTTCTCCTGCGGAACAGCTGGTGGATTTGAACCACCGACTTTTTGGCTAGGGCTGAGTGCTTTAACCACTATGACACTAAGGCTTCTTTGTGAAGGTAAACCCTCTCTAATTTATGCACTTATCTCTAAATGGATATGAGCTCTGTTGCTATGGCACTATCTGCGCTCCTGTGACTTTTAGTCTAGAATACCCTGGCAGATTTGGAGGAAATCAGTCAATCAACAATTTGATTGAATGGTCTCTGTGAGGGGCAACCTTAGACCAAATACTATAAGTGACTATAAGAAAATAAACAAGGTGTTTTTTATGTTTAAGGTTTTAAGGTTTTTTATGAGCTCTGGTAGCATAGTGGCTAAGACACTTGACTGCTCACCAGAAGGCTGGCGGTTCAAACCCACCAGCCACTCCTCAGAAGGAAGGTTGGGCAATCCTACTTCCTTAGTGATACTGCCTCAGAAACCCAAGGAGGGGTCGCTATGAGTCGGGGCTGACTCGATGGCAAACAACAACAACAACAACATGAGACTGGAAAGTCCTCCAAAAGGGTTAAGAATCTCATAAGCAGAAAACCAGCCTCTTAAGACATGCAAAAGCTGACTGTGTCCTCACCTATAGACTCTTTCAGTGGTCAAAGACATGAAACATGTTTTTATTGTATAATTTCATTTTTTGTACATTTTGTGACAATTCGGATTTAATATCACATTCTTTTATTTCCTTACCATTTATATTTGCTTTTCTTTCATACTGAAAAGCTTGATTCCTTAGAATAGCAACACATTTACTTATTTGCTTTATCTTGCAACAATCATATAGTTTCAAACTACAATAAGAATATTACCACTAATAGGAGACCAACTGAGCAAAATTTAAGATTGTTCTGCAATTTTTTTTTTTTAATCTTTACACTATACCCCAGGCTAGATAGCTAGTCAGTGTATTGTGTTCAAAAGTTTTCTGAAACCAGCCTTTTCCCTGTGTAGTTATGAAATTAATTTGATTTACAGTTGAAGTCTTTTAATTGTGTTTGTTTTGAATTTCAGTGTTTCATTTTCTTTTGCTTCTTGGCTTAATATTTATAAAAATATGTAAGACATTTACAACATATGTGAAGTCAAAACTATATGACAGGTATGTTTAGAGAAATCTTGCCTGGACACATGCTATTTCAACTCATCCTCTGTGGGTGGTCATTTTTATTAATATCTATTTTTTTCTTTAAAGTTTCCTTTTGCAAAAATAAACAAATATACATTCAAAGTCTTATTTTTCTTCTTTCTTATAAAAATATGGAGAATATTATATAATACTTGGTACTTTACATTTTTCACTTAATAGTAAATCTTGGAACTTGCTTCATATCAGTTAGAGAAATCGTCCTCATTTTTTTTTTTTAATGGGTGCTTAATGCTCCATTGTGTGGATGTGCCATAGTTTATTCAGCCAGTCATCTACTGATAAATATTTCGGTCATTTCCAATCTTTTGTTGTTGCAAATGATGATAATTAGATGAATATGTATTTCATATTTGGGGAAGTGTGTCTTCAGTAGAATTGCTGGGTCAAAGGATACATGGAATGTATGCAGATGTAACCTTTCAGATATTGCTAAATTCCTCTCCTTAGGAGTTGTCCTAATTTGCCCTACCACTACCAATGCTTCCAGGGTGCCTGATTCTTTATTACGTGCCTTCATGATATTTGTTCAACTGTTTGGATTTTTGCCAATCGAAATAGGTGAGAAATAATTTTAGTATGGCTTTTCTTCTATTACAAGTGAAGGTGAACATCGCTTTCATATGTTTAAGGACATCTGCTTTCTTTTTCTTTAAGCTGTCTGTTCACATCTTTAGCACATTGATATCTGATCTTTTTCTTCCCAGTTTCAAGAGCTCTTTACCAATTAGGAAATTAGCATCTTTGTTTCTGATACAAATTGCAGATATTTTCTCCCAGCTTTTCGATTTTTTTTGTGACTTTTGCTGGATTTTCATTTTTCTTTTGGTATGAAAAATTCTTTTTATTTTTATGTACTCAAATTTGTTAATATTTTAATATTTTCCTTGATGCTTTTGGATTTATAGTCAAAGTTTAGAAAGACTTTTCTCATTCCCAGTTTATAAAGAAATGGATTCTTGTTTTATTGTATGGTATTATGCATTGTTTTTAGATGCTATCAGTCAGTTCCAACTTGTAGTGACCCTGTGTACAACAGAACAGAACACTGCCTGCTCCTTTGCCATCCTCACAACTGTTGCCATGCTTGAGCCCATTGTTGCAGCACCATGTCAATCTATCTCGCTGAGGGTCTTCCCCTTTTTCTCTGACCCTCTGCTTTCCCAAGCATGATATTCTTCTCCATGGACTGGTCCATTCTGAAAACATGACCAAAGTACGAGAGACAAAGTCTGGCCATTCTCACTTCTAAGGACCATTCTGGCTGTACTTCCTCCAGGACAAATTACACTTGGATATCTGATTATACTTCAATATTTTACACTTAGATATCTGAATTACTTTACTTAATTCTAGTATCCAGTGTGAGATATGAATCCAATTTTACTTTTTACCAAATGATTACTGTTTAGGGTAGGTTCTTTAGAGGAGCAAAACCAGTGGCGTATATATATATGTATAAATATAGAAATTTATTTCAAGGAAATGTCTCATGTAGTTGTGGAGACTGGCAAGTCCCAAAACCATGAGTTAGGCATCAGGCTGGAGGCTTCTCCTTACTCACATGGTTACAGGGTCTGATGAACCCCAAATCAGCAGATCAGATAGCAGGCTACTGGCTTACAGAGCTGAGGAAGCTGGGAAATTCCAAAATCTGCAAGTCAGGCAGTAGGCTGTTGGCTCACATTCTAAGAACCTGATGAGTCAGATGCAGGATCAAGAGAGAGTGAACTTTGCCAGAATATCCATATATATTTAATGTAGGCTATATTCCAAGGAAACTCCCCTTTCAACTGATGGGCTGCTCACATCAGGTAACAACATGGAGGATGATTACATAATATCTGCCAATCCACTGCGAATCATGGCCTACCCAAGTTGACCTAACCTTAACCATGAGAGCTATCTAGCTATCCCAAGAAGATTTATTAAAAACAGTATCTTTTCACCAATGATTATAAAAATCAAAAACCAGTTTTATTGCCATACAGTTGATTCTAACTCATAGAGATCCTATGTTGTTGTTGTTAGGTGCCATCAAGTCACTTATGACTCATAGTGACCCCATGCACAGCAGAATGAAACACCACCTGATTCCGTACCAGCTCCGTGATCCTTGCTATACTTGAGCCCATTGTCACAGCCACCATGTCAATCCATCTCGTCGAAGGCCTTCCCCTCTTTAGTCGACCCTCCACCTTACCAAGCATGACATTCTTCTCCAGGGAATGGTCCCCTCTGACAACATGACCAAGGTAGGTGAGACAAAGTCTGGCCATCCTCACTTCCAAGGGGCATCACTTCTTTCAGGACAGATCTGTTAGTTCTTTTGGCAGCTCATGGTACCTTTAGCATTCTTTGCCAGCACCACAACTCAAAAGCATCAACTCTTCTTCAGTCTTCCTTATTCATTGTCCAGCTCTCACATGCATATGAGGTGATT
>NW_006922051.1:1540214-1541312 GCF_000298275.1 Orycteropus afer afer | reverse complement strand
TTTAAACTGTTGTTCCCAGCATAGTAGATCATATGGTTGTCAGATTCAAAATGGCCAAAACCAGTCCATTTCAGCTCACAATGCTGAGGATATCAATCTTTATGCGTTCCATTTCCTTTTTAACAACTTCCAATTTTCCTAGATTCATACTTTGTACATTACATGTTCTGATTATTAATGGGTGTTTGCCATGGTTTCTCCTCAATTTGAGTGGTGCCACATCAGCAAATGGAGGTCTAGAAAGCTTTACTTTATCCATATGAGTAAGGCTGATTTTGCTCTGATAATGCAGCTCTTGCCCAATCCTACTTTGAGAGCTTTCTAAGTTAAATGACTCATCTTCCTCCTCTGTATTAGACAATGTTTCTGGACTATTCATAAAGTTTCACAGTAATGTATCAGACAGTGTTTCTCTGCTATTCATAAGGTTTTCCCTGGCCAATTCTTTTAGAAGTGGATAGTCTCTTCCTCCTTCCTAGTCTGTCTCAGTCTGCAAGCCAGGCTGATACCTGTGCAACAGGTGCACCCCACTGGGTTTGAAACACCATTGGCACAGCCTCAAGACTCACAGCAACACGTGACCATGGTAGGACAAACTGACAGACAAGTTTGTCTCCCTTAGCTGTTAGAAACCTCTCCAACCGCCCTTACCTGGATCCCTGAGGCTGACTCCTTGATCTGTTCCTATCCCCTTTGCCTTTTCTGTCCTCTCCCTTCCTTCCTGCCTCACTCCTTATGGGGCATTGCTTGGGTTCCCTCTCTTCACCTGGGCCCTGAGGCTTACTCCTCGATCTGTTCTGGTCCTCTTTGCCTTTTTTTGTCCTCTCCCTGCTTCCCGCCTAGCTGCCTGTTCTTTGGTCCCTGAACTCTGAATGAGAATGCTATCCCTTTAAAATCCAAAATGGTTGCCACTTGTAAACATTCAAAATGGCTGTGCCCTCGGTCACTTTAAACATACAAAATGGCTACTGCTTGTAAACGTTCAAAATGACTGCGCCCTCGGTCACTTTAAATATCCAAAATGGCCACCACTTATAAACATTCAAAATGGCTGCGCCCTTCAGACAAACAAGAAGGTCAGTGAAAAAAAAAAAAAAA
>NW_006922051.1:1534187-1538997 GCF_000298275.1 Orycteropus afer afer | reverse complement strand
ATCAAAATATAAAACAACTGGAAGACACAAAACTTTGGAACTCTCTGGAACTTTAAAAGTCTCTTAAGAATCACTAGATAGTAGACATGTGTTAATTATGGTGAAGGAAAAGGCAGTGCACAATATGGGGGAAGTCAGCACAATGTGACCAAAGCAAAGTGAGACACTGAGAGGAACACAAGAAATAAAGGACACAGTAAACACTATAACATATATTATCTTGTAACAACAATAATAACAAACAACAATTTATGAGTGGATACATAAGTAGATATGTATGCTAATCACATGAGGCAAACCTTATGGGACATATGTACACCCATGTACATATACAGTTATGGTTGTGGATTTTTCTATATATATATCTGTACATGTTACATGTATATTCATATATAGAATAGAGCACATAGAGGGCACAGCTATGGAAACTTCTTAGATATAACTGAACACATCACAAGACTGGGCTATTGGGGCTTGAAGGCTAAGGACCATAGTCTTGGGGACATCTAGATCAATTGACATAACATAGTACATAAAGATAGTATTCTGTATCTTAATTTGTTGATAGTGTCTATAAAAAAGCTTTTAAGTGGCCATCTAAGCAAAGGAAAGTGAAGAAAACCAAAAATTCAAGGAAGCAATTACTCCACAGGACTAATAGTCCATGTGAACCATAGCCTCCTCTAGTCTGAGACTGGAAGAACTAGATAGTGCCTGGCTACCACTACTAACCATTATGACCAGGGACACAATAGAAGATCCCAGTTAGATTGGGAGAAAAATATAGAAGAAAACTCAAATTCATAATAAAGACCAAATTTACTGATCTGATAGAGATTGGAGGAACACCTAAGATGATTGCCCTAAGTCACCCTTCTAATACAGAACTGAAGCCACTTCCAAGGCCACCTCTCAACCAAATAATAGATCGGCCTATATGATGAGAGATATGGATCTTGTTTCATTTTTCTGCAAATGGATATCCAGTATTGCTGGTACCATTTGTTAGAGATATTCACTTCCTCATTTCATGGGTTTTGGCCTTTGTCAAAGATCAGCTTTCCATATGTGGATGGACTTACTTGTGATCATAAAGGGCATTCTTGTCTGGTTCCTGTTTGCAAGGGAAATGTTTCAGTCTCTTTCCATTGAGAATAATGTTGGCTGTTAGTTTTGTATATATGCTCTTAATAGGAAAGGATCAACAAACTATGGTACATACACACATAATGGAATACTATGCAATGTTAAACAATAATGATGAATATGCAAAACACCTCATAACGTGCATGAACCTAGAAGATATTATGCTGAATGAAATTAGTCAATCACAAAAGAACAAATATTGTTTGTTAAATATTAGTGAGACCACTAATTTCAAAAGTCAGTAAAAAGTTTACACACAGAAAGAAACATTCTTTGAAGCTTACCAGAGGTGTGGAAGGGAGAAGGAGTATAAATCACTAACTCTACGGTAGATGAGTATTAACTTACGTGAAGGGAAAGGCAATATACACTAAGAGGGAGGTCAGCACAAAATGATTAAGGCAAAGGACGAGGGGCACAAGATTTAAAGGCAATATAGAATACTGTTACATACACAATTCTACAATAATAACAATAATCTACAAGTTGGTACATAGACATGCAAGCTAAACAGATGTGGTAAGGCAAATGGAACTATGTTGTTGTTGTTGTTTTTTATCGTTGAGTCAGCCCCGACTCATAGCGACCCCTCCTTGGGTTTCCGAGGCAGTATTACTACGGAAGTAGGATTGCCCAACCTTCCTTCCGAGGAGTGGCTGATGGGTTTGAACCGCCAGCCTTCTGGTGAGCAGTCAAGTGCCTTAGACACTATGCTACCAGAGCTCCCAAATGGAACTATACTCACAAATATATATAAGTTTGACAGAGGATATTGCTACATATGTATCTGTATGTGCTGCAAGTATATCCATGATTACAGTAGAACATACAGAGGGCAAAGTTATGAAAACTTCCAAAAAAACAAATCAAATGCACTGCCATCGAGTCAATTCTGATTCACAGCGATCTCCCATTGAGTTTCTGAGACAGTAAATCTTTCCGAAAGTAGATTGCCCCATCTTCCTTCTGTAGAGTGGCTGGTGGGTTTGAACTGCTAATCTTTCTGTTTGCAGTCAGATGCCTTAGGCATTGCACCACCAGAGCTCTTGAAGTTTGAAAACTGCTTAGCCATTACCAAATATCTTGAAAGAATGAATTATTGGGCCTGGGGGCTCAGCAACATAGTGTTAAAGACATCAAGGTCAATTGGCATAACTTAGTGTACAATGACGATGTTCTACATCTACTTTGGTGAGTAAGAACTGGGGTCTTAAAAGCTTGTAAGTGGCCATGTAAGGTGCAACTATTGGTTTCTTCCTGCCTGAAGTGAAGAAGAGTAAAGAAAATCAAAGACTCAAGGAAACAATTAGTCCAAAGGACATGAACCCCAGCCTTCTCGACCATGAGATCAGAAGAACTAGATGGTGCCTGACTACCAGTGCTGACTGCTTTGAAAGAGATCATAATAAGAGGTCTTGGATAGAGTGGGAGAAAAATGTGGAATAAAACTCAAAATAATAAATAAATAAGACCAGGTTTACTGGTCTTATAGACAAATTGGTGGAATCCCTGAGACTATGACTCTTAGACACCCTTCAAAACTGGAACTGAACTTACCACAGTGGCTCAACTTTCAGCCAAACGATAGCTAGGCCTATAAGGTGAACAGGAGCTCTGGTAGTGTAGTGCCTAAGGCACTTGACTGCTAACCAGAAGCCTGGCAGTTCAAACCCACCAGCCACTCCTCAGAAGGAAGGTTGGGCAATCTACTTCTGTAGTGATACTACCTCGAAAACCCAAGGAGGGGTCGCTATGAGTCGGGTCTGACTCAATGACATATAACAACAACATAAGATGAACAATAATACCAAGGAGGTATGCACTCCTTAGACTAACCAACCATAAGATATCAGAAGGGCAACATTTGCCTAGGGATTGAGCTCAGAAGGGAGGACATGGTAGAAAGAACAAATGGAAATGGTAAGCACAGGGGGGAAGTGGAAACAGTGCTGTTATATTGTGGGGACTGCAGTCAATGTCCCAAACAAAATGAGTATGAATTGTTGAATGGAAAACTAATTTGCTCTGTAAACTTTCACCCAAATCACACACACAAAAGAAGTTATTAAAAAAACTTATAAATATTGATGCAAAAATGTTAAGCAAAATTTTAGCAAACTGAATCTAGCGGCACCTTAAAATAACTATACATAGATACATGTTGTTGTTGTTGTTATGTGCTGTCGAATTGGCTCCGACTCCTAGTGACCCCTCCTTGGGTTTCCGAGGCAGTATCACTACAGAAGTAGATTGCTCAACCTTCCTTCCGAGGAGTGGCTGGTGGGTTTGAACTGCCAGCCTTCTGGTTAGCAGTCAAGTGCCTTAGGTACTATGCTAATAGAGCTCCTACATAGATAGATAGATAGATAGTATTTTCTCTAGGATTACAAGGCTGATTCAATATTATTCACTACTCTGGTAGCATAGTGCCTAAGGCACTTGACTGCTCACCAGAAGGCTGGCAGTTCAAACCCACCAGCCACTCCTCGGAAGGAAGGTTGGGCAATCCTACTTCCGTAGTGATAACTGCCTCTGAAACCCAAGGAGGGGTCGCTATGAGTCGGGGCCGACTCGACGGCAAATAACAACAACAACAACACATTAATGAGTGGTTGATTACCATGGGTTGGCTCATTCAGCCTGTACGCCAGTCTCTTTTTAGTATGTGCCAGCCTACACTGTAAAGGTTAAAAACTGAAAATCCTTATTTTTCCAGGCTCCCTGGTAATTTGGGTCCTCAATATGACTTATGTTCTACTAATCAGATGGGCTTGGGGAAACTTGGTTTCAACTCAGTTATAGGAAAATAGGTGGCACCTGAGGCATCAATTTTGCTGGTGTGCACTGTAGCAGACACAGTGAGACTCTGGAGTAGACAATTCTAGCATTAGTTTCTTGATCCAGATATGATGGATAAAATGTGTTTCTGGAAATAAAAATTCTGGTGGCAGCTTATTGTTCCCAGATCACTTTAAGATGTTGTACTCCTAGTTTACAGACTGGAGAGTAACTTCCTGATAAAGGTAGCAAGTCCCTTGGTGGGTCAGTTCTGCAGTGTGATTCTGGAAGCTTTTCCTAAAGAGCCTACTCCTTTGGTTCTCCACTGATTTATAAGCAGTTGATTCTCAGTATTCAATCCCTTTCTGTTTTCTGCAACTGAACTCTGACTGATAAAATAGTTTAAAACAGAAAAATTATATGGTTTTCTCCAACATGCTAAAAAGATATTTGATAAATTTTAATATTCATGAATGATTTTTAAAATCTTAATAAAATAGAAAAGATGGATATTTCCCAAAAGCTAGCATCATATTTAATGAGGAAGCACTAGAAGCACTCCCATTAAAATAAAAAACAAGAAAATGATATCTACATTCACACTATTATTTAACATGATTTTGGAGGTTTAACCAATGCAATTAGACAAGAGGAATACAAATGTTGAGATACAAACATTGTAAGAGGGGTACAAATGTCATTATTTACAGATGATTGAATAGCTGGATAACCCAAGGGTCTCAATTATAAATCTATCTTGAACAGCATGAGAACTCAAGAAATAAAGTGTAAAATTAGTCTGCAAAAATTAATTGCTTTTGTTTATACAAACAACAACTAGTAAGAAAACATAATGGAAGACCCAATTTATAATAACAAAAAAAAA
>NW_006922051.1:1531597-1533962 GCF_000298275.1 Orycteropus afer afer | reverse complement strand
GGAAGTAGTTTGGCAAACCTTCCTTCTGAGGAGTGGCTGGTGGGTTTGAACCACCAGACTTCTTTCTGCTTAGCAGTCAAGTGCCTTAGGCACTATGCTACCAGAGCTCCCAAAAACCCAAACCGAAACTGTTACTAGAGTCAATTTAGACTTATGGGACCTCATGTGTTAACAGAGTAGAACTGCTCCATAAAATTTTCTTTGTTGTAATCTTTATGTAAACGGTTTGCCAGATTTTCTTTTGAGGAATCACTGGGTGGGTTTGAGCCACCAACTTTTTGGTTAGCAGCTAATTACAAATTGAATATGTGACAGGTTAAGTTAATAAAGTTATTTCCATAACAAAAATATAAGTAGAAATTTTAAATAGATGAGTTAGTTTTAAAGCTTATAAAGAAAAATAAAACCAATAAAAACATCCAAAAAATTTCAGAAACAGAAAAAAAAAAAAGCAATAATGATGAGGACATGATCTATTAAATATTTATTGCAATAGAATATATAGAAAGTCCAGAAACAGAAACATATGAGAATTTAGTATATGAATAAAACAACATTTTAAATAAACTTTCTTGGAGAGGGCACATGAAAGGTTAACTTTCGTATCCATGCATATCTGAAAAAAACTTTTATTCTGCTCACACTTGGAGAGTTCGGCTCAATAGAGAACTCTACTTGTAAAGAAAATTCCCCTTAGGTTGTTTAAGATATTTTTCTGTTGTCTGTTCTATCCACTATTGCCACTAAGAAGTCTGATATCAGTTTGACTTTTGTATCTCACTACATGATCTGTTTCTTTGCTTTGAAAGCTCTTTGAAAAGCAAAGTCAAAATCAAGTAATTTAATTGCATGATACCAGAGGTGTGAGCTGGACCTACGCCTGATAAATCGTTCTCTAGTGTTCTTTACCTCTCACGACAAATCATACTTACTGTGAATAATACTGGACTATATGAAGAGGAACATGGTATCAGAATTGGAGGAAGACTCATTAACAACCCGAGATATGCAGATGACACAACTTTGCTTGCTTAAAGTGAAGATGACATGAAGCACTTACTGATGAAGAATAAAGACTACAGTCTGCAGTATGTATTACATTGCAACATAAAGAAAACAAAAGTCCTCACAACTGGACCAATAAGCAGTATCACAATAAATGGAGAAAAGATTGAAGTTGTCAAAGATTTCATATTACTTGGTTCCACAATCAACATTAATGGAAGCAGCAGTCAAGATAACAGACGATGTATCACACTGGCAAATCTGCTGCAAGAGGCTTCTTCAAAGTGCTGAAGTTCAAAGATATCTCTTTGAAGACTAAGGTATGCCTAACCCAAGTCATGGTATTTTCAATTTCCTCATATGCATGTGAAATCTGGAAAGTGAATAAAGAAGACCAAAGAAGAATTGGTGCTTTTGAGTTGTGTTGGTGAAGAATACTGAAGGTACAATGGACTTCCAGAAGAACTCACAAATCTGTCCTGGAAGATGTGCAGCCAGAATGCTCTCTAGAACCGAGAATGGCCAGACTTCATATCATCTACTTTGGTCACATCGTCAGAAGGGACCATTCCCTGGAGAAGGATATCATGCTTGGTAAAGTGGAGAGTCAGCGAAAAAAGGGAAGGTCTTCAATGAGATGGATTGACGCAGTGGCCACAGCGATGGGCTCAGGTATAGCAAGGATTGTGAGGCTGGCACAGGAATAGGCAGTGTTTTATTCTGTTGTACATAGGGTTACTATGAGTCAGAGCTGACTTGACAGCACCTAACAACAACAACAACAACATGAATAATACTATATTAGTGCAAAAGATAAACTAACTGAAGTACAACGCTGTCAGTGATATGATAATATCCATACACCTACAAGGAAAGCCAGTTAATTCTACTATTATTCAAATGTACACACCAACCACCAAAGCCAAAGATGAGAAAATTGAAGATTTTTACCAACTTCTGCAGTCTGAAATTGACCGAACATGCAATTAAGATGTGCTGATTATCACTAGTGATTGGAATGAAAAAGTTGGAAATGAAGAATCACTGGTAGTTGGAAAATATGCCCTTGGTGATAGAAATGACACTGGAGATCACATGATAGAATTTTGCAAGGACAACTACTTATTCATTGCAAATACCTTTTTTCAACAACACCAACGGTGGCTATACATGTGGTCTTTGCCAGATAGTTGTTGTTGCTATTGTTATGTGCTGTCAAGTTGGACCTGACTCATAGCAACCCCTCCTTGGGTTTCCGAGACAGTATCACTATGGAAGTAGATTGCCCCATCTTCCTTCCGAGGAGTGGCTGGTGGGTTTGAACCACCAGACTTCTGGTTAGCAGTCAAGTGCCTTAGCC
>NW_006922051.1:1530223-1530777 GCF_000298275.1 Orycteropus afer afer | reverse complement strand
ACAGTCACTGTACCAAAAAGAATTGGTCAATATTCATCCATTTCAGGAGGTGGCATATGATTGAGAACCAATGGTATTGAAGGAAGAAGTCGAAGCTGCACTGAAGGAAGTGGTGAAAAACAAGGCTCCGGGAACTGATAGGATTCCCATTGAGATGGGAATTCAACAACATTCCCATTGAGATGGGATGTTTCAACAAAAGGGTGCTGTGCTGGAGGCACTCACTTGGCTATGCCAGATTTGGAAGACAGCTATGCGGCCAACTGACTGGAAGAAATCCATATTTTTACCCATTCCAAAGAAAGGTGATCACACAGAATGTGGAAATTATCAAACAATATTAATATCTCACATAAGTAAAATCTTACTGAAGATAAGTCAAAAATGGTTGCAGCAGTATATTGACAGAGAGCTTCCAGAAATGCAAGCTGGATTCAGAAGAGGATGTGGAACGAGGGATAGCATTCCTGATGTCAGATGGATCTTGGCACAAAGCAAAGAATACAAGAAAGATGTTTACTTGTGTTTTATTGACTATGCAAAAGCATTTGATT
>NW_006922051.1:1522377-1529551 GCF_000298275.1 Orycteropus afer afer | reverse complement strand
TGTCCTAGAAGAAGTGCAGCTGGAATGCTCCTTGGAAGAAGAATGGCCAGACTTCATCTCACCTATTTTGGTCATACTGTCAGAAGGGATTATTCCCTGGAGAAAGATATCATGCTTGGTAAAGTGGAAGGTCAATGAAAGAGGAGAAGGCCCTCAGCAAGATGGATTGATACAGTGGCTACAACAATGGGCTCAGGTATAGCTGGGATTGTGGAACTGGCACAGGACCGGGCAGTGTTTTGTTCTGCTGTACATAGGGTCTCTATGAGTTGAAGATGACATGGCAGCACCTAACAACAACAACAGGTGAAAAAGATGTTTACCTGTATTTTATTGACTATGAGAAGGCATTAGACTGTGTGAATCATAACAAATTATGGATAACATTGTGAAGAATGGGAATTCCTAAACACTTAACTGTGCTCATGAGGTACCTGTACATAGAACAAGAGGCTGTCATTTGAACAGAACAAGGGGATCCTGCATGATTTAGAATCAGGAAGGGTGTGCATTAAGGCTGTATCCTTTCACCATACTTATTCCATCTGTAATGATGAGCAAACAATCTGAGACGGTAGATTATATGAAGAAGAACACAAGCATCAGGATTTGAGGAAGACTCATTAACAACATGTAATATGCAGATGACACAACCTTGTTTGCTGAAAGTGAAGATGACTTGAAGCACTTACTAATGAAGATCAAAGACTACAATCTTCAGCATGGATTACCGCTTAACATAAAGAAAACAAAACTCCTCACAACTGGACCAATAAGCAACATTATGAGAAATGGAGAAAAGATTGAATTTGTCATGGATTTCATTTTACTTGGATCCACAATCAATAGCCATGGAAGCAGCAGTGAAGAACTCAGATATCATATTGCACTGGGCAAATGTGCTGCAAACGACCTCTTTAAAGTGTTAAGAAGCAAAGATGTCACTTTGAAGAATAAGGTGCACCTAACCCAAGACATGGTATTTTCAATGGCCTCATTCATGTGAAAGCTGGACAAAAATAAGGAAGACCAAAGAAAAGTTGATGTCTTTGAATTGTGGTGTTTGCAAAGAATACTAAAAATACCTTGGGGTGCCAGAAGAATGAACAAATCTGTCCTAAAAAAAGTGCAGCCAGAACACTCCTTGGAAGCAAGAATGGCCAGGCTTAGTCTCATCTAATTTGGTCATGTTGTCATAAGGGATCATTCCTTGGAGAAGGATATCATGCTTGGTAAAGTAGAAAACCCAAATAACCAAAGTCACTGCCATTTAGTTGATCTCAAATCATAGTGACCCGTCCTTGGATTTACAAGGCAGTATCTCTCCGGAAGCAGATTACCCAATCTTCCTTCCAAGTAGTGGCTTGTGGGTTTGAACGGCCAGCCTTCTGGCCAGCAGTCAAATGCCTTAGTCATTATGCCACCAGGTCAGCAAAAAAGAGGAAGACCCTGAATGAGATGGACTGACAAAGTGGCTACAACAATGGGCTCAAGCATAGCAAGGATTGGGAGGATGGTGCAGTAACAGGCAGTGTTTCATTCTGTTATGTGTAAGGTTGCTATGAATTGCAGCCGACTCAACAGCACCTAACAACAACAACAACAACAACAAGAGCAAAAATGGCAAGGGGCCAGTGTCTTCTGACCTTTTCTAATTTTACAAGGGGGAAGGAGTATCCAGAATAACATCAACAACCCAAAGCTAGTTTCTATATGGTGGAGGGCACATGTGTCACCACCCTCCAAACTTTTTACCAATTCTGACACCAACTGTCCCTCCCATAGCACTCTCTGCTTCTCTGCTGGGTTCAATAATTTGTTGGAATGGCAATGCCAGACTCACAGATAATATGATTATGGAGTTTATTTGGGAAGTAAAAGGTTACAATTCAGGTTCAGGAACACTCAGGATACAGTTCTTTGGTCCGGACAACCTCCCCTCAGCTGTGCCAATAGGCACACTTCTCTTTGGTTCTCAGCCCCACAGCCTGGCCTCTGCTGTACTCTGGCAGGTGTTACAAAGTCCTTTTAGCTCTGCACCCCACCCCGCCAGCAAGCCTCCTGTCCAATGGCACTTAGCTTTCTCACTTCTTGTGCTGGCAAGCCTGGCACTGCATCTCATGCCACTCTCTTGGTTCTACTGTCTCTGCTGCCACTCTCTCTGCCAAGGAGGTCTAGTGCAGGGATCTCAGGTCCAAGGATATGCTTTTCTCCTGGCTGCTCTTTCTATTGTGATGGTAGTGAGTTAGTTCCCCTTTTCCGCCTCTGGGATAGCTCAGGTTAAGCCTAGCAGAATGGCAAAACGGACCCATGCACACATGAAGTTCTATATACTTTATTTCCTTGGTTCCACCCCCACAAGGGTGCCATGTACCTTATCTACATTATTAGTAAGCTATCCGATACCTCTGATGGGCTGCAAACACTTCACATTTGTGTAGTTCAACCCAGACATCTGGTGGGAGTCACAAAGGCCATGATTAGAAGAGCCACATTAAGCAATTCACCGCACCATAAGTAGAAATATAAGAAAAATTAATCTTCAACCAATTGGACTTAAATCTTTTCATGATTTAAAAGTAGTGCCACCCTACCTCTTCTTTCTTAAACTACATAAAACTGCATTTCAGTTTCTATCCACCAGATGTCACCTAAGAAACAGTAAACAACAGCGCGGCGTCTATAATAAATTTTTCTCAGAAGAAAATATTTTCATCTTTTATGCATGAAAATTAGAATGCTCTTGATATGACAAATCAGTAATAGTATATCCCACCTGAATGTAGAGACCATCTCAAGAACAGACTTGATGCCTTTTATACCAGACATGTTGTGGAATGACATCAAGAATATCATACATGATGAAAGCAAAAGTTCATTAAAAAGAAAAGAAAGAAAAGACCAAAATAGATGTCCTAGAAGAGACTCTGAAACTTGCTGTTGAATGTAGAGCAGCTAAAGCAAATGAAAGAAATGGTAAAACAGCAGAAGCTGAACATAGGATTTCAAAGGGTGGCTAGAGAAGACAAAGTAATGTATTGTAATGAAATGTGAAAAGACGAGTTAGAAAACCAAAATGGAAGAATATGCTGGGCAATTTCTCAAGCTGAAAGAACTGCAGAAACAAATTCAAGCCCTGAATTGAGATATTGAATGATTTGATGGGCAAAATACTGAACTATGCAGGAAGCATCAAAAGAAGATGGAAGGAATAAACAAGAGATACCACAATTAAAAAAAAAAAAAGAAAGAAAAGGTCGACATTCAACCATTTCAGGAAGTAGTATATGATCAAGAACAGATGGTACTGAAGGAAGAAATCTAAAGTGAACTGAAGCATTGGTGAAAAACAAGGCTCCAGGGATTGACAAATGCCAATTGAGATGTTTTACAAAATGGATGCAGCGCTTGAAGCACTCACTCTTCCGTGCATGAAATTTGGAAGACAGCTATCTGGCCAACTGACTGGAAGAGACCCATATTTGTGCTCATTCCAAAGAAAGGAGATCCAACACAATGTGGGAATTATTGAACAATATCATTAATGTCATATGCAAGTAAAATTTTGCTGAAGATAATTGAAAATTGGATGCGGCAGTACATCGACAGGGAACTGCCAGATATTCAAGCCAGATTCAGAAGTGGGGTTGGAACTAGGGATATCATTGCTGATGTCAGATGGATCTTGGCTGAAAGCAAAGAATAGTAGAAAGATATTTACCTGTGTTTTATTGACTATGCAGATGTAGTTGACGATATGAATCATAACAAATTATGGGTAACACTGGGAAGAATGGGAATTCCAGAACACTTAATTGTGCTGAGGCAGAACCTGTACATAGATCAAGAGGCAGTCATTTGAACAGAACAAGGGAATACTGCTTGGTTTAAAAATCACAAAGGGATTGCATCAGGGTTGTATTCTTTCATCATACTTATTCAATCTGTGGGATCACTGGTAGCATAGTGCCTAAGGCACTTGACTGCTAACCAGAAGGCTGACGGTTCAAACCCACCAGCCACTCCTCGGAAGGAAGGTTGAGCAGTCTATTCCATAGTGATACTGCCTCAGAAAACTAAGGAGGGGTTGCTATGAATCATATCTGACTCCATGGCAGTAATTTTTTTTTTTTATTCAATTTGTATGCTGGGCAGATAATCCAAAAAGTTGGACCATGTGAAGAATATGGCATCAGGACTTGAGAAGACTCATTAACAGCCTGCTATATGCAAATGACACAACCTTGTTTGTTGAAAGTGAAGAAGACTTGAAGCATTTACTGATGAAGATCAAAGACTATAGGCTTCAGTACGGATTACACCTCAACATAAAGGTAACAAAAATCTTTACAACTGGACCAATAAGCAACATCATGTTAAATGGAGAAAGTACTGAAGTTGTCATGGATTTCATTTGACTTGGATCCACAATCAACAGGAAGCAGCAGTCAAGAAATCAAATGACATATTGCATTGGCAAAGATTTCACATTGAGGACGAAGGTGCACCTCACCCATTCAGTTACTTCATATGCAGGTGAAAGCTAGACAATGAATAAGAAAGACTGAAGAAGAATTGATGCATTTGAATTATGGTGTTGGTAGAGAATATTGAATCTAGCATGGACTAATAGAAGAACTATATTCAATATTCTCCATACTATTTTCAATATTCTCTACCAACACCATAATTCAAATGCATCAATTCTTCTAATAGAAGAAAGGGAGCCCTGGTAGCATACTGCCTAAGACACTTGACTGCTAACCAGAAGGCTGGCAGTTCAAACCCACCAGCCACTCCTCAGAAGGAAGGTTGGGCAATCTACTTCTGTAGTGATACTGCCTTGGAAACCCAAGGAGAGGTCGCTATGAGTCGGGTCTGACTCCACGGCAATGGTTGCCTTTGTTGTAATAGAAGAAAGAATAATTCTGTCTTGGAAGAAGTACATCCAGAATGCTCCTTAGAAACAAGGATGGTGAGACTTTCCCTTAGGTACTTTGGACATGTTATCATAAGGAACCAGTCAGTACCTGGAGAAGGACATCATGTTTGGCAAAGCAGAGGGTCAGTGAAAAAGAGGAAGACTGTCAATGAGATAGATTGACACATGGCAGCAACATTGAGCTCAAACATAGCAATGATTGTGAGAATAACGCAGGACCAGGCAAAGTTTCGTTCTATTTCACATAGGTCCATTAAGAGGTGGAACTGACTCCACAGCACCTAACAACAACAATATCAGTAGTGGGGGTAGGAATGAGCCTACTAGCTGAAACTCTGACAGAAAATTGCAAAAAGCATATTTCATTCATATTCAGACTCTCAAATGTAATCAACCCACATTTAATCTTTTCAATAGATTTAGTTTCCAAAATTTTAAACTACACAGAGAATTCCTGCTAGGGAAAATGGTTATAGTAGTTTTGTAATATTAACAATTTCTATGTTATAAAAACAGTTTTTTGAAAAATCAGCTGTTTACACTAGAATGTAAATCCAAAAAATAGAGATTAGTACTTTGAGATTCATGAGCTAATTTTCACTGACAACCTCATTCGGTCTTTGATCCACCACTTCCTAATCTAAGTGACTGTAAATAGCCTAGAAAACCCTGCATGACCTGGCCCCTTTCCACCTTTTCCGATTCTCTCTCCTTTTCTGGTTCTCCAGCTACTCTGGGCTTCTTTCAGCTCCATGAATCACCAATAGCCTATTGTGTGTGTTAACGCCTCTGTGTGGGATGTGCCTCTAATCCTCCCTTCATCTTATTAGTCACGATCCTTCAGGGGTCAATTTGAATGTCAATTCCTCAGTGAAACCTCCCTTGGCCACCCCAGCCCTAACTTGATTCAGTTCTCTTCTAATATTTTCTTTCATAATGTTTGTCACCATTTGTTTTCACTTATTTTTGTGATGCTTTGATGAATGTCCTTTTCCCCTCTAGAGAGTAATCTCTATGGGACTCCACTGTATCTCCACCATCAAGCACACAACCCATAGTAAATATTTGTTGAAGAGAAGAAATATTGAATACAGATTATAATCTTTGTACTCCTCTCCCACTTAGTATTTGAGCTTCAGAAAGGATGATCTTTGTTCTGTTCTCTGCAGCATCCCTATATGAACAGAATAAATTCCTACAACATTAATAAATATGGGTAAAAAATGGGCATCGATAAATATTTGTTAAATGCATACATGAATAAATGAATTTTCTAAACCACATATTATTACATATTTTGACAATTATTTGAAATGAGGGCTAATTTTAGACATCTGAGACAGAAGGTTGCCAAATATGGGAGTAGTTAGATGTCTTTGCTTAATAACCATTTTTGTCCACTGGTGAAGTTATATGGGAATGACAAAAACACTGGTCATCTATGAGGCAAGTTGTAGATAAAACTGTACTTTATTTATTTTTGTTATAGAAATTTATTTATCATCTTCATTTATTTCCTCAGGAACCAATAACAAAAAACAATGGCACTGAACCTTTTCATAGTGTTTTATTCCTTCCTAGGGAAATTACAGGGATTTTTTCAATTGGGAAGTTACAATGTAGTTATTGCCTGTATCTAACAGGTAGGTGGGAAGTTATAGCAGCTCTTCTACCCAGGTAGACCAGCTGGGATGAGGGTTTCTTCCAGGCACTGCCACAACATGGCACAGAGATCTGGGTTGGAACTATTCAGGCATTTATTCCACACAAGCATTATTCATTCATTCAAAGGCTTTTAATTAAATGATCATCATATGCCAGTTACAATGCTTGATGCTAGTGTTTTTTTGCCAAATGAGATACTGTTCTTGCCTTCAAGAAGCTTGCCATCTTCTTGAGGAAGATAGATAAATACAACAAACTGAAATCTAGTGTGGCCCACATAAATATGATAAACAGTTTATTACAGAAATACACAGTTTGGCATAAGTTAGAGTTTGAAAGGGGGCCCTCAGAAGGGTTTCATTAAGGTGATGACACCCAAGCTTATTTTTCAAGAACAAGAAGAAGTTAACTGAGAAAATAACATGAAGGAGGGGACAGAAAATTGGGACACAATGGTATGTTTAGGGAACTACAAGAAATTAAGCATGGTTATGTTGTTGTTGTTGTTATTTGCCATCGAGTCGGCCCCGACTCATAGTGACCCCTCCTTGGGTTTCCGAGGCAGTA
>NW_006922051.1:1518170-1522277 GCF_000298275.1 Orycteropus afer afer | reverse complement strand
CAACCTTCCTTCCGAGGAGTGGCTGGTGGGTTTGAACCGCCAGCCTTCTGGTTAGCAGTCAAGTGCCTTAGGCACTATGCTACCAGAGCTCCTAAGCATGGTTATAGCAAAGCACAAAGCTGCTGAACTAGAAGCTGGAAGACTCTCAGTGACTCTTAGAGAGTTGACAAGTTAATTCCTCTGCTCCCACCCTCATAACCCAATCCCCCAGTGAATATTTCTTTTATTAGAGGTAATAGAAAAGGATTTTTCAGGGTGAGTGACAGTTATGGCAAATGCAGGCTTACAAATCAGCACAAGCTTCTATTATTAAAGTTCTAGAGGAAATAATTGAAACTGGTAACAGAGATCAGGCAAAGACTCTAGTAAGAACACTTTGTATCTGCAATTCAATGCTCTTGTAGGCCATGTTCCCTTAAAAACCAGAGCCAAGTGTAGTTGATGCTCAGTTTCATGGGATGGGCTCAGAAAGACCAAATCAACTACTGTATCTCCGGACAGCCCATCAGGAGAGAGGAAAGGAAAGCAATTTATTTGCCAGCTCACTTCTATTCTCCAACTCCCACTGACCAAGAGTCTGTTCCATTAACTCCCCTGGAGAAATGTGACTCAGCCTCTGTAGACACCTAGGGGATGCTGAGGTCATACTATACTTCATTAAAGTGAGCATTTGTCTGTGATGTTTTGGACCATTCATTGTATTTGAGCTCATTTTATATTTGGATAAAGTTCTAATTTCTAAGAGTTTGCCCCTCCAAAGAAGTTGGAAATTCTATTGAAAATGTCTTAGATTTGAGGATATTGGGTCCAGGCTCTGCCAATTAGACCCAAATGGTTGAGACCTTCATGGGAAGGTGAGTGAAGTACATTACAGAATCCATTGTGACATGTAGAAGGAGAGACCCCATCTTGTAGGGACCATTGTCAGAGGTTCTAGCATTAGCCTCTAGTGTCCGTGTGGAGCAGGAGGAGGGGGCAGGGAGTAAGAGCTGGGCTGTCTGAGCCCAGAGGCAGCAGCAGTGGAGTGTCCCTAGGGCCATCTGCTACCTAACTTGATGTGGTTCTTGGTTTCATTGCATCCATGATTAATTTTTGGCCCTTAAGTTTCTAAAAGCAGTTTCATTCATTTAATAAAATTCCTTCTCTGCTTAAACTAGCTAGAGTAGGCTTAACTGTCTGAAACCAAGAACCCTAAAAATGCCTGTAGCATAAAAATAAATTTTGGGTTGTTTTCAAATTACGTCAATGCTTTAATACCAGTGTATGTGGAAAAGGTCTCATTAAATTTGATTTACTCCATATCTTAGAAACAGAGTTCTAAGATCTTAGACATAAAAGGATCCTGTAAGAGAAAATTGTTTTGTATCACTCACCTTTGACTTTGAGCAAATTTTCAAATCATACCCATTCTAAAACCAGAAAAAGGGTGATTTATACAGATGAAAATGTCTCTGAGGGAAACAATTTCCTCTTGAAACCAGAAAAAAGGTGATTTATATAGACTAAAACTTCTTTGTGCCAGTCATCCAATGAGTAGGGCTAAGAGGGCATGCCTGGGAATTTTATTTATGTGACAGACAGGTGACAGGTGAAGGACCTGAAGGTTATAACCTAATTTAGTCAGATACTTTTGGTAGAAATAAAACAGTGACCCATAAATCAGTACTTTTCTGGCAATATCTACAGAAACCAGGCCACTATTTCTAGCCTGTTCTTTGTTCCCTGGTCTTAGCACTGAGCCACATCACAAATTTCTTTTGATAAGGTTATTTAGGGAATTTGTAAGAGAAACAAAATTTTAAGTCAGTATTGACAAGAATCTTTGGAAAGTGTTAGCACATAAGTGTTTGTTTGTGTCCCAGCAGATTTATACAAAGATCACAAATGTTAAGAATTATTATAGCATTTTTCCTTCCTTTTAGTACATTTAGAAGATTCTGGTGCATCTGGTGAAGATTTCTTTTGGTTTTGTTTAATTTCCCTCTTTGGTGGAAGATTATAATGGCCCAATGGACTGCCAGTTTGATCTCTGATTTGGAACTAATACTCTCTGATGGTGACTGACTAGGTGAGTCAGTGTGGTTGCTGGGTTGAGGTTGGTATCAGAATCACCAGGAGAAATATTATCATTCTCCTTCCCCAGGGTTCTCATATGCTACTTTTTAGGTTTGAATGTCAAAGAAGCAGAGTTGTGTATTGGGTTTAGGTCTGGCTGATCAGAGACATTTTACTGAAAAGTGCTTTAACTGGCAAGGTGGTCATTTGCAGTCCATAGAACATTGCTCCAAACAGAGCACATACAACTGAATTTCTTTCTAATCTATCTTGGTCACAAAAGAAACTAGAAACGAATTATAGCTGCAAAGGCAGGATTAGTAGTTTTATAAGGATGTGTTTCTCTAAAGCAAGCCGTTCTGTGATCACAATCTTGGGAATATTCTGCTCCTCCTGTCTCTCTTCCCAACCTTCTCTGAAGCCCTCTTTTTTTTTTTTGTTTTTTTAAATTATGATTTGGGTGAAAGTTTACAGAGCAAATTCACTTTCCATATAGCAGTTCACATACCCTTTGTCTCATGACATTGACTACAATTGACCACAATGCAACAGCTCCCCTCCTACTTCTTCTCCATAGTTACCTCTTCCCTGTGTCCTTCCCTCATGTACTCCTGCCTCTAAGCTATGTCCCTGTGCATACACAGCCCTTCTATTCTCCCAGGATTGTTCTTTCCAAGAAGTATACCTACCTAGTGTAAATTTTCACCTCATACGCCTGTCTTTTGTTTGTCTGGAAGTTGCAGGAGGGGGTTCAGACATGAAGGGCAGCTAGGGGCCACAGTCTCTGGTTCCATCAGGCTTTATGAGACCAGCAAACCTGGTCCCTTTTTTAAAATTTTTTCCAAATGATTTTGAGTTTTGTTGCACATTGTTCTCCCACTCTCTCTAGGATCTCCTACATAGATTGCCTTCCAAGTGGTTGACAGTGGTAGCCAGGCACCATCTAGTTCTTCTGGTCTCATACTCGTATAGGCTGAGGATCACATGGTGTACTAGTTGCTTGGACTAATTGTTTCCATGAATCTTTGGTTTTCTTCATTCTTCTTTTCTCTGGACGAGGAGAGACCCATCGTTGCATCTAGATGGCTGCTTGCAAACTTTTAAGTTCCCAGTTGCTACTCGCCAAAGTAGGATGTGGAACAGTGTTTTGTGTAGTATGTTATGCCAATTGAACTTGATGTCCCCTGCAACTATGCTGCAGAGCCCACAGGTCCAACTACTTGCTCCCTCTGGGTAGCTGACTATGACCAAGAAGTGACTACAACCTTGTCCCTTGTCAGCTCTACTATACACCTGGGAATTCTTACAGAACACAGCAATGCACTTGTAGAAACATTGTCTGCCAACCCTACACATGGTCTTGCCCAAGGCCTCTTGAACAAATTCAAGGCTACTTGTACGGGTCAGACAGGGTATGTGGCCATCATAGGAATCACTTTCACAAAGAGCAGCTGTTCTTGATAGGGGTGGATCATACCCCTCAGTGTGTAGGGCTTAAACTAGATTGAGAAGCAGTAACTTAAAAAAAAAAATAGAGAATAGTCTTAAAATATTTGGCTTTTTTTCTCTCTCAATTTCAAATGATAACTAGTAAATATGATAACTTTGAAAGAACCATCCATCTTCACTGGATTTTAATCCTTAATTTGAAACTCCATTCTCTCTTCCTTTTCTTTCTTACACTTAACTGTGCTCATGCATACACTCACATACACATACACACACTCATACAAACATGAAAGAATGCATGGTAATGAATTAGTCTAATTCCCATCCTGGACATCCAGTCTCCTGACCCCCCATTCATCTCTCTAAAAGTAACTTATGCTACTTTCTAAAAATTACAGAGCAAATTCACTTTCCATACAGCAGTTCACATACACTTTGTCTCATAACTTTGACTAAAATTTACCACAATGCAACAGCTCCCCTCCCACTTCCTCCCAATAGTTACCACTTCCCTGTGTCCATCCCTCCATGCACTCCTGCCCCCTGAGCTGTCTCCCTGTGCATAAACAGCCCTTCTTCCTCCCATGATTGTTCTCTCCAAGG
>NW_006922051.1:1516453-1517750 GCF_000298275.1 Orycteropus afer afer | reverse complement strand
GCCAAAGTAGGATGTGGAACAGTGTTTTGTGTAGTATGTTATGCCAATTGAACTTGATGTCCCCTGTGACTATGGTCCCGAGCCCATGAGTTCAACTACTTGCTCCTTCTGGGTAGCTGGCTATGGCCAAGAAGTGACTACAAACTTGTCCTTTGTCAGCTCTACTATACACCCGGAAATTCTTACAGAACATACAAATACACTTCTAGAAACATTGTCTGCCAACCCTATACATGGTCTTGGGCACTTCTCCCTGCACAGACATTCCTAATAGTTCAGCCTGTCTACCCATCTATCTACCTGTAAAGATCAATGTTTGTCTTCACTGACAGTGCAGTATTGTATGCGCAAAAGGTTTCATCTTTGTTGTCTGTACCTTCCATGCACCTCTCTATGCCTTCCTCTTCCTCAAGGCCACCATGTTGATCACTTACATTTGGTACATTGCCCTTCTCTTCACCCAAATCAATACTTATTTCTACCTATCTAACAGTGTTCCTGCTTTCCACTCCCACCCCTGGTAGTCAACAAAGAAAATTTCCTTCTATATATGAACCTTTCCTTGACTTTTTACAATAATGGACTAATACAGTATTTGTCCTTCTCTGATTGACTTATTTCACTCAGCATAATGTCTTCCAAGTTCATCCACATTATGTGGTGTTTTGCACATTCTATGTTATTCTTTAGGGTTGCATAATATTCCATTGTGTGTATGTGCCATAGTTTGGTTATCCATTCCTCAGTTGATGGACGCCTAGGTTGTTTCCATCTTTTGGCTATTGTAAATAGTGCTGCGATGAACATGGGTTGTGCATGTGTCTGTTCTTGTCCTGGCTGTCTCGTCTTTAGGATATATACCTAGTAATGGAATGGCTGGGTCAAATGGTATTTCTAATTCCAGTTTTTAAGGAATTGAAACACTTCTTCCCACAGTGGTTGTACCATTTGACAGTCCCACCAGCAGTTGTATGAGAGTCCCAATCTCTCTGCATCCTCGCCAACATTTGTTATTTTCTATTTTGTTGAACTTTGCTACTAGTGCTGGGGCAAGATGGTATCTCATTGTTTTGATTTGCATCTCTCTAACGGCTAATGATCGTGAGCATTTCTTTGTATGTTTGTTGGCTGCCTGAATATCCACTTTGGTGAAGTGTCTATTCATGTCTTCTGCCCATTTTTTAATTGGATTATTTGTCTTTTTGTTGTTGAGGTGTTGGAGTTTTCTATAAATTCTAGAGATAAGTCCCTTTTCAGATATGTCATTGCCAAATGTTTTTCCCAATCTGTAGGTTCA
>NW_006922051.1:1500189-1512759 GCF_000298275.1 Orycteropus afer afer | reverse complement strand
ACTTCCTCACCATTTAGAAGTTCTGTTACTACACAGTATTTTCCCTCTTTTTGGTTTGTAGTTGTTCTCATTTGTCAATTGATGTCTCTGGTTCCCTATTTATAATCTTGTAAACTTAATTTTATGTCAGATATATCCATAGCTGTGGTTTCTGGGTTATGTCATCTTCTGTATTAATGGTTGGTTTTTGTTTGCTATTTTTGGTTCTCTGTTCAAAGGACTCCCTTTAGTATCTGTTGTAAGGTTGGTCTGGTTGTAACAAATTCCCTTAGTTTCTGCCTACCTAGAAATCTCCTAATTTCACCATCATATTTGAGGTATAATTTTGCTTGGTATATAATTCTTGGTTGGAAATTTTTCTCTTTCAGGGTTTTATATATACCATCCCATTGCTTTCTTGCTTGCATGGTTTCTGCTGAGAAATCAGAGCTTATTCTTATTGGTTGTCCCTTGTAAGTACCTTTTCATTTTCCCATGAAAATATGTAAGTACCTTTTCATTTTCCCAATGCTGATTGCAGCATTCTTTCTTTGTCTTTGGTTTTGATGAGTTTGATGATGATTCATGTGGTAATTATGTTTGTGTGTCAACTTGGCTGGGCCTGGTTGAGTGGCTGGGCAGCTGGTCATAGTTATTCCCCATGATGAGATTGGCAATCAACTCCATGGTGGGATCTGCCATAAGCAGCTGAGTAGCTGCCTTTGGGATGTGGTCTGCTTCCTGTGTATAAGAAGAAGCCTGGGGAATAGTCTCTAGCTTATCACATGGTTGGACCCTGCATGTAGCCATGTCATTGTTCAGCAGCCTGCCATGCTCTGCCGACCTTGAGACTTACAATGGACTTGAATGAATGGCCTGCTGTGTGGTTTGGTAACATCAGGACTGTGCCTTTTTACTTGTCAGTCTTGGGCTTGGTAGCCTCAGCAGCCAGCAGCTGTCTGAGTGAAGAAACACCTCTGGCTCCAGTGAGCTGGGAGCTGGAGAGAGAGCTGAAGTCGAAGGCTGAGGAGCTTTCACCCAGCTCCTAGATCCTGGTACTTTGAACTTGGACTTAAAGCCTCTAAACTGTAAGAGAATAAACTCCTGTTTGTTTTATATTTGTGGCATATTCTCATCAGAGTGGCCCTAGGTAACCAGAACAATACATCTTGGTGATTTTCTTTTGGGGTCTATTTTGTTTGAGGTTCATTGGACTTCCTGAATGGATGTATTCTCATCTTTCATCATATCAGGGAAGTTCTCTTCCAACAAATCTAGGACAATTTTCTCAGTGATTTTATTTTTCTCTTCCTGTTCTGCAGTTCCAATGACTCATAGGTTATTCCTTTTGATGGTATCCCACATGACCCTTAGGCTTTCTTCATTTTGTTTTGATCTTTTTTCTGATTGATCCTTTTCCAAAGAAGTATTAAAGTATTTGTCTTCAATCTCATTAATTCTGTCTTCCATTGATTCAATTCTCCTCCTTTGCCCTTTCAATGTGTCATCTATTTCAGAAAATTTAGTATTAATCTTCTGGATTTCTATCTGTAGATTTTAAACCATTTCTAATTTTTCATTTATTTTGTCATTTTGTTCTTATATTTTCTTCCAAAATTGTTGTAGGGTTTTGTCTGTGTTTTTCTTAATTTGGTCACTGTTTTCATTGATCTGTCTCTCAATCCTTTGAAGATACCTAAATGTAATTCTTTTGAATTCCTTATCAGGCAGTTCCAATGCTGCTTCTTCCTCAGGGATGTGTTCTGTGTCTATATCCTGGTCCCTTTTTTCTACCACTTTATCTTGCTTCTTTGTGTGAACTGTGATGGTCTTTTGTTTTTGAGACATTGTGATGTTGTTGTATTTAGATCTCTTTTAACTGTTTGTGAAGAGCAGCTAAGGGTGAGTCAGGCTGTTCTTGGTGGTTGTTTATAGTTGGCCAGTTGGTGGAGAAGGTAGTGGTGGCTCTCACTCAATAAGTGAAGCTGCATGAGGTGTGGGTGTAGTTGTGTTGTATGGGCACTGTTCCTGTCTCCCACTCAATTAGAAAAAAAATAAGAATTGAATAACCATCACAAAGTAAAAGCAAGTGGACAAAAAGCACACCATGTAATCACATAGGAAAAATAACCAAAAAAAAAAAAAAAAAAAAAAAGCAAAAAACTCGCAATATCTGGGGAGAGGGCAATAAGAAAAAAATGGTAAAGTAGGAGAATAATGAAGAAAAACAATAGGAAAAGACATAAAAAGAAAAACAAGGAACAGAGTTAACGATGAGAAAGAAAAAAAATTGGAACAAGGCACAGGGCAGAGAGAAAAAGCTAAAAACTAGAACCTGGGAAGGGAAGAATAAATAATAATGGTAAAAAGGAGAAAAGTAGCAATTATAATAATAATTTTAAAACAGACAAAAACAAACAAACTTAAAAAAAAAAAGGAAAAAAAAAAGCTGGCAGTGCTGGGCAGGGCACCCAGGTTCTATTTGAGTACACAGACGGATGGAATTCTTGTCGGCCCAGAGGTAGGTGGGCATGAGGGATGGCTGCACCTCCATTCACCAAGAGGGTGTGGGTTATAAGAGTAACAAGAGGAATATCGCACCTTTCTAGTCCTTGGTGTCCAGAATGTCCTTGTGGTTTCTGGCAAGTGAAGCCCATTTTAAGTCCCTGGAATCTGGGAAAATGCTGTTGCTTTAAATATCGCAAATGGTCTAACACCTTGTAAACATTCAAAATGGCTGTGCCTTCTGGACAGGCAAAAGTCCATAGCTCAGCCCACCTTTCTCTTCACTGCTTCCCCTTTTATTCACCAGCCACCAGAGCAGTCCTCTGTGTAGTTCCTGGCTAGCAGGGCTGATTTTTAGGTTAATTCTTAGGTCCTAACACCATTCGGCAATATCCACGCTGTCTGTGCCATCAGGATCACTGCCAGACTTCAACTCCATATGTCTCCTTCTTTTGGTATTTTCATGCAAATCTTCTATTAGTTCACTATTTAGTTCACTTCTATATCCTTCCCTTCAAAACTCAGAGCTCCAGGATTATCTCCTGTATCTGTGTTAATTGTTTCTTCGTTGAAAAGGGTCTGTGCAGTCTTTCTGCCTATTCCACCATCTTACCAGAACTCCCCTTCCAGAAAGCCTTCTTAAATGACAATACTTCATCTGCATTAAGATCCACACAAAAGTACTAAGACCAAATATCTTTGCTTGGTATCAAGTGATGAAAATGAGGCCTTCAAATACTCTTCAGAGAAATAGCCAAATGGACCATAACGTCTTGATTCTGATTCTAACATAAGTGACATTTCTCAATTGAAAGTGACCCTAGTGTAGTGGCTGAATACTTGTTAACTCTAGTTGTTGTTAGCTTCCATCCAGTCAGCCCTGGACCCATGGTGACCCCATGCACAGTAGAATGAAACCTGATCAGGCCTGAGCCATACCCATGATTTGTTGCAGACTGGACTGTTGATCCATAGGGTTTCCATAAGCTAACTTTTGGAAATTGATTGCCAGGCCTTTGTCCTAGTCCATCTTAGTCTGGAAGCTCCACAGAAACCTGCTCAGTATCACAGCAACTCACAAGCTTCTACTGACAGATGGATGGTGGCTGCACTTGAGGTATGTTTGCTTGGGATCAAGTCTGGGTCTCTTGCATGGAAGGAGAGAATTCTATCACTGAACTACCATTGCCTTGGTGGATGCTGGAATCTAGGCACTCCTACTGACTGTACTAGCTGTGTGGACCTTGGGAAAGGACTTAACTCTCTGATCTTTATTTCCTTGGATTGTTTGAAAGGTTTAAATGAGATAATGAGTATAAAGCTTTAGCACGGTACTTGCACCTAGCACATACTGAAGTCAGCAAATAAGACCCTACATTTTCCTGTATATCTGTGCTCTCCTCCAGAAGTCTGTCTCAGGATGTGCTCTTCTATGGAGAACAAAATATGTTGTCCTATGAAAGGCTATTCTTTCTAATCCATCAAATAGATAAAAAGCTATTTTATTTTAAAAACTCCATTTGGAAAATGCATTTTGTTACATTGTTAGAACAAATGTTTGATATTTAATTTCCTTCACTAAAATTAAGCTCAGTTCTCTTTCTGTTCAATAAAAATATAATTCTACTAGAAGGCATACTTTGCATTTGCCCTACTTTGAAATTCTCATCTAAATCTTGTCCATGTGGATTTCTGAATTCTTGCAACAGTTAATGTTTCCTTGGTCTCTCCAAATATTAAATTATTTACATGAGGAAAATTAAAAATTAGTCAAGACTGTGATTATTTCAGATATTTTGCTTGACATTTAGAACTTCCAGATTTAAATCGTGTGGTTTATACTTAGACTAAGCTTTTCTTTTATCTGAATGTATTGTGTATTATATGTAGTTTTTCCTCTAAATTCATGAAACACAATGCATTATGTTAATTGTCCCCCCCACTTTTTTTTTTACTCTCTCAAATAAATCTAGAATCTTTCACCAGTATACTATATACATTAATTTTTTGTGTGTGTGTGATTTGGGTGAAAGTTTACAGAGCAAATTCATTTTCCATACATCAGTTCATACACGTTTTGTTTCGTGTCATTAACTACAATTCCCCACAATGTAACAGCTCTCTTCCCACTTCCTCCCCGTAGTTACCTCTTCCCTGTGTCCTTCCCTCCATGTACTCCCACCCCCTGAGCTGTCTCCCTGTGCAAACACTGCCCTTTTGTTCTCCCATGATTGATTGCTCCAAGTAGTGTATGTATCTGATATAAATGTTCACCCCAAATACCTGTCTATTGTTTGGCTGGAAGCCGCAGAGGTGATTTCAATTCCAGACCTGCAGAGTGTCTAGGGGTTATAGTTTCAGTGTCCTCACCAGGTTCTATCAGACCAGCAAACCTGGTCTTTTTTTTTTTTTATGATTTTGAGTTTTGTTCCACATTGTTCTCCCACTCTAACCAGGATCTCCTGTGGTGATCCCCCTGTAAGTGGTTGACAGTGGTAGCTGGGTACCATCTAGTTCTTCTGGTCTCATGGTCAAGTAGGCTGAGGATCACATGGTCTACCAGTCCCTTGGACTAACTATTTCCATGGGTCTTTGGTTTTCTTTATTCTTCTTTGCTCTGAAGGAGGAGAGACCTATTGTTGCATCTAGATGGCCACATGCAAGCTTTGAAGATCTCAGTTGCTACTCACCAAAGTAGAATGTAGAACAATGTTTTTGTGTAGTATGTTGTGCTAATTGAGCTTGATGTCTCCTGAGACTATCTTCCTGAGCACACATGTCCAACTGCTCACCCCCTCTGGGTAGCTGGATGTGGCTAAGAAAACCACCACCACCTTGCCCCTTGTCAGTTCTACTATACACCTGGATATTCTTACAGCACATACAAATACACATGTAGAAACATTGTCTGATAACCCTATACATGGTTGACTTCTGGTAAGATGGTGGAATAGGCAGATGAGCTACACAGAGCCTCTTCAACGAAGAAAAGAGAAGCCAATCGATGCAGATACAGAAGATAATCCTGGAGCCCTGAGCTTTGAATGGAAGGATACAGAAGTGGATTAAACATCAACTAGTGGAAGAACCCGAATGATAACAGTGAGTAAGGAGACAAACAGAGCTGCAGACTGTCAGCTATCCTGACAGCATGGGAAGTTTGAATGTTCCAAGTGGTGTTAGGATCTGAGAATTAACCTAAAAATCAGCCCTGCTTGCCAAGGGCTGCATGGAAGATTGCACTGGTCATTGATGACTAAAAAGGGAAAGAGCAAGGAATGAGACAAATTGAGCTATGGACTTTCAGCTGTCTAGCGGGTGCAACCATTTTGAACGTTTACAAGTGGTTTGGCTATTTTGGATATATAAAGCGACAGTATTCTTGTTCAGATTCCAGGGACCTAAAAATAGGCTCTGCTTGATGGGAACAGCACAGACATACTGGAGGCTGATGACTGGAAAGGTGCAATATTCCCCTGGTTACTCTTATACCCTACACCCTCTTGGTGAACGGAAGTGCAACCATCCCTCACCTCCACCCACCTTCTGGGCTGGCAGGAATTCCATCTCAGTCTGTGTGCTCTGATGGAGCCTGGGTGACCTGCCTCAACCCCCCACCCCCAGACCTGTTTTTTTGTTTTGTTTTGTTTTCAAAGTATTTTTTTTTTTTCCTTTTAATTTTTATCCTTTCTTTTTCCCTTCCCAGTTTCTAGTTTTGGGCTTTTTTTCTCTCCCCTTTTCCTTGTTCCAATTTATTTTTCTTTCTTGTGGTTCTTTCCATCCTTTGTTTCCTTTTTGCATTTTTCTCATTTTTTTTTCCTTAGCTTTCTTTTACTCTAGCTCATTTCTCTTATTGAGAGTTTTTTTTTCTCTTTATATTTCTTTTGTCCTTTTAAAGTATTTCTTTATAAATATTTCATCTCATTTCCTGCCTTTCTTCTTCTTCTTCTTCCTTTCTCTTTTTGGTGATTATTCCTATGTGTTTATGTGGTGTGTGTGTCCCGATGTTACCAAACCACATGGCAGGCCATTCATTCAAGTCCATTGTAAGTCCCAAGGTTGGCAGAGCATGGCAGGCTGCTGAACAATGACATGGCTATATGCAGGATCCAAGTATGCCATAAACTAGCAACTATTCCCAAAGGTGCTTCTTATATACAGGAAGCAGACCACATCCCAAAGGCAGCTACTCAGATGCTCATGGTAGATCCCACCATGGAGTTGATTGGCAATCTCATCATAGGGAATAACTACCACCAGCTGCCCAGCCACTCAACCAGGCCTAGCCAAATTGACACACAACCTTAAAGACCACAAAGTCCAATGAATCCCAAACAGGATAGACCCCAGAAGAAGCTCATCAAACTCACCAAAACCAAAGACAAAGAAAGAATCCTGAAAGCATAATGGGAAAAACAAAAAGTTATCTACAAAGGGCAACCAGTAAGACTAAGCTCTGATTTCTCAGTAGAAACCAGGCAGGTGAGAAGGCAATGGGGGTGGTATATATAAAACCCTGAAAGAAAAAAAAATTCCAACCAAGAATTATATACCAAAAACCAAAACCAAATTCACTACCGTCAAGTTGGATTTGACTCATAGTGACCCCTCCTTGGGTTTCTGAGGCAGTATCACTATGGAAGTGGATTGCCCAATCTTCTTTCTGAGGAGTGGTGTCTGAATACCTCAGATATGATGGTGAAATTAGGACATTGCCAGATAAGCAGAAATTAAGGGAATTTGTTAAAACCAGACCAACTTCACAAGAGATGATAAAAGGAGTTCTTTGGACAGAGAACCAACAACAGCAAACGACAACTGACCATTAATGCACATGATGCCATAACCCAGAAACCAACTCAGTTATGGAAGTATCCAAAGCAAAATAAGCTTACAAGATTGTAAACAGGGAACCAGAGACATAAATTGCAAGTTACAGAACTTCTAAATGGTGAGGAAGTCAAGACAACTGCAAGATAGAATGGACTGTTCTAATATTGGGGAGAAAATTATAAATCACAGGGTAACCTCAAAGAAAAATGATAAATCTTCACATCAAAATAAAGAGGACAAGCACAAATATTTAGTAAATACTAAAATAGTAGCAATGAAGGAAATGATAACACAATTCATAACCCTATACATGGTCTTTGGCACACTACCCCCTGCCCAGACATACCTGATCATTCCTGTCTATCTATCCACCTGTAGATAAATGCTTGCCATTACTGACAACGCAAGAACTATGTACATTTTGCATTATATTAAAATTTAACTACATTTTCAATTACAATAGTTATTCCCAAATGAAGTAGACATGTTTGGTCCTAGGAAAGAATCCTGAAGAACCTGATGCCTGCTTTCAGAGCAGCTTTAATTCACCACTGTAGGTAATATTAGAAGCTATTTAGATCTGCCAAGTAGGTCTGGTAGTGCAGTTGTTAAAGCGTTTGGCTGCTAACCAAAAGGTCAGCAGTTCAAACCAACCAGGAGCTCTGTGGGGGAAAGATGAGGCGGACTGCTTCACTAAACGTTTGTTGTTGTTATGTGCCATTGAGTCAGACCCGACTCATAGCGATCCCTCCTTGGGTTGCTGAGGCAGTATCACTACGGAAGTAGATTGCCCAACCTTCCTTCTGAGGCGTGACTAGTGGGTTTGAACCACCAGCCTTGGTTAGCAGTCAAGTGCCTTAGGCACTATGCTACCAGAGCTCCTCACTAAACATTTACAGCCTTGGAAACTCTATATCAGTGTTTTTTTTTTTTTTTTTTTTTTTATATCTCATTCTGTTTTGGAATGTTTGTCTAATTTAACAAAATACAAAGAACTGTTAGAAGTCATGGGCAAATGACATCATTTCTATGTAACAAGTTTATTTTTATTTTTTACTTTTTGTAAAACTATTGAATAAATAGAGGGTAGTAGTGGTTCAGTGGTATAATTCTCCCCTTTCACATGGGGAAATCAGATTTGATTCTAAGCGAAAGCATGCCATGCACAGAAATTACCCACTTGTCAATGGAGGCTTGCATGTTGCTATGGTGCTGAATAGGTTTCAGCGGATTTTCCAAACTAACATGAACTAGGAAGAAAAGCATAGCAATCTACTTCAGAAGATTCCTATGGATCACAACAGTCTGATATGTAACTGATCATGGGGATGGTATAGGACCTGGCAGCATTTCATGTTGGGCAGGGGATCGCCATAAGTCAGTCTGCGACTCAAGGGCAGCTAGCAACATTGGATAACTACTCTGTGGTGCAAGGTTACTTTCCTTGATGGCTTTTGTGGGTTTATAACTTTTCATGTGTTTTGAAAGGCTAGACATGGAGTCACAAACAAAAAGTGTGTAAGTGATTTTTGTTTTCTTTTGAAAGAAGGATTACACCTTTTGACCATGACCCATTACACTGAAGGGGGATATTATCACCAGGCTTTTAGGTGAACTCAGTGCTCAGAGGAGCTTGCCTTAAAGGTAGTTTGGTGAAGATTAGTTAGGAGACATGTAATTGTTACTTAAAATGTACCGCCACAGATTTACCAAGTAAGTTGCTTAGAATGACAGAAGATAGGACACATGTTGGAGAATTTCTAAGGCATGTTCTGAATAGTTCTGTTTTACAGTCTTTCTGTCACCTTATTGTACTCTAGCTACATACTGTTCCTGGACCTGAATTAACTTTCCCTAAAAGTTTCTTATTTTCTTCCTCAGAAATTATGTTTTTAGCTGTGAGGTAAAAAATCTTCCTGGTTCATTTATTCATTTATTCATTCATCAGCTATAGTCCATTCTCATTGTTCATAGTAGTTATGTTCTATAAAATCACTGAATTAATAAATACTAAACCATTGATTAGGAGCCCTAGTAGCACCATGGTTAAATTAAGCACTTTGCTGCTAACTGAAGGGTTGGTGGTTTGAACTCACCAGTGGCTCTATGGGAGAAAGGCCTGGCAATCTGCTCCCATAAAGAATACAGCCTAGAAAACCCTATAGGACAGTTCTAGTCTGCTCTAGAGGGTCAATATGGGTCAAAATTGACTCATGGCACACAACAACAGCAACAACAAACCATTGCTCCTGGGGAAAATACAAGGTTAGATTCCTGTGAATCTCTGGTCACAGTATTTTCATCAACTGATCAATACATAACTTTTGTTTTATGTATGTTTCTGTTTAAAGACACCTTATTTAGTATATATTGTTGATTCATCAACATTGAACTCATAGACAATAGCACTTTAACTCATGCCTGAATGAAGCTTACCCAACAAATGTATTTTCTCCATAACTCCCATCATAGCCTTTTTGTCATTAGGAACACTAGACAGCACTTCAGCACCATACTTCGGGGTTATTTAAAATAGCAAAATCACCAGCAAAAAGCACAAAAATGCAAAAAAAAAAAAAAAAAAAGTGGCACAAAACAGGCTATAAAAGGATACTTGCTTATAGTATGAAATTAGAAGGCAGAGTTTCTCTTGTTCAAACTCATTTGGGAACATGCACATTGGGTGACTCAAATTTGTTGCTGCTCTGTGCATGTCTGTGAATGACCTCAGCCTTGACTATTGAGTTTGAAGTTACAAATAAATTTTAGTGAGTGAATGTATTCACAAATACAGAATTTGTGAGTAATGAGGATTGACTGTATTTATTAAGTAACTATTATGTTGTTGTTATTGTTGTTAGGTGCCATTGAGTCATTTCTGACTCATAGCTACCCTATGCACAGCAGAACAAAACACTGCCCGTCTCGTGCCAGCTCCATGATCCTTGCTATACTTGAGCCCATTGTTGCAGCCACCGTGTCAATCCATCTTGTCGAAGGCCTTCCCCTCTTTTGTCGACCTTCCACCTTACCAAGCATGGCATCCTTCTCCAGGGAATGGTCCCTTCTGACAATGTGACCAAAGTAGGTGAGACGAAGTCTGGCAATTCTTGCTTCCAAGGAGGATTCTGGCTACACTTCTTCCAGGACAGATCTGTTAGTTCTTTTGGCAGTCCTTGGTACCTTCAGCATTCTTTGCCAGCACCACAACTCAAAAGCATCAATTCTTCTTTGGTCTTCCTTATTCATTGTCCACCTCTCACATGCATACCAGGTGATTGGAAATATCATGACCTGTGTCAGGCACACCTTAGTCCTCAAGGAGACACCCTTGCTCTTCAGCACTTGAAAGAGTTCCTTCGCAGCCGACCTGCCCAGTGCTACACGTCGTCTAATGTCCTGACTGCTGCTTCCACTGGCATTGATTGTAGAACCAAGCAATGTGAATTCTTTGACAACCTCAATCTTTTCTCCATTTATCGTGATGCTGCTTATTGGTCCAGTTGTGAGGATTTTTGTCTTCTTTATAATGAGATGTAATCCATACTGCAGAATGTGTTCTTCAATCTTCATCAGCAAGTGCCTCAAGTCATCTTCACTTTCAGCAAGTAAAGTTGTATCATTAGTGTATCTCAGGTTGTTAATGATTCTTCCTCCAGTCCTGATGCCACATTTTTCTTCATATAGTCCAGCTTCTCAGATTATTTGCTCAGCATATAGATTGAATAAGTATGGGGAAAGGATACAACCCTGACACACTCCCTTCCTGATTTTAAACCATGTAGTGTCCCCTTGTAGCATTTGAACGACAGCCTCTTGGTCAAGGTACAAGTTCCTCATGAGTACAATCAAGTGTTTGGGAATTCCCATTCTTCTTAATGTTATCCATAATTTGTCATGATCCACACAATCAAATGCCTTTGCCTAGTCAATAAAACACAAGTAAACTTCTTTCTGGTATTCTTTGCCTTGAGCCAAGATCCATCTGACAGCAGCTTTCATATCCCTTGTTTCGTGTCCTCTTCTGAAACCAGCTTGCACCTCTGGAAGTTCTCTGTCAATATACTGCTGCAAATATTTTTGAATTATTATCAGTAAAATCTTACTTGCATGCAATATTAATGCTATTGTTTGATAATTTCCACATTCTGTGGGATCACCTTTCTTTGGAATGGGTACAAATATGGATCTCTTCCAGTCAGTTGGCCAAGTAGCTGTCTTCCAGATCTCTTGGCATAACTGAGTGCCTCCAGTGCAGCATCTGTTTGTTGAAATATCTCAATTTATATTCCATCAATTCCCAGAGCCTTGTTCTTCACCAATTCCTTCACTGCAGCTTCGACTTCCTCCTTCAGTACCATTGGTTCTAGATTATATGCCACCTCCTGAAATGGATGAAGATTGACCAGTTCTTTTTGGTACAGTGACTGTGTATTCCTTCCATCTTCTTTTGATGTTCCCTGCATCATTCAATATTTTGCCCTTAGAATTTTTCAATACTGCAACTCTAGCTCAAATTTTTTCCTCAATTCTTTCAGCTTGAGAAATGCCAAGTGTGTTCTTCCCTTTTGCTTTTCAGACTCCAGGTCTTTGCACGTTTCATTATGGTAATTGGCTTTGTCTTCTTGAGCTGCTCTTTGAAATCTTCAGTTCAGCTCTTTTATCTTTTCATTTCTTCCATTTGCTTTAGCTACTCTCCGCTCAATGGCAAGTTTCAGAGTCTCTTCTGTCATCCATTTTGGTCTTCTTTTGTTGTCTTTTTAGGGATCTCTTGCTTTCTTCATGGATGATGCTCTTGATGTCATTCCATAATTCTTCTGGTTTCCGGTCACTGGTGTTTAATGCATCAATTCTGTTCTTTAGATGATGGGCTATGGATATGACAGAACAGGAAGATAAAAACAGTTTTTCTCATCTTTGGCTTTGGTGGTTGGTGCATAAATTTGAATAATAGTCGTATTAACAAGTCTTCCTTGTAGGCGTATGGATATTCTCCTATCACTGATAGCGTTGTAATTCAGGACAGATATTGAAATATCCTTTGTGACAATGAATGCCACGCCATTCCTCTTAAACTGTCATTCCCGGCATAGTAGGTCATATGGTTGTCTGATTCAAAATGGCCAAAATCAGCCCATTTCAGCTCACTAATGCCTAGAATATCAATCTTTATGCATTCCATTTCATTTTTGACAACTTCCAATTTTCCTAGATTCATACTTCATACATTCCATGTTCCGATTATTAATGGAT
>NW_006922051.1:1498244-1499986 GCF_000298275.1 Orycteropus afer afer | reverse complement strand
TCATAAGGTTTTCCCTGGCCAATTCTTTGAGAAGTGGATGGCCTCCTCCTTCTTCCTAGTCTGTCTCAGTCTGCAAGTCTGGCTGATACCTGTGCACCAGATGCACCCCCCTGGGTTTGAAACACCAGTGGCACAGCCTCAAGACTCACCACAACACATCACCACAGTAGGACAAAGCAACAGACAAGTTTGTCTCCCTTAGCTGTTGGAAACCTCTCCAACCACCCTTACCTGGATCCTTGCGGCTGACTCCTCGATTTGTTCTGGTCCCCTTTGCCTTTTCTGTCCTCTCCCTGCCTTCCTGCCTTGCTGCTTGTGGGGGGTGGCCTGGGTTCCCTCTCCTCACCTGGGTCCCTGTGGCTGACTCCTCGATCTGTTCCAGTCCCCTATTATGTACCAAGTGAAAATCCAGGCTCTCCAGAATTTATATGCTAGTGGAGGGAGAAAGAAAATTACCAAGTAAGAAAACATATAAACAAGATAATTTCAGTTAGTGATGAGGGCTATGGATATGATAGAACAGGAAAGTATAGCAGAGAATGGGTGGGTGAGTAAGAGGGTGCTTGGATAATTTCTTATAGACAGATCAGCACAAGGCTGGTCGCTTTGAGGTAGAGGTTAAAGATGTCCCAAATGTCCAATTTTTCCATGCTGCCATGCCACTCCATCATCTCTGACATCAATTCCTCCTCTTAGTAATCTCCTCCTGTCTTAGGGGTCCATATTTCACTGTAACATCTCACAGAAATCATATACTCCTGAGGAAATGGTTCATGTAGTGGTGGTGGAGGCTGGCAGCTGTCAAGTCCCAAGTCTGTGGGTAGTTCAGGGGGATCCTCCTAACTCATGTTGCAGGGGTTGGCAAACCCAAATCAGTGGATCAGATGATGGCTGCTGTCTCAAGTCCAGGGGTGAAGTGATAACGAAACAAATGTAGGACCAGGGCAAGAGAGTGAAGTTACCTAGACCATTCACATGTATATCCTCCAGGAAGCTAATGATGGGGACTTGAGTCACACTCTCCAGCAAGGCGAGACTCAAGATCCCAGCCTGAACAGGCATAGACTAGGATTTACAATACATCACAAAATGGAGGACAATGGCTACACCAGCCATACTAAGCAATTCACTGCACCACAGTGGATGATATCAAAAGAAAAAGGTAGGGGAAGGACTCTCTGAGGAAGTCCCATTTGAATGGAGACTTCAGAGATGAGCAGGAACAAGCTCTGTGGAGATGTGGGGACAAAATGTTCAGGCAGAGAGAAAAGAGAAGAAAGCAGGAGCAAACACTCTATAGTAGGAGCATGCTTGGCATGTGCTAAAAGAAAATGGTGACTTCTTAGCTGGCCAATGAGCAAGAGAGAAAATGATGGCAGATTTGTCATAGAAGTAGAGCAGGATTGTGAAATTTGCATTTTATGGTAAAATGACAGGCTGTTGAAACATTTGAGTCAAGGGAGGATTATACACTGATTTGCGTATTCAAAGATTACTATGCACTCTATGCTGGGCTGTTACCTGTGCACCAGGTGCATGTCGCTGGGTTTTAAACACCAGAGGCTCAGCCTCAAAACTCACATCTACCTGTCACCACAGTAGGACAAACCGACAGACAAGTTAGTCTTGCTGTTGGAGACCTCTCGTATCACCCCCACCTGGGTCCCTGTGGCTGACTGTTCCTCTGTCTGGCTTCCTGACTTTTAATCCCCTTTCTCCTGCTCTTCTGCCCTGCTGTTTTG
>NW_006922051.1:1493590-1496218 GCF_000298275.1 Orycteropus afer afer | reverse complement strand
CTTGGTAGGGTGGAGGGTCGACGAAAGAGGGGGAGGCCTTCAACGAGATGGATTGACATGGTGGCTGTGATGATGGGCTCAAGTGATTGTGGGGCTGGTGCGGGATCGGGCAGTGTTTCGTTCTGCTGTGCATGGGGTCGCTATGAGTCGGAAACGACTCGGCACTTAACAACAACAACATGCACTCCATCTGTACACCAATCTTTTGCATGGAGAACGGCTCAATTTTGGTCTTAATCCAAGAGCTCCACCTGAGGCAGTAAAAGGACTATTCTTATTTTTTAATTTACCATTGTTTTGCTAATCCAGATTAGTTTATGAGCCCTCTCCTTAACTTTCTCATCTTTAGACTTCATCTCCAGAAATAACAGCCTTTTGGATGGTAACTTTTTAAATCTCCAGATAAAACTGACCATAATGAACAAAGAGGGGGAAAAAAAAAATTAGTCCATTGCTTCATGCTTTCCTGTTGTTGTTAGGTGCCCTGTAGTTGTCTCTGACTCATAGCGACCATATATGCACAGCAGAATGAAACACCGCCTGGTCTTGCGCCAGCTCCGCAATCCTTGTTATACTTGAGCCCATCACCGCAGCCACTGTGTCAAGCAGTCTCATTGAGGGCCTTCCCTTATTTCGTCGACCCTCCACCGTGCCAAGCATGACATCCTTCTCCAGGGAATGGTCCCTTCTGACAACATGACCAAAGTACGTGAGACGAAGTCTGGTTGTTCTCGCTTCCAAGGAGCATTCTCGCTGCACTTCCTCCAGGACAGACTTGTTAGTTCTTTTATCAGTCCATGGCACTTTCAGCATTCTTCACCAGCATCACACCTCAAAAGCATCAATTCTCCTTTGGTCTTCCTTATTCATTGTCCAGCTCTCACATGCATATGAGGCAATTGAAAATATCATGGCTTGTGTCAGGCACACCTTAGTTCTAAAGGAGACATCTTTACTCCTCAGCACATGAAAGAGGTCCTTTTCAGCCGACTTGCCCAGTGCTATACATTGTCTGATGTCCTGACTGCTGCTTGCATTGTTGTTGATTGCTTTCCTAAAAACACATTTATTTGTCAGACCTGGAAAAACCATTCTGCAGCTATATCAATAATCAAGACATTTTTGATAGGTCAGCTGTACTTGGTTAATTAAATTTACTTTGTGGTTTTTCCTGAAAGTGAAGTCTTGTTCTGCTGGGCTCCTGCCCCTGTGACATAGGTCTACCACATGACCAATTTTATGGACTTTCTAGGTGAATTGCTGTTGTTATGTGCCGTCAAGTTGGCCCTGACTCATAGTGACCCCTCCTTGGGTTTCTGAGGTGGTATCACTGCAGAAGCAGATTGCCCAAGCTTCCTTCTGAGGATTCTAGGTGAGAGGCTTGGGAATTATGACTGAAGAATCAACTGCTTAAAGCATTAAGTGTACCAAGCCCTCAATGATGACAGTTCTGTTCTCCAAGATTTCAGGGTGAACTTCAATAATTACAATAGTCAACATCTGCTGGACACTTAGATCTTGCTAAACATCCATCTAAATCTGGAGCTGGCAAATGTTTTCTGTAAAGAACCAGATAGTAAATGTTTGGCTTTGTAGTATACACACTCCCTGATGATGCCATTGTAGGGTGGATGTAGTTATAGAAAATACATAAAGGACTGTGTCTGTGTTGCAATAAAACTTTATTTTCAAAAACAGGCAGTGGGCTGGATATTGGCATGCAAGACCCTGACCTAAATGACTTACATGCTTTAACTTAGTTGATCTTCAAAATATCCTCATTGTTATTATTACCCCTAATTGACAGATGAGGAACATGTTGCACGGAGAAGTCATGTAATTGGCCTGCATCACACAGCTCATGCATTGTTTAGTTGAGGTCCACAGCCATGCTGTGACTCCAGAATCTCTGCAAGTGTAACTGGGACAGGACTAGTACATGTGCTTATTCCTCTGCAGACTTCATTAACAAATTTATGACATACCTGTTTCCTTTATCTATAAAATGCCTACCACATAGGACTGTTGGAGAATAAAATGAACCAAAAGTACAATGTGTGTACCAATATGGTACTTTGGAGAAATTGTCATCCTTCCATATTTATATCACTTAGGCATAATGTTTGAAGGATAGCTGGGGTCTCTGGGTTATGAGGGATATCTGTGACTGGGTAAGTGTAATAGTCTTGGCAGTTCATAGAAGAATCTAGTATTGTCAGCATACAATTTTCTGCTTCTGTTTTTTTTTTCCCCCTCCACATTCTTCTTGTGATTATCTTGAGGACCAAATGGAAGGGGATAGAAACAACAGAGAATTGTGAAGAGTAAAAGTATCTTGGATAACAGAAATTCTGTAGTACATAATATACATGGGAGCTCTGGTGGTACAGTGCCTAAGGCATTTGACTGCCAACCAGAAGGCTGGTGGTTCAAACCCATCAGCCACTCCTTGGAAGGAAGGTTGGGCAATCTACTTCTGTAGTGATACTGCCTCAGAAACCAAAGGAGGGGTTGCTATGAGTTGGACTCGACTTGACGGCAGTGAGTTTTTTTAGTTATAGTACACATACACTTTGTCTCACCTATTTTGATCATGTTGTAAGAAGGGACCATTCCCTGGAGAAGGAT
>NW_006922051.1:1487992-1493490 GCF_000298275.1 Orycteropus afer afer | reverse complement strand
TCATGCTTGGTAGGGTGGAGGGTCGACGAAAGAGGGGGAGGCCTTCAACGAGATGGATAGACAACGGTGGCTGCGATGATGGGCTCAAGTATAGTGGGGATTGTGGGGCTGGCGCGGGATCGGGCAGTGTTTTGTTCTGCTGTGCATGGGATCGCTATGAGTTGGAAATGACTCGACGGCACTTAACAACAACAACAACAGTATACATATAGTGATAAAGTTTATCTTTTCTTTATCTGAGAATGTGGATAAATGTATATGTTTCTTAAAAGCCATGCTGGAAAATTCACTTGGATTTTTAAGAAGTTAATAAAAATATTGAGAGTTAAAATCAAATTATTACTGTATTAGTTTCCCATGACTGTTGTAACAAATTACCACAAACTGGGTGACTTAAAACAACAGAAATTTATTCTCTCATAGCTCTGGAGGCCAGAAGTCCAAAATCAAAGTGTTCACAGGATTGATTTCTTTTGGAGCCTCTAAGGGAGAATTTGTTCCATGCCTCTCTTCTCACGTCTAGGGGCTGCTAGCAATCTTTGGCATTCCTTATATTACACACAGCACTGCAATTTCTGTGTGATGGTTAAGGTTGTGTGTCAACTTGGCTGGGCCAAGATTGTTAGTGGTTTGGTAGTTATGATATAATTTGGCAGTTGTGTAATGATGTAGTCATCCCCAAAGATGAGATCTGAAATAATATAATCGCCTTCATGATGAGATCTGCTATGAACAACCAGTCAGTTGAAAGGCAGTTTCCTCAGGAGTGTGACCTGCATCCAATATGTATGTACAGAGCAGTGAATTGCTTAATATGACCCTTCTAGCTATTGTCCTCCATTTTGTGCTGTATTGTAAATCCTAGTCTCTATGTCTGTTTAGAATGGGATGCAGCTTGAGTCCCACCTTGCTGGAGGGTGTGACTCAAGTCACCACCTTCAGTTTCCTTGAGGGTATATATGCGACTGTTCTGGGAAAGTTCACTCTCTTGCTTTGGTTCTGTGTTTGTTTCGCCATCATCTCATCCCTGGACTTGAAACAGCAGCTGGTCATCTGACCAGCCAATTTGGGTTTGACCGCCTCTGCAACAATGCCAGTGAGGTGAACCCTCCAGACCTACCCACAGACTTGGGACTTGCCAGCCTCCCAGCCTCCACCCCCTGTGAGGTGTTTCCTTGGCAGTTTGTGAGTTCTGTGAGATGTTACAGGGAAATAGGCCTAAGACAGGAGGGAGAGTACTGATGGGAGGAAGAGGAGCTGATGTTAGAGATGGTGGAGTGGGAAAGTTGGACATTTGGGACATCTTTAACTTTCACCTCACAGGGACTGGCCTTGTGCTGATTCTTCTAAAAGAAATTATTCGAGCAATATGGATGTTCTGGCAAAGCTCTCTCTGTATCTTGCATCCTGCTCATCATATCTGACCTCCAGTTCTTGGGACTTGAATCAGTGGCCTGTCATATTGCCGGCTGATGTTGGGATTCATTAGCCTTCACAGCCCTTGAGCTAGTAGCCTGCTGTCTGATCTGCTGATCTTGAGTTCATCAACCCCTGCAGCTATGTGAGTCAGGAAAAGACTCCAGCCTGACATCTGACTCACAGACTTGGGACCTGTCATCTCTACAATCACCTGAGACTTTTCCTTGAAACCTCAAGCTTCACTCCACCACCCATCTGCCAGTGGGAATGACTTGGGAAGAGCTGTGTCCTCAAAGTAGAGTCAATCTTAATGATGTGGGTGGAGTAAAGCTTTCAGGGCCTTCATTTGCTGATGTGGCATGATTCAAAATGAGAAGAAACCACTGCAAACAGAAGAGACCAGTCCCTGGAGAAGGATATCATGCTTGGTAAAGTAGAGGGTCAGTGAAAAAGGGGATGGATTAACACAGTGGATGCAATGATAGGCTCAAGTACAGCAATAATAGTGAGGATGAAGCAGGATGGGGCAGTGTTTCATTCTGTTGTACACAGGGTTGCCATGAGTCAGAGCCTACTTGACAGACCTAACAACAACAACTAGCTTCACTGGTTTTGTGTCTCTAGAGAACCCAGCATAAGACACTCTGCCTTTGTCTTCTTAAGGCCTTTCTCCTGTATCTCTGTGTCACAAATCTCCTTCTGTCTTTTTCTTATAGGCACACCTGTGATTTGATTTAGGATTGCCTCTAAATCCGGGATGATCACATGTTGAGATTCTTAATTACATCTGCAAGACCCTTTCCCAAATCAAGTCATATTCATAGGTTTTAGGTAGATATATCTTTTGTGGGGGCCTGTTCTGGTTACCTAGTGCCACTCTGACAAGAATATACCACAAGTGGGATGGCTTTAACAAACAGGAGTTTATTCTTACAATTTGGAGGCTTTAAGTCCAAGTTCAAAGTGCCAGGCTCTAGGAGCTGGGTAAAAGCCCCTCAATCTTGGGCTTCAGCTCTGCCTCCTGCTCCTGGCCCACTGAAGCTAGAGGTTTTTGTTCAGTTTGACAGGTACTGGCTGCTGAGGCTGACAAGACCAAGGTTGACAAGTAAAAAGGTACAGTCCTGATGTTATCAAACCACATGGCAGGCCATTAATTCAAGTCCATTGTAAGTCCCAAGGTTGGCAGAGCATGGCAGGCTGCTGAACAATGACAGGGCTACATGCAGGGTTCAAACGTGCCATATGCTAGATACTGTTCCCAAAGCTCCTTCTTATATACAGGAAGCAAACCACATAACAAAAGCAGCTACTCAGCTGCTTGTGGGAGATCCCACCATGGAGTTGATTGCCAGTCTCATCATGGGGAATAACTACCACCAGCTGCCCAGCCACTCAGCCAAGCCCAACCAAGTTGACATTCAACTTTGACTACCACAGGGCCACTTTTCAACCTACTATAATTATTTTGGAAAGAAAAGTTTTTATTATAAAATCTATTCCATCTGTATTAATGAACTAAGTCAAAGAGAAAGTCCTTTGAGGCTCCCTTTTACATACAAGGAGCTCTGGTGGCGTAGTGCTTAAGCATTTGACTGCTAACCAGAAGGCTGGCAATTCAAACCCACCAGCCACTCCTTGGAAGGAAGATTGGGCAATCTACTTCCGTAGTGATACCGCCTCGGAAACCCAAGGAGGGGTTGCTATGAGTCAGATCTGACTCAACGGCAGTAGGTTTGTTTGGTTTGGTTTTACATGAGTCTATTGAAAAAAAAAGTATGCAATGCAAAATTACTTGGTACATAACTTCTATTTATTTATTTATGTTTTCTTTTCCTTAAAGTGTTTTTTTTTTTTTAAAATAATTAAAGATTCATAAGAAATTGCAATATAGTCTCATATACTCTTCACCCAGTTTCTTCCAATGGTCTTAACTTCTGTAATTGTAGTATAATAGCAAAACCTGGAAATTGACATTGGTAGGATCCAGAGCCTTTTCAGATTTCACCAGATTTATAAGCTCTTAATTGTATGTGTACATGTATAGTTCTATGCATATGCGTAGATTCATGTAACCACCTAACAATCAAGATACAGAACTGTTTCATCACTACAAGTCTCTCTTGCTACCTTTTTAATAGCCACACCCTCCTTGCCTAATCCTCGCCAAACACTAATCTATTCTCCAGCTCTGTCATTTTGTTATTTCAAGTATATTATATAAATGGTATCATACAGTATGTACTCCTTTGAGATTGGCTTTTTTTTTACTCAGCATAATTTCCTTGAGATCCATCCAAGTTATGTGTATCAATAGTTGTTCCTTTTTGTTTTTGAATAGTATTTCATGGTATGAATGTATCGCAGTTTGTTTAATGATTTGTCCATTGAAGGACATTTGGGTTGTTTCCAGTTTTGAGCTATTATGAATAAAGCTGCTATGAATACACACAGGTTTTTGTATGAGCATACATTTTCATTTCTCTGGGACAAATACCAAAAGTGCAATTGCCGAGTCACATGATAAGTCCATGTTTAGTTTTATAAAAAGCTGCCAAACTGTATTTCAGAGTGACTGTACCATTTTGAGGAGCTCTGGTGGCACAGTGGTTAAGGCATTCAGCTGCTAATCAAAAGGTTAGCCGCTTAAACCCACCAGCCAGCCACTCCACAGGAGAAAGATGAGGCAGTCTGCTTCTGTAAAGATTTATTGCCTTAGAAGCCTTGTGGGGCAGTTTTACTCAGTCCTGTAGGGTTGCTGTGAGTTGGAATCAACTTGATGGCAGGGGATTTGGTTTGCACCATTTTACTGTTATTTATTTTCAAAGCATATGTCTAATAAGAGAACATTTTTGTTATGCAATATTAACTGCAATATTTATTATGCATATTTTAAATTTTGTGGTTTTTTACCCTCTAATAAATTATCTGATATCAGATCTATTTTTAACTTAAAAATCCACTCAGTGGTGAAAGAGAATGTAATCCTCTTCATGTCTCTCTACTACTGCACACACTTTATGTAGCTGATCTTTGTTGATACTTCTCTAATCTTATAAAAGGAGCTTGTGGAGCAATAGTTAAGTACTCAGCTGCTAACTGAAAAATTGGCTTTTTTAATCCACCAGCTGCTCTGCAAGAGAAAAGGCCTGGAGATCTGCTCCCTTAAAGATTACAGCCTAGGAAACCCCATGGGGCAGTCCTATTCTGTGAGGGAGTCACTGTGAGTCAGAGTAGAGTCAACAGCACCTAATAACAACATTCTTATAAAAACAAGATAGTCTCCACAGCACTCAAGGAGTATGCAGACTGCATTTTCCTCCCCCTGCTGGAGAGAAATAGACAGACAATATAAAGCAAAATGAAACAAAAAGACTCTCTCAATACTCTATGGTTTAACAATAGAAAATATAAGTAAATTTGACTCAAAAGTAAATTTGAAAAAGCTACAAAAGAACTTGGATTTTGTCCCATTTTTTCCTTTATGTTTTCATATAGATAAACCGAAAGGTCAAATCACAGAGTGTTCTTTTTTTTTTTTAAAAAAATCAAACAGTGCTTAGAAGTAAAGGTACATTCTCTATATAAAGAACAAAGGGAAATCAGGCCGAATGGGACAACAAAATCCCACAGACAGCAGAAGATCTAATGTGAAAAAAAGAACCCATGATCTCAGCTGCAATATTCATCACTCAATCAGTAAGTATTTGTTGAGAATTCACTATATGCCAGGCATAGTGTGGGTACCATTGAAGAGTTTAACAATTTAGGATAGGAAGCATATTGCCATTTAAACATTTCCTGTTCAGTTGAGAGATAAGTGAATCATATACTTAATGATAATAGCCAACTCTTACTTACATTGATTGCACGCCAAACCCTGAACAGAGAGCTTTTTTTTTTAGTTCTTTTTTATTTTAATGCATTTTATTGTAATATAATTTATGTACAGTGAAATAGGAAAACTTGTCTGTTGGTTTGTCCTACCGTGGTGATGTGTTGATGTGAGTTTTGAGGCTGAGCCACTGGTGTTTCAAACCCAGTAGGATGCACATGGTGCACAGGTATCAGCCCAGCTTACA
>NW_006922051.1:1482872-1485892 GCF_000298275.1 Orycteropus afer afer | reverse complement strand
GAAAGTGAGGATGACTTGAAGTACTTACTGATGAAGATTAATGACTACAGTCTGCAGTATGGATTACATCTCAACATAAAGAAAACAAAAATCCTCACAACTGGACCAGTAAGCAGCATTATGATAAATGGACAAAAGATAGAAGTTTTCAAAGATTTCATATTACTTGTTTCCACAATCAACACCAATGGAAGCAGTAGTCAAGACATCAGACAATGTATTACACTGGGCAAACCTTCTGCAAATGACTTCTTTCCAGTGCTGAAGAGCAAAGATGTCTCCTTGAAGACTAAGGTGCACCTAACCCAAGCCATGGTATTTTCACTCACCTCATGTGCATGCGAGAGTTGGACAGTGAATAAGGAAGACTGAAAAAGAGTCTATGCTTTTGAGTTGTGGTGTTGGCAAAGAATATGGAAAGTACAATGGACTGCCAAAAGAACTAACAAATCTGTCCTGGAAAAAGTGCAGCTGGAATACCCCTTGGAAATGCAAATGGCCAGACTTCGTCTCAGCTACTTTGTCAGAAGAGACCATTTCCTGGAGAAGGATATCATGCTTGGTAAAGTGGATGATCAATGAAAAAGGGAAGGCCCTCAATGACACAGTGGTTGCAATGAGGGGTTCAGCTATAGCAATTATTGTGAGGCTGGTGCAGGATCAGACAGTGTTTTGTTCTGTTGTACGTAGCATCACTATAAGTCAGAGCCAACTCGATTGCACCTAACAACAACAATGTGAAAATATACATATATACTATAGAGCTAACAAGGTTCAATGTTAGGATAACTTCTCAGCTGCTGCCAATACCATGAGGGAGTGAGTTGCTGGACCTGAGGACTCAGGATCATGGTCACAGGGAATACCAAGCTCAGTTGGCACAACAAAATACACAAGAACCTTGTTCTACATCCTCTTTGGTGAATAGCGAATGTGGCCTTAAAAGCTTGTGAGTGGCTATCTAAGATGCAACTATTGGTCTCTCCTTTTCTGGAGCAAAGAAGAGTGAAGAAAATCAAAGACACATAGAAACAATTAGTCCAAGGTACTAATGGACCATGGTAACGTCAGCCTACATGACCCTGAGATCAGAAGAATTAGATGGTGAGTACCAATGAACCACTCAGAAAGAGATCAAAAGTGGAGATCCTGGACAGAGTGGAAAAGAAATGTGGAACAAAATCCAAAAATATAAAAAAAGATCAGGATTACTGGTCCTATGGAGACTGGTAAAATCCCTGAGAGTATGGCCCTTACTTACTTTTTGGGCCTAGAATTTTACTCACTCCTGTGGCTTAACTCTCATCCAAACAATACCTATGAGGTAAACAATAACACCAGGAGAAAGCACTCCTTAGAACAATCAACCATGGGCAATCAGAAGGGCAGCATTTGTGCAGGGTGAAAGCTAGGGAGACAGTAATGCTTAGGTAAGAAGGACACAGGGAAAAGGCCACAGGGAAGTAGTGGGAAGAGAGCTGGTACATTGTAGGGATTTTAATTAGTGTCATAAAGGAAAATGTGAATGAACTATTGAATGGAAAACAAATATGTTGTGTAAAAATTTTACCCAAATCACAATAAAAAATTAAAAAAAAAAAAAGAATATACCATGGCTTGGGTCAGGTGCACCTTAGTCTTCAAAGTGTCATCTTTGCTATTTAACACTTTTAAAAGGTCATCTGCAGCAGATTTACCCAATGCAATACTGGGGCTCCAGCTCTACAAAAAAAAATTTGATAAGTGGTTCAAAGTAGTTGAAGGAGAGAAATTTCCCAAGGCTCTCTCTACAGTAACTCTTTATGAAATATTCCACTTTTGGAAAGCTATGACCCAGAAATCAGCCAGTGGGCTCTGTGAAACATCATCTGTAATGTTATTTTTTGCTGTTGAAAGCCTCCAGCTGTGGGTCATGGGGCAGAGGACATAGATTTTTAAAATTATTATTACTTTTATCATCTTAATGGATTAATGGCTCAAAATCAAATCCGGCAGAGTATCACAGCCTCTCTTAAATCAGAAACACAAGGGTGAAAGATTCCTCTCTTGAAAATGTATAACTTTGAGTTTGTTTTCTTAAATGTTGAGTATATTTGTCATCTTTTAATCTAAGAAATCAAAAGAAACCACATGGTGCCAAAGTAAGAAAGCAAGCCTCAGAAGAACATAGAATGTTTTATTTATTGTTGTTATTATTATTACAGGCAATAAAATCTACTCTAAAAGATTTGCCTGTTTTACAAAACAGCTAGATGATCTCATGTTCCATATCAAACTCTCAAATCTGGACATGCCTCTTCTGTTTTCTATTTTAAGCCCTGCAAGAGAATCCAAGCAAATACTTTGTCCAGCTGGTTTGTGCCTTGAGCTGCCTGTGCTGTGACATGGTTTCACCTGCTTGAATCAGGCATGAAGGTTTCTGCGCACAAACTCACACTCAAGGCTAGATCTCAGGAAAGTTGTGAAGCTAAGGAATTTCTTTAACTCCCAAGTTTCCCATTCTGGTCAAACATTTTCTTCTTCCTCTGTGTTCTCTTCTCTCTTCCAGTATTAAAAACTTTCAGATTCTTTATTTAGAATTAGGTGCAAATGACTGATAACAGCTTGAACTTTCACCCCTTGAAAAATATACTGTAACTTGAACTTTAACATGAATGTCGTAACTATGGGACCTGGTGTCAGTGAGCAGGTCAGGAGGAATTCTTGGAACACAAGGGCCTTTTAAGTACCCAAGTAAATGAGGGGTAGTTTCCCTTATCTGCTCACTTCCATATTCTCAACAGGACTCTCATCCCATTGAGATCTACAGAATAATAGTTATGCATCTTCTGGGTTCAGAGAAGGATTCTCTGATGCTAAACAAAAGATTGGAGTTTCCAGTCCATGCAGAGGTTCTTGGAAGAAAAGCCTAGTGATCTACTTCTGAAAGACGAGTCATTGAAAGCCTTATGGAGCACATTTCTACTCTGACATACAGGAGGTTGCCATGAGTCATGATTTAAAAAAAAAAAAAAAAAAAA
>NW_006922051.1:1473559-1475030 GCF_000298275.1 Orycteropus afer afer | reverse complement strand
ATGGCAAGTGAATGAGTAATGTGTACAAAGCTCTCTGTTCAGGTTAACCTCAAAGAAAAATGATAAACCTTCACATCAAAATAAAAAAGAGGACCAGCACAAATATTTAGCAAATACTAAAACAATAGCAATGAGGGAAGTGATAATAGGATTCATAAACAAAATGAGCTCAGCCTAGAAAATTATATGGAATAAAGAAATCAACACCATGAAAAAACACATAACAAAAATCACAGCAACAAATTCATATTTGCAGATGATTACATATCTGACAAGGGACTTATCTCTAAGATTTACAGAAAATTCCAACGCCTCAACACCAAAAGAATTAACAATCCAATTGAAAAATGGGCAGAAGACATGAATAGATACTTTACCAAGGAGGATATTCAGGTGGCCATCTAATATATGAAGAGATGCTCACAATCATTGGCCATCAGAGAATTGCAAATCAATGAGATACTGTCTCACTCCAGCACTGATGGCAAGGTTCAATGAGACAGAAAATAACAGATGCTGATGGGGACGTGGAGAAACTAGGACTCTCATACACTGATGGTAGGACTGTGAAGTGATATAACCACTGTGGAAAGCAATATGGTGATTCCTTAGAAAGCTGAAATTGGAGATACCATTTGACCCACCAATCCCATTACTAGGTTTATATCCTAGAGAGGTGAGAGCCAGGACAGGAACAGATATATGCACACTCATGTTCATTGCAGCACTATTTACAATAGCAAAAAGATGGAAACAACCTGCATGCCCATCATTGGAAGAGGGGATGACCAAACTATGGTACATACACATAATGGAATGCTATGCAGCACTAAAGAATTATGTAGAGTCTGCAAAATATCGCATAATATGGATAAACTTGGAGGACATTATGCTGAGTGAAATAAGTCAGTCACAGAAGGACAAATATGAGTTCATTGTTGTGGAGGGTCAAGGAAAGGTTGATATATGGAGGGACACTTTCTTTATTGGTAACCAGGGGTGGGATGGGAGGGAAAGGAACACTGCAAAAAAAAAGAAAAAGAAAAATGCATTGACCAATGTCACTTTAGTTTGTGTATTTCACTGTTGTTGTTGTTAGGTGCTGTTGAGTCAGATGCGACCCATAGTGACCCCATGCACAGCAGAACGAAACACTGCCCAGTCCCACTCTAGCTCCATGATCCCTTCTATACTTGAGCCCATCATCGCAGCCACCATGTCAATCCATCTCGTTGAAGGCCTCACCCTCTTTTGTAGACCCTCCACCCTACCAAGCATGATATCATCTCCAAGGAATGGTCCCTTCTGACAACATGACCAAAATAGGTGAGACGAAGTCTGGCCATTCTCATTTTCAAGGAGCATTTTGGGTGCACTTCCTCCAGAACAGATCTGTTAGTTGTTTTAGCTGTCCATGATACTTTCAGCATTCTTCGCCAGCACCACAACTCAAAAACATCAACTCTTCTTC
>NW_006922051.1:1470489-1472858 GCF_000298275.1 Orycteropus afer afer | reverse complement strand
CATCTGACAACAGCTATGATATCCCTTGTTCCACATCCTCTTCTGAATCCAGCTTGCACCTCTGGAAGTTCTCTGTCAATATACTGCTACAAACGGTTTTGAATTATCTTCAGTAAGATCTTTCTTGTGTCCGATATTAATGATATTGTTCTATAATTTCCACATTCTGTGGGATCACCTTTCTTTGGAATGGATACAAATATGGCTCTCTTCCAGTCAGTTGGCCAGGTAGCTGTCTTATAAATTTCTTGGCACAGAGGAGTGAGTGCCTCCAGAGAAGCATCGTTTGCTGAAACATCTTGTTTTGGTTACCTCTTGTACTGCTCTGACAGAAAGAGGCCACAAATGGAATGGCTTTAACAAACATGAGGTTATTTTCTTACATTTCTGGAGGCTAGAACTCCACATTCAAGGTGCAGGCTCTAAGGGCTGGGTGAAAGCCCCTTGACTTTGGGCTTCAGCTCTGCCTCTTGTTCATGGCACACAGAAGCTAGAGGCATCTCTTCACTCAGGCAGCTGCTGGCTGCTGAGGCTGACAAATCCAGGTTGACAAATGAAAAGGCACAGTCCCAATATTACCAAACCACACAACAGGCCATTGATTCAAGTCCATTAAAAGTCCCAAGATTGGCAGGGCAACATGGCAGGCTGCTGAACAATGACTTGGCTACATGCAGGATCCAACCATGCCCCAAAGCTGGAGACCTTCCTTAAAGTTGCTTCTTATTATATACTGGAAGAAGCGCATATCCCTAAAGGAGCTACTCAGTTGCTCCAGTAGATTCCACCATGAAGTTAATTACTAGTGTCACCATGGGGAAAAACTACATCCAGCTGCTCAGCCACTTAATCAGGCCCAGCCTAGGTGATATACAACCTTCAATTTCCACATATCACAATGGGTATTCTGTCAATTCCTGGAGCCTTGTTTTTTGCTGATTCCTTCAGTGCAGCTTCAACTACTTCCTTCAGTACCATAGGTTCTTGATCATATGCCACCCCCTGAAATGGATGAACATCAACCAATTCTTTTTGGTATAGTGACTCTGTATTCCTTCCATCTTCTTTTGATGGTTCCTGCATCATTTAATATTTTACCCATAGAATCTTTCAATATTGCAACTCAAGGCTTGATTTTCTTTCTTCAGTTCTTTCAGCTTGAGAAATGCTGAGAGCGTTCTCTCCTTTTGGTTTTCTAACTCCAGGTCTTTGCACATTTCATTGTAATTGTCGACTTTGTCTTCTTGAGCTGCTCTTTGAAATATGTTCAGCTCTTTTATCCTATGGATTCTTTGATTTGCTTTAGCTACTCTCCATTCAATGGCAAGTTTCAGTCTCTTCTGACATCCATTTTTTGTCCTTTCTGCCTTCCTGTATTTTTAATGACCTTTTGCTTTCTTCATGTATGATGTGCTGATATCATCCTACAATTCCTCTGGTTTTCAGTCCTTGGTATTCAGTGCATCAAATCTGTTCTTTAGATGCTCTCTAAATTCAGGAGGTATATAATCAAGGTCATATTTTGGCTTTTGTTGGCTTGTTTTAATTGTCTTCAGCTTCAACTTGAACTTGCCTATGAGCAGTTGACGGTCTGTTCCACAATCTGCTCCTGGCCTTGTTTTGGCTAAAGATACTGAGCTTCTCCATCACCTCTTTCCACAAATGTCATCAATCTGATTCCTGTATACTCCATCTGATGAAGTTCACACAGATAGCCACAGTTTATGTTGTTGAAAAAGGTATTTGCAATGAGTAAGTCGTTGGTCTTACAAAATTCTATCATGAAATCTACAGCATTTTTTTCTATCACCAAGACCATATTTCCCAACTACTGGTGATTGTTCTTTGTTTCCAGTTCTTTCATTTCAATCACCAGTGATAATCAGCACATCTTTATTGCATGTTTGGTCAGTTTCAGACTGCCGAAGTTGGTAACAATTTTCAATTTCCTTGTCTTTGGCTTTGGTGGTTGGTGCATAAATTTGAATAATAGTAGTATTAACTGGTCTTCCTTGTAGGCATATGGGTATTTTCCTGTCACTGATAGCATTGTATTTCAGGACAGATCTTGAAACATTCTTTGTGATAATGAATGATATGCCGTTCCTTCTCAATTTGTCATTCCTGGCATAGTAGATCATATGGTTGTCTGATTCAAAATGGCCACAACCAGCCCATTTCAGCTCAGTAATGCCTATGATATCAATCTTTCTGTGTTCCATTTCATTTTTGACAAATTCCAATTCTCCTAGGTTCACACTTCATACATTCCATGTTCTGATCATTAAAGGATGTTTGCAGCTGTTTCTTCTCATTTTGAGTCATGCCACATCAGCAAATGGAGGTCATGAAAGCTTTACTCCATCCCT
>NW_006922051.1:1466154-1469414 GCF_000298275.1 Orycteropus afer afer | reverse complement strand
AACCTTCCTTCTGAGGAGTGGCTGGTGGGTTTGAACCGCCAGCCTTCTGGTGAGCAGTCAAGTGCCTTAGGCACTATGCTACCAGAGCTCCTTCTCTCATCCCTAGGAACCAACAAAGAAAACTTCCTTTCCTGTGCAACCCTTTCCTTGATTTCTTATAGTAATGGACTCATACACTATTTGACCTTCTAGATTGACTTATTTCACTCAGCAAGATGTTCTTCAAGTCATCCGTGTTATGAAGTGATTTGTGGATTCTTCATTATTCCATTGGGGGCATGTGGCGCAGGGCTTTTGGGATTTTTTTGTTTGTTTGTTTGTTTTTTTAAGGCAGGCTTCTGGACAGGTAGGTGGGCATGTGGCTCGTGGCTTCTGGGGCAGCTTTATTTAAGGCCAGGCCTCAGGTTATGCAGGCAAGCACGTGGCTTGGGGCTTCTGGGATTGCTTTATTTAAGGCCAGGTCCTGGACAGGTGGTCAAGTGAGCAGAGCGGTTAGGAACAATTAAGGGAGACTAACTTGTCTGTCAGGAGCTCTGGTAGCATAGTGCCTAAGGTACTTGACTGCTAACCAGAAGGCTGGCGGTTCAAACCCACCAGCCACTCCTCAGAAGGAAGGTTGGGCAATCCTACTTCCGTAGTGATAACTGCCTAGGAAACCCAAGGAGGGGTCACTATGAGTCGGGGCCGACTCAACGGCAAAACAACAACAACAACAACAACTTGTCTGTCAGTTTGTTGTCCTGTGGTGGCTTGCATGTTGCTGTGAGGCTAGAGACTATGCCACCAGTGCTGCAAAATGCCAGCAGGGTTACCCATGGTGGACAGGTTTCAGAGCTTCCAGACTGCCAAAGGGGCAGGGAAGTGCCATCTTCTGACCTCCTCTACTCCCACAAGAGGAAGATAGAATCACCATCAGTAGCCCAAGGTCTCTTCCTGTGAGGCCAGAGACGGGCCTCCCTCCAGCCCTTTCACCAATGCTGATACCAACCGTTCCTCCCGCAGCACCCACCACCTCTCTGCTGGGTTCCATAATTTGCTGCAGTGGCCACACAGAACTCACAGATTATGGGGTTTATTAGGGAAGCAACAGGCTACAATTCAAATTCAGAAACACACTCAGTCTCTCTCAGCCAGCCATCTCACTTAGCAGTCAGCCATCTCTTTCTCAGCAGCGCTTGTATCTCACATCTCTCTCTGTCAGCAATGCCTGTCTCTCATGTCTCTTTCTCAGCAAGTGCATGTCTCTTGGAGCGCATTTCTCTCAGCAGCATGTCTTTCTCAGCCAGCAGTCAGAGAGACTCCTTTTACCTCTAGGAGGGCTCCTTTTGAGACTGGCAAAGTGGCCAGACTAACCAATCCCAGCATCAGGATTCTATACACCTGAGAAACAGAGAACTTCTAAGAAGATTGGTTCATGCCACTCTCAACAGAAATATCCCAGGTGAATAGCATTAACAATCAGGAGCTTCTCAGTTGCTCACGGCAAATTCCACCACAGAGTCTACAAAGACTTATGGCTAGAAGAGCCACACTATGTAATTTACTACACTGCACAGACTAAGACAGACTCAGAAGAAGGAAGAGGTCAGACACTTCTCAAAGAATTGGCCAGTGAAAACCTTATGAACAGCATTGAAACACTTTCTGATACTTACTGGAAAACTTTATGAATAACCTGAAACATTGTGTGATATAGTGCCTGGAGATGAGCCCCTCAGGTTGGAAGGCATTCAAAATATGACTGAAGAAGAGCTGCCTCCTCAGAGTAGAGCTGACCTTTATAATAGGGATGGAGTAAAGCTTTCATGACCTCCATTTGCTGATGTGACTTGACTCAAAATGAGAAGAAACAGCTGCAAACATCCATTAATATTCGGAACATGGAATGTATGAAGTGTGAACCTAGGAGAATTGGAATTTGTCAAAAATGAAATGGAACACACAAAGACTGATATCATAGGCATTAGTGAGCTGAAATGGGCTGGTTGTGGCCATTTTGAATCAGACAACCATATGGTCTACTATGCCAGGAATGACATATTGAAGGAGAATGGTGTGACATTCATCATCACAAAGAATGTTTCAAAATCTGTCCTGAAGTACAATGCTGTCAATGATAGGATAATATCCATATGCCTACAAGGAAGACCAGTAAATACTACTATTATTCAAATCTATGTACCAACCACCAAAGCTAAAGATGAGGTGATTGAAGATTTCTACCAACTTCCACAGTCTGAAATTGACCAAGCATGTAATCAAGATGTGTTGATTATCACTGGTGACTGGAATGCAAAATTTGAAAACAAAGATGAGTCACTGGTAGTTGCAAAATGTGGCCTTGGTGATAGAAATAATGCTGTAGATTTCATGATAGAATTTTGCAAGACCAATGACTTATTCATTGCAAATACCTTTTTTCAACAACATAAATGATGGCTATACATGTGGACTTCACCAGATGGAATACACAGGAATCAGATTGACTACATCTGTGATAAGAGGTGATGGAGAAGTTCAATATCTTCAGTGAAAATGAGGCCAGTAGCTGATTATGGAACAGACCATCAATGGCACATATGCAAATTCAAGTTGAATTTGAAGACAATTAAAACAAGTCCACAAGAGCCAAAATATGACCTTGATAATATCCCTCCTGAATTTAGACACCATCTAAAGAGTAGATTTGATGCATGGAACACCAATAACCAAAAACCAGAGGAATTGTGGGATGACATCAAGAATATCATCCGTGAAGAAAGCAAGAGATCATTAAAAAGACAAGAAAGGAAGCACAGACCAAAGTGGATGTCAGAAGAGACTCTGAAACGTGCCCTTCAGTGGAGAGTAGCTAAAGCAAATGGAAGAAATGACAAGATAAAAGAGCTGAACAGAAGATTTCAAAGAGCAGCTTGAGGAAGAGAAATCCAATTATTATAATTAAATGTGTGAAGACCTGGAGTTAGAAAACCAAAAGGGAAGAACATGCTTGGCATTTCTCAAGCTGAAAGAATTGAAGAAAAATTTAAGCCTTAGTTGCAATATTGAAAGATTCTATGGGTAAAATATTGAATGATGCAGGGATCATTAAAAGAAGATGGAAGGAATACAGAAAAGAATTTTGTACCAAAAAGAATTGGTCAATGTTCATCCATTTCAGGAGGTGGAGGAGCTCTGGTAGCATAGTGGCTAAAGCACTTGACTGCTAACCAGACGGCTGGCGGTTCAAACCCACCAGCCACTCCTCGGAAGGAAGGTTG
>NW_006922051.1:1457486-1464714 GCF_000298275.1 Orycteropus afer afer | reverse complement strand
TGTCTCATCTACTTTGGTCATATTGTCAGAAGGGACCATTCTCTAGAGAAGGATGTCATGCTTGGTAAAGTGGAGGGTAAATGAAGAAGGGGAAGGCCCTCAATGAGATGGATTGATAACAATGGGCTCAGGTATAGCAAGGATTGTGGAGCTGACACAGGACTGGACAGTGTTTTGTCCTGCTGTACCTAGGGTCACTATGAGTTAGAGACAACTTGAAGGCACCTAACAACAATATTCCATTGTATGCATGTACCATAGTTTGGTTATCCATTCATCTGTTGATGGGCACTTAGGTTGTTTACATCTCTTTGCTATTGTGAGTAGTGCTGTGATGAAAATGGGTGTGCATATATCTATTTCTGTCCTGGTTCTCACCTCTCTAAGATATATTCCAAGTAGTGGGATACTAGATCAAATGGTATTTCTATTCACAATTTTTTAAGGAAGCACCATACCAGTTTCCAAAGTGATTGAACCATTTTACAATCCCACTATCATTGTATGAGAGTTCCAATCTCTCCAAACCCTCAACAGCATTTATTGTTTTCTGTCTTGCTAAACTTTGCTTTTCTTGCTAGGGTGAGATATGATTATCTTATTGTTGCTTTGATTTGCATCTCTCCGATGGCTAATGATCATGAGCATTTCTTCATGTGTTTTTGGCTACCTGAATATCTTCTTTGGTGAAATGTCTGTTCATGTCCTTTGACTGTTTTTGAATTGGATTGTTTGTCTTTTTGATGTGGAGATGCTGAAGTTTTCTATAAATTTTAGAGATAAGTCCCAAGTTGGACTGGTAAAATATTTTTTTCCCGATCTGTAGGTTCTCCTTTTACCCTTTTGGAGAAGACTTTTTTATGTGCATAAGAATTTAATTTTTAGAAGGTTCCAGTCATCTAGTTTATCTTCTACTGCTTGTACTTTTTGGGTTATATTTGATAGTCTACTTATGCAATAAATTAAGGCCCCTATGTTTGTCTATTGTGTTGTTGTTAGGAGCCATTGAGTTGTCTCCAGCTCATAGTGACCCTATGTACAATAGAATGAAACACTGCCTGGTCCTGTATCAGCCTCACTATCCTTGCTATCCCTGAGCCCATCATTGCAGCCACTGTGTCAATCCACCTTGTTGAGGACCTTCCCCTTTTTTGTTGACCTTCCATTTTACCAAGCATGATATCCTTCTCCAGGGAATGGCCTCTTCTGACAACATGACCAAAATAGGTGAGACCAAGTCTGGCCATTCTGGCTTCCAGGGAGCATTCTGGCTGCACATCTTCCAGGACAGATTTGTTAATTCTTTGGCAGTCCATGGTACTTTCAGTATTCTCCAACACCACAAATCAAAAGTATCAACTCTTCTTTGGTCTTCCTTTTTCATTGTCCAGCTCTCAAGTGCATACAAAGCAATTGAAAATCCCATGGCTTGGGTTAGGTGAACCTTAGTCTTCAAGGAGACATCTTTGCTCTTCATCACTTGAAAGAGGTCTTTTGCAGCAGAATTGCCCAATGCACTACATCATCTCATGTCTTGACTGCTGCTTCCATTGGTGTTGATTGTAGAACCAAGTAATAGGAACAACTTCAATCTTTTCTCCATTTATCATGATGCTACTTATTGGTCCAGTTGTGAGGATTTTTCTTTATATTGAGGTGTAATCCATACTGTAGACTGTAGTATATAAGCCATGGTATTTACTGTTTCTGCATGTGGTGGTTATGTTCGTGTGTCAACTTGGCTGGGCCTGGTTGAGTGGCTGGGCAGCTGGTGGCAGTTATTCCCCACGATGAGACTGGCAATCAACTCCATGGTGGGATCTACCACAAGGAGCTGAGTAGCTGCTTTGGGTATGTGGTCTGCTTCCCGTACATAAGAAGCAGCTTTGGGAATGGTCTTTAGCTGATGGCACACTTGAACAATGGCCAAGTCATTGTTCAGCAGCCTGCCATGCTCTGCCAATCTTGGGACTTTCAAAGGATTTAAATTAATGGCCTGCTATGTGGTTTGGTGGGAGCTCTGGTAGCATAGTGGCTAAGGCACTTGACTGCTAACCAGAAGGCTGGCGGTTCAAACCCACCAGCCACTCCTCGGAAGGAAGGTTGGGCAATCCTACTTCTGTAGTGATACTGCCTCGGAAACCCAAGGAGGGGTCGCTATGAGTCGGGGCCGACTCGATGGCATATAACAACAACAACATGTGGTTTGGTAATATCAGGGCTGTGCCTTGTTAGTTGTCAACTTTGAGCTTGTCAGCCTCAGCAGCCAGCAGCTGAGTGAAGTAAAGCCTCTAGCTTCAGTGGGCTGGGAGCAGGAGGCAGAGGTGAAGCTCAAGGCCAAAGGGCTTTCACCCAGCCCCTAGAGCTTGGCACTTTGAACTTTGACTTCTAGCTTCCCAAACTACAAGAGAATAAACTCCTATCTGTTGAGGCCATCCCATTTGTGGTAGATTCTTGTCAGAGTGGCACTAGATAACCAGAACACTGCATATGTATGTAAAAGCTATATAGTGAATAAGGAAGACCACTTAAGAATTAAAGCATTTGAATTATGGTGAGGTGAAGAATATTGAATGTACCATGGGTGGTTCAAACCCACCAGCCACTCCTTGGAAGGAAGGTTAGCAATCTACTTCTTTAGTGATACTGCCTCAGAAACCTAAGGAGGGGTCGCTATGAGTCGGGTCTGACTCAAGGGCACATAACAACAACAACAATGGGTGGCTAGAAGGATGAATAAATCACTCTTGGAGGAGGTACAGCTGGAATGGTCTTTAGAAGTGGGAATAACTAGACTTCGTCTCTAGGACTTTGGTCATGTTTTCAAAATGGATCAGTCCCTAGAGAAGGATATCATGTTTTGTAAAGTATAGGGCAGCAAAAAAGGAGAAGACACTCCGCAAGAAGAATTGACCCAATGGCTGTTATGATGGGCTCAAACATGGCAATGACTGTGAGGAAGGCACAGGACTGAGCAGTATTTTGTTTTGTTGTACTAGGTTTGCTACGAGTTGGAACTTGCTTGATGGCATCTAATCCCATTGCTATCCAGTTGATTCTGACTCATGGCTATCTCATGTATTACAGAGTAGAACTGCCTATAAGGTTTTCTTGTCTATCATCTTTACAGAACCAGATCATCAGGTCTTTCTTCCACAAAGCTGCCACATGGATTTGAACTGCCAGCCTTTAGGATAGTTGTTGTTGTTGTTGTTATGTGCCATTGAGTCGGACCCAACTCATAGCGACCCCTCCTTGGGTTTCTGAGGCAGTATCACTACGGAAGTAGATTGCCCCATCTTCCTTCCGAGTAGTGGCTGGTGGGTTTGAACCACCAGCCTTCTAGTTAGCAGTAAAGTGCCTTAGGCACTATGCTACCAGAGCTCCCCTTTAGGTTAGTAGTCAAGTACAAACCATTTGTGGCACCCGAGGACCTTTGTAGAGCTAAAAAGCCTAAAAAGATTAGAAAAAAAAGACTGAGCACATGTGCCTTTCTTCCCAAGCTCCCACAATTAACAGGATGTTTATTTATTTGATGAAAATATGCACAAAATGTATGCCACTTCAACAATTTCTACATGTACAATTTAGTGACATTAGTTACCTTCTTCAAGTTGTGCCATCTTTCTGAACAATCTTTTCTAAACGTTTCACTATGATTAACACAAACTCACTCTCTCCTAAAAGCATATACATTTTTAAAATAAATAAATGTATAGTAATGTGGTTTAAAAATAAATAAATAAATAACCAGTTGAGATTAATGGACCAGAAACCTTGAAAATTCCTTCAAAGACAGGAAGAAGATAGGACTGGATTGACCATAGATAGAGTGCTCCAAGCTCAAAGGTGTTGGGTTCTGAGTGTGGGGAAATGAAACCATCACTGTTTATTGATTGAGACAGCCTTTAATGGCAACAAGGTGGCACTATGGGTAACAATTTTAAATGGGCATAGTTTTTAGTCAAGAAATTACATTTTTAATTTAATTAATTTATTCACTTTGCAAAAAATAAATTATATTTTTCAACATTTTATGTATATGTGCACAGAGTATGAACAAGTTTCTAGTGGTACTTATAACAGAAGTCTCACAAGTGGGAGGCCTTAAAGAACAGAAATTTATCTTCTCACAGTTCAGGAGGCAGACATTCAAATTCAAGGCACTGGCTGTAGGGGAAATCTCTCCCTCTCTGTTGTCTCTAGGGGAAAATCCTTGTGTCTTTCAGCTTTTATAGCCCCAAAACCAAACCAAACCAAACTCACTGCCATGGAGTCAGATCTGACCCATAGCAACCCTTCCTTGGGTTTCCGAGGCAGTATCACTACGGAAGTTGATTGCCCAACCTTCCTGCCGAGGAGTGGCTGGTGGGTTTGAACTGTCAGCCTTCTGGTTAGCAGTCAAATGCCTCAGGCACTTTGCTACCAGAACTCCTTCTGTAGCCCAGCATTCCTCATTTCTTTGGGCAGTCTTCATCTGGTATCCCCATCCCCCATCCCCCACCCACCATCTGTGTTTTCTTCTGTGTCTAATCTGTTCTTTCCGTAACTCAGAAGTGATTAGGTTCAAGACATATACTACACTGACATGACCTCATGAACATAACAAAGACAACAGAATTCCCAAATGGGATTAGTCCGCAGGTATAGGGGTTAGGATGCCAATGCGTATTTTGTGTAGACACAATTCAATACATACATGTAATTATAAGGGGTGTGTGTGATAAATTCACAACAGTGAATTTACTGACATGTAAATATCCATGATATTGTTAAGTTCAAAAAAAGTAGTAAAACAACTCATAAAATTGAAATTTCCTTATGCTAAAAAGCAAACAAAAAACTCCAATGGATACATAGTTCTATGTGTAGATTTATAAATACATGTGTATGTATTTATGTAAATGCTTATAAAATGCTCTGGAAAGATATATATCAAACTGTTAGCCATGGTTACATTCTTCTTTGGTACACTTCTATATAGTTTCAACTTTAAAATAAAATTAGAATATATCTTTGTATTGTATAAATAAAAAAATAAAACATTTGAGATATAAAGGAAGCCAAATATCTCAAACAATGAAAGTACTAGAATCAATGGAGTTTAGCTGATTTAAACTAAACATTACTTTGTACTGAGCTGATTCTGAGTTTCATTATTTACAATAGGTTTTTTTTTTTTTTTTAAATCTGTGTGAGGCAGTTGTCCGTTACAGATTTCTTTGGCTTCTGCCGCACTGAGACTTACTCATACTGATGTTGTGTGCCATTGAGTCTAGTCATTCTGACTCAGAGTAATCTAATGTCACAGAGTAGAACTGCCCCATAGGGTTTTCTTAGCTGTAATCTTTATGGAAGCAGATCACCACACCTTTCTTCCTTGGAACTACTGGATGGATTTGAACTATCATTCTTTCTGTTAGCAGTTGAGTGCTTAACTGTTTGCACCAAAAGGTCTCCTTACTCATACTAGCCAAAAAAAATCAAACCCATGGCCATTGATTTGGACTCATAGTGACCCCCATTGGGTTTCCAAGGCAGTAAATCTTTACAGAAGTACATTGCCCCATCTTCCTTCTGCAGAGCAGCTGATAGGTTTGAACCACCAACCTTCTAGTTAACAGTCAAATGCCTTAGACACTGCACCACTAGCTACCACATACTGAACTTTTCTATTCCACTGATCTACATGTCTATCCTTATGCCAGTATCATACTGATTTGATTAGAGATTAGGTTACTGTAGCTTTATTGTAAGATTTGAAATCAAGAAGCATGAATCCTACAGTTTTTTTCTTTTTCAAGATGGTTTTTGCTATAAGGGTTCCTTTCAATTCCATGTGAATATTAAGATCAGCTTATACATTTTTTAAAAATGCATTTTATTGAAATATAATTTATGTACAGTGAAATGCACAAAACTAAAGTGACATGGGTCAATGCATTTTTTTTTGCAGTGTTCCCTCCCCTCCCCTCCCACCCCTGACAATCAACAAAGAAAGTTTCCCTTCATATATAAACCTTTCTTTGACCCTCCACAACAACAAATTAATACTATACTTGTCCTTCTATGATTGATTTGTGTCACTCAGCATAATGCCCTCCAAGTTCATCCATATTATGTGGTGTTTTGCAGACTCTAGATTATTCTTTAGTGCTGCCTAGCATTCTATTTTGTATATGTCACATAGTTTGGTTATCCACTCTTCCACCATAAATCTTAGAGATAAGTCCCTTGCCAGATATGTAGTTATCGGCAAATATGCATTGGTTGCTGTCATTTTTGTTATGTGCTTTTTCGTGGGGTCGATTTCTTTGTTCCATATAATTTTCTATGCTGTGCTTGTTTTGTTTATTAATTGTACTATCACTTCCTTCATTGCTATTGTTTTAGTATTTGCTGAATATTTATGGTGGTCCTCTTTTTTGAAGTGAGGGTTTATCATTTTTCTTTGAGGTTACCCTGTGATTTATAGTTTTCTTCAGTTTAGAACAGTCCGTTCTATCTCGTACTTGTCTTGACTTCCCTACTATCTAGAAGTCCTGTAACAACACAGTTTTTTCCTTCTTTTTGGTTTGTAGTTGTCCTCATTTGTCAATTGATGTCTCTGGTTCCCTGTGTACAAACTTGTAGGCTTATTTACTTTGGATGCTTCCATAGCTGGGTTGGTTTCTGGGTTATATCATCATGTGTGTTAATGGTCAATTGTTGTTGGCTGTTGTTGCTTCTCTGTCCAAAGTTCTCTCCCTTTAACATCTCTTGTAAGATTGGTCTGGTTTAACAAATTCCCTTAGTTTCTGCTTATCTGGAAATGTCCTAATTTCACCATCATATTTGAGGGATAATTTTGCTGGGTACATAATTCTTGGTTGGACATTTTTATCTTTCAGTGTTTTATATATACCATCCCATTGTCTTCTCACCTGCATGGTTTCTGTCGAGCAATCTGAACTTAGTCTTATTGGTTGCCCCTTGTAGGTAACTTTTCGTTTTTGCTGTGCTGCTTTCAGGATTCTTTCTTTGTCTTTGGTTTTGGTGAGTTTGATGATGATGTGTCCTGGTGATTTTCTTTTGGGGTCTATCCTGTTTGGGGTTCGTTAGACTTCCTGAATGGATATATTCTCATCTTTCATCATACCAGGAAAATTCTCTTCCAACAAATCTTCAACAATTTTCTCTGTGGTTTTATTTTTCATTTCCTGTTCTGGAATTCTGACTGCATGTAGGT
>NW_006922051.1:1441149-1457247 GCF_000298275.1 Orycteropus afer afer | reverse complement strand
ATTTCTAATGTTTCATTTTGTTCTTGTATTGTCTTTTGCATTGTTCTAGGGTTTTCTCTGTGTTTTCCTTGATCTGTCTCTCAATTCACTGAAGATACCTAAATATAATTCTTTTGAATTCCTTATCAGGGAGTTCCAATGCTGCATCCTCCTCAGGGATATGTTTTGGGTCTGCATCCTGGTCCCTTGTTCCTCCTGCTTTATCTTGCTTCTTTGTGTGGACTATGATGCTCTGTTTTCTCTGAGGCATTGTTATGTTTTTGTGTTTATATTTAATTGGTGATTGTATATTGGAGTGACTTGCCCACGATTTTTGTTTTGTTTGTTCTGTTTGTATGTTATCTATGCAAGCAGGGTGCTGTACTCCTCTATTTGTTAGTTGACAGCACTCATACACTCACCACCTGTCTCCTTTCCTGTTAGCCTCTCGTATGTCCCTGCCGACCTTGGCAAACAGAGCCTATTCTTAGGTCCCTGGAATCTGAATGAGAATGCTATCACTTTAAAATCCAAAATGGCTGCCACTTGTAAAGATTCAAAACTGCTGTACCTTCGATCTCTTGAAATATCCAAAATGGCTGCCGCTTGCAAACAATCAAAATGGCTGCACCCTCCGGACAGTGGCAAGTCCATAGCTCAGGTTGTCTCCTTCCTTGCTGTTTCCCTTCCTAGTCATAGGCCACCAGTGCAGTTGTTCCTGCAGCCCTTGGTGACCAGGGCTGATCTTTAGGTCAGTTCTCAGGTCCCAACACCACTTGGAAATAATCAGGCTGTTGGTCCCATCAGAGTAGCTGACAGTCCGCAGCTCCAACTGTTTCTGTACTCACTGTTTCACTGAGTTTTTTCCACTAGTTGGTGCCTAATCCACCACTGCATAGTTCCTTTCAAAGCTCAGGGCTCCAGGATTATCTTCTGTAGCTCTGTCAATTGGTTTTTCTTTTCTTTGTTGAACAGGGTCTATGTCACTTGTCTGCTTATCCCTCTCTTTCCAGAAGTCCTGCTTATACATTTTTACAAAAAGAAGTTTTATAGAGATTGCATCACCTGTGTAGATTACTTTGGTAGTATTGCCATCTTAACAATATTAAGTCTTCCAATCCATGAATATAGCATGTCTAGCCCTGGTGGCATAGTGCCTAAGACATTTGACTGCTATCCAGAGGTTGGTGGTTCAAACCCACCAGCTACTCCTTGGAAGGAACGTTGGACAATCTACTTCCATAGAGATACCACCTCAGAAACCCAAGGAGGGGTCATTACAAGTTGGATCTGACTTGAAGGCAGTGAGGTGTTTTTTTTTTTTTTTTTTTTTTTGTACTTGTTTAGGTTAGAAGCTCTGGTGGTGCAGTGCCTAAGGCATTTGACTGCTAACCAGAAGGTTGGTGGTTCAAACTCCACCTTTGTGGAAGGAAGATGGGGCAGTGTACTTCTGTAAAGATTTACTGTCTTGGAAACCCAGTGGGGGTTGCTATGAGTTGGAATCAACTGGATGGCAGTGTGTTTTTCAGGTTTATTTATTTAGGTTTTCCTTAATTTTTTTCAACAATGTTTTATAGTTGTCAGTGTCCAAGTCTTGGACCTCCTTGGTTAAATTTATTTCTATATATTTTATTCTTAATTTCATTTTTGGATTGTTCATTGCTAATGTATAGAAAGAAATATATAATAGATTTTTGTGTGTTGAGTTTGTATCCTCCAACTTCACTGAATTTATTTATTATTCTTTGGGATTTTCTACATATAAGATCATGTCATCTGTGAGTAGGACAGTTTCATTTGTCTTTTATTTATTTTTCTTGCCTAATTGCCCTGGCTAGAACTTTCCATACAATGTTGAATAGATGTGTTGAGAATGGACACAATTTTTGTATTACTAATCATAGGAGAAAAGCTGTCAATATTTAATATTAAGCATTATATTAGCTGTGGGTTTTTCATAGATGCCCTTTAACAGGTTGACAAAGTTCTCTCCTATTCTTAAATTTGTGATTCATTTGAATTAATTGTTGTATAATGTATGAGACTTAGGTCAAGACGCTTATGGATATCCAGTTGTTCCAGCACCCTTCATTGAAAAGGTTATAATTTTTCCATTGAATTACTTTTGCATGTCTGTCAAAAATTAGTTGAGCATATTTGTTGAGTCTATTTTGGGGTTCTCTGTTCTGTTATATTGATCTGTGTATCAATTTCTCTGCCAGTACCAGACAATTTTGGTTACTATTTAAGTCTTAGCATAGGGTAGACTGTTTATTCCTGCTTTATTCTTCTTTTTCAGAATTATTTTAGCTATGCTGATTACTTTGCCTTTCCATATAAATTTTAAAATAATCTTGTCTGTATCTTCAAAACATCCAAATGGGATTTTGATAGGAATTGTATTAAATGTATATATTAATTTGGGGAGAATTGATATTTTCTGGTTAAAGAAGTCAATAATTTCCTATTACTATTTCCATCTATACCCCAAATTTCCAATGGCTTGGAGATATCGGTCTTCCATTTAACTTCTCTCAAAAGCTAATTCCAGAAAAAATAACAAGATTTTCAGTTTTGTGTTTTAAGGGTTGTAATCTTATTTGAGTTGGTGATTTTGTTTTTCACTCCTTTAAACATCGCCAGATTAATTGGGTTTGCTGCTTGAAGTCAGGCTCAAAATAGGAACAATTACATTCATTAGCCCTTTGTGGAATGGATTAGTTGAAGAAGTACACTTTTTTTTTTCTTTTTTCAATAAATGTTACAACAGTTTGAAACTTAATTCACAGATACAATCTAACTTTCATAATATTATGTATGAGATGATCAGGGCACTCAACCTTACTAATCTATTTATACCTCACCATCCTAAAGCAATGGGAACTTCTGTTGCTGAACCTGTTTCAGGAATGTGCATAGATCAGAATAGTGAATAGGGAGCTTCCTTTAAGAATACAGAATTTCTGTCACAGAAATACTGCATTTCTTAGAAACAGTCAGCTGGGAATAGGTCACAATATCCCATTTGGTCCAAGATTTGTGTTGTAGGGAGGAACTGACAGCTGTCTCCCCTCAGGCACTTCACTGAGCAATATTTAACGATGGACGAGGGTGCAACAACTATTATTAATTTTATCTGGTTATGATTTTTCTCTCCTCAAGTCCAGGAGATAAATTATTGTTGTAGTTTAACATAATTAGAAGGAGCCCAGGTGGTTCAAACGGTTACCTGCTTGGCTGCTAACCCAAAAGCTGGTGGCTCCAAACTACCCAGTGGCTCCGTGGGAGAAAGCCCTGGTGATCTGCTCCCACAAAGATTACAGCCCAGAAAATCCTATGGGACAGTTCTACTCTGTCACATTAGGTCACTATGAATTGGAATTGACTCAACCACACACAACAACAATAAACGTAATTAGAACCTGAAGGCTTATTTCATTCTGGCAAGCATATAAAAAAAATAATAAACACTACTTCTCAATTTACCTGTATAATAACCTGAATCCTCACTGAATACATGAATAGGTCATGTTGTTTTTATTTGGTAAGAATCCTTTTCGTCATTCTTTGATAACCTTTTTCTTTTGTGTGTATCTGTGCCCTTAAAGTCAGAAATTCCTCACTTCTCTTCTCTTATACCATGATAGAGTTTCCCAAACCCAAACCAAACCAAACCCATAGCTGTTAAGTTGATTCTGACTCATAGAAATCTTGTAGGGCAGAGCAGAACTGCCCTTTAGGATTTCCAAGGCTTAAATCTTTATGGAAGCAGACTGCTATATCTTTCTCCCATGAAAAGTCTGGTGGGTTTGAACCTCCAACCTTTCAGTTAGCAGCCAAGTACGTTAATCACTATGTCACCACAGCTTCTTAGAGTTTCCTAATCACTGGAAAATTCACCTTTTATATGCAGTACTTCTAGATTCTGATAAGCAAATAAGGATTCTGAAGTGGAAAAAGAAGATTTACCCTCTCCTTCCCTGGTCATAAGGAAGCTCTGGTGGTGTAGTGGTTAAGGCATTTGGCTGCTAACTAAAAGCTTGGTAGTTCAAACCCACCAGCTCCTCCACGGAAGAAAGATGTTGGTAGTTCAAACCCACCAGCTGCTCCACAGAAGAAAGATGAGGCAGTCTGTGTTTGTATAGATTTACAGCTTTGGAAACCCAATTGGGGTCACTGTAAGTCAGAATCAGCTCCATGGCAGTGATTCCACCCCCTGTCATGATTCTCTCTCCCTTTTACTCTGTATGTCACTTTGAAAAGCACATTTTTAAAAATTGTATAAAATGGTGAAAAGGATATAACACAAAATGCAACCATTGCTGTGGAGTCAGATCCAACTCATAGCGACCCCTTCTTGGGGTTTCCGAGGCAGTATCACTATGGAAGTAGATTGCCCAGCCTTCCTTCTCAGGAGTGGTTGGTGAGTTTGAACCGCCAGCCTTCTGGTTAGCAGTCAAATGCCTTAGGCACTATGCTACCAGAGCTCCCGCCCCCCCCCCAAATGATATAGAAATAAGTAATATTAGACAGAGAGTTGAGCCTAAAACAGTTTAGTGCATTTGAGATACTATTTCTCAACCAAACTCACTGCTGTCGAGTCAGACCTGACTCATAGCAATCCCTCCTTGGGTTTCTGAGGCAGTATCACCACGGAAGTAGATTGCCCCATCTTCCTTCCCAAGTATAGTCAAAGTACCACTTACATCAAAAATCTTGTGAAGAACTTGTTAAAAATGCAGATTACTGAGTGCTGCCTCAGATGTATTCAATAACAAACTTGAGGGTGGGGCTTGGGAATCCTGCATTTTTCAATGAGCTCCTCCAGTGATTCTTATGACCACTAAAGTTTGAGATATGGAATAATGGCTTCCCTCTAGTCCCCCAAAAGTGACAACTTACCAATCATTTGGAGGAAACACATGTTTCACTACAGTACAATATAAATGGAAAGAAAGGAATAGATAATCATTGAGTGCTTAATATATGCTAGAAATTGTGCTTGTTAGAAAATTTTTATACACATGCTTGATTTAAATATTACAATAGCTATTTGTTGACATGGGCTCAAACATAATAATGCCACAGAACAAGGCAAAGTTTCGTTCAGTAGTTACACATAAGGTTGCTATGAGTCAAAACTGACTTGACGACACCTAACAATTTGTTGAGATGTTGGTAAGTTTAGAGTTGTCACATAAAAGGTGGAAGTAGGATGCATATTCAACTTTCTGGAATGTGATTACTGTACTCTGAACCCCTCTCCTGGATGTGGGAGTCAGCTCAGTGCTGCATAGAGCCCAGGAAATGGACACATGCATTTTCTAGAGAGCTTGTGGTGGCACAGAATACTGACACTCGGGGTGCCTCATCACTTTGCTGATCAGTCTAAGCTCACCATGTACAGACATTTATGGAAGGACCTTTTTCCCACATATGTGTGGTGAGAAATGCAGATGGAAGATAGGACATGCTTTTTCCGTATACATTAAGACTATCATCACCAAAGTTTTAAACAACTTTGCAGTCACTGTTCATTGACAATATGTACTGGTATCTATGCTAAGCTGGACAATGAATAAGGACAAATGAAGAAGGGTTGATGCATTTCAGTTATGGTATTGGAGAATAATACTGAAAATACCATGGACTGCCAGAAGAACAAACAAATCTGTCCTGAAAGAAGAGCAGCCTGAATGCTCCTTGGAAGTGAGAATGGCCAAACTTCATCTCACCTAATTTGGTCATGCTGTCAGAAGGGACCATTCCCTGAAGAAGGATATCATGCTTGGTAAAGTAGATGGTCAGCAAAAAAGGGAAGACCCTCAATTAGATGGATTGATATAGTGGCTGCAACAATAGGTTCAAATATAGCAAAGATTGTGAGGATGGCACAGGACTGGGCAGTGTTTCATTCTGTTGTACATGGGGTCACCATGAATTGAAGCTGACCTGATGATGCCTAACAACAACAACATGCTGTGAACTTTTCAAAATTAACTATTTATTCTTCATGATGACTTTATGAGGTGGGTACTATTATTCTTTCTATTTTCTCAGTGAAATGTTGTGAAACTTGGGCATGCTCACAGAGCTAGGAAGCAGCAGAGGCTGGAATGTCTGACTCCAGAGTCCATTGGACACACTGGAATTGAAGAAGCAAAGTTCAGGTTGTGCAGTGATACTTAAGTAGAGATTCAGTATTGTTGTACGTAAGAGAAAACTTTCTCTCTCTTTGTTTATTGTTAAAATAGTAGGTATGGTTCTCTTCTTGTTATACATTCTCTGTCTTTCTCTTCTACATCCTTTCTCTATGTTGCTTCATGCCCTTCATTGTCTGTGTTGGTTCTCTAGTACCACTCTAACAGACATACCACAGCTGGGTGGCTTTAACAAACAGGGATGTATTCTCTTACTGTTTTGGAGGCTAGATGTCCAAGTTCAAAGTGCCAACTCTAGGGGCTGGGTGAAAACACTTCAATCTTGGCCTTCAGCTCTGCCTCCTGCTCTAGCCCACTGATGCTGGAGGCACACTCAACTCTGGCAGCTGCTTGTGGCTGAGGCTGACAAACCCAAGGTTGACAAGTAAAATGACACAGTCCAAAGATTATCAAACAATATGGCAGGGCACTAATTCAAGTCCATCAACAGTCCCAAGATTGACAGACAACATGGCAGACCACGAAGACTCAGCCAAATACAGAGTCTAAGCATGACAAAAGCTTCAGAGATCTTTCCCAATGCTTCTTCTTATGTACTGGAAACAGACCACATCCCTAAGGCAGCTACTTAGCTGCTCCAGTAGATTCCACCATGGAACTGATTACCAGTCTCATCATGGGGAATAACTACATCCAGCTGCCCAGTCGCTAAAACCCAGGTCCAGCCAAGTTGACACACAACTTAACTACCACATTGTTCATTCAGTTTAAGGTGATGAGACATTATTTTGCTACAGTAAAGAGTTGTCCTAGGTTGTACATGATAGAATCTATACTTACCTGAGTCATTCTTAAAATTTTCCAGGTAGAGTGGCCCAGTTGTCAGTGAACGCTGAACAGTGAATGGGACATAGATAATGATTATAAATAATGTTTCATTAATCTATTGGGATTTCTGATATGTGGGTCCAGGAACACTTGGACCACCAGCATGTCAATATAAGCAAGCAATTCTCCTACAGCAACTGTACAAAGGGTATTTGATAAATATTTAGTGAATGAATGAATGAATAATTGCTCTGTTTTCCTATTTTTGAACAGCTTTTATTAATACAATCCACTCCAAAATCGAACCCGTTAAGGATTGAATTATGTTCTTCAAATATTTATGTTGTAAATTCTAACCTCTATGCTGTGGTTATAATCCCATTTAGGAATGGTTTGTCTATGTTACGTTTTTGAGGCAGGATTACTATATGGTATATCTTGAGTGAATCTCTTTTGAGATATAAAAGAGATTAAACAAGCAAGCTAGGAGGCAGAGATGGAGGAAGAGAGATGCCAAGCCATATGAAGATTACTCAGGAGCAGAAGATCAGAAGAGAAAAGGACCTTTTTCCAGAGCCCACACAGAGAGAAAGCCTTCCTCTAGAGCCTGTACCCTGAATTCAGACTTTAAGCCCCCTAAACTGTGAAAAAATTAATTGCTGTTTGTTAAAGCCACCCACTTGTGGTATCTCTGTTATAGCAGCACTAGATAACTAGGACACACCCTTGGATCAGCTCTTATGGACTAGGAACAAAGATAAAGAGAATCCAACATTTTAAAATGTTTCTAAACCTATTTGCTGTCCCCTAATGCAAACTTGAGGTAAAGTCCACAGGCAGCTTCAGCCTACAAGGTCTGTGGTGAAACCAGATGAGTCATTGTTTGATTTAGCACTTGTACTCTCATATCTCTGCCAGTTTGTTTTGTTCCCACTTAATTCCCAATATCCCATCTTCTTTATAATGAAAAATCAGCTTTGAAAAATGGCTAGCCAATCAAACTGCCTTCAGTGAGTCATAATCACATTCTGTAGCGCTGATTTATTAAGTCCTTTGAATGCTAAGTTACCTCTGGGAAGCATTTTGTCAGTGGAGAGGAGGAAAAAATGGACACAAATATTAACTGACTTGACGGATCATTTTTTTTCTCAGCGTGTTATACAATCATATTGAGGCTGTAGATATAAGTTTTGACTTTTCCTCCCATCTCTCTGATCTGTCTTTTCAGAAATTCTCTACAAGGAAATGTTTTGAGGCATTCAAGTAAAACTCATCATGTAAACTCACATTGTCCAATTCAGCTCTGAATTGTGCACAGGGAAGAGGAACAATTATTTTATGGGCTTTGTGGAACAGAGAAGAGGATCCTTCTCACCCCACCTACCTATTTCTGACTATGGGATCATGGCTGTTCTTTTATGAAGTCTCAAGGCTCTCTGCCACTAGCCGGCACAGCCAAGTGCAGAGAAGGTCCCATCTGTTTCTGCCCAGTGGCTCTGCACCTTCTGTGACTGTGTCTGAAGACTCCTTAGTTCTATACACTTCTCCAGAACTTTCATTACAAAATATTCAAGACAGATATGTAGAAGGAATATTTCATGGTCAAAGAGTAAGATTGTTGTTGTTGTTATGTGCCATTGAGTCGGCCCTGACTCATAGCGACCCCTCCTTGGGTTTCCAAGGCAGTATCACTACAGAAGTAGGATTGCCCAACCTTCCTTCTGAGGAGTGGCTGGTGGGTTTGAACCACCAGTGTTCTGGTTAGCAGTCAAGTGCCTTAGGCACTATGCTACCAGAGCTCCTAAAGAGTAAGATAGTAACAATGATAATTACTTGTGGAATGAGGGAGACTCTTCTCAGCTATAAGGGCTGCCATCTTGGGCTAGAAGGAGATGGTGTTTCAGGTGCTTCTCTTTGAGGTTCACCTTGATTCTCCTCCCTGAAATGTGGAGAACTCACCACAGCCACAAAGGCAGAGGGCATTACAAAATGCTTTCCAAGGGGGAAAACACCCACCCTTATCCACGTAGCTTTAAAGTGTCCAATGATGGGGGCAGAGCGGGAAGCTGCAGCTGACCACACTGCCATTATCCGCCCACACTAAGCTGCTGTGATGCTCCTCAGCAGCAATTTATGTCTTCTCCAAGGAAGAGTCCATGATTATTGAGGAAGAGTTTTCTCTCATTCATATTCAGGAGACTGCATTGCTTATTCCTCTTGATGTCAAAAACTACAGTGAAACCTGTGAGAGCCAGAACTGAACAAGACTGCCTTGTTTTTCCAGGTTTCACAAGTTTTCCACCTTTGACAAAGTGCAGTCTTACCATTTTTCTATTACTTGTCTTAGTGGAAAATATTTGAAATTTCCTTCTCTGGCAGGTTTCCACCTTAGATCCCAGCTTTTCCAGGTTTTACTGAATATAAATGTAAATAAATATTTATATAATTTTTATATACACCCATGCATATATATTGAATATACATTTATACTGGACATTGAAATTCCATAGCTTGGGTTTCACACGGGACCTCTGGTGGTGTAGTGCCTAAGGCACTTGACTGTTAACCCAAAGGCTGGCAGTTCAAACCCACCAGCAACTCTTTGGAAGGAAGGTTGGGCAATCTTCTTCCATTGTGATACTGCCTTGGAAACCCTAGCAGGGTTCGCTATGAGTCAGATCCAATTTGACAGCAGTGAGTTTGGTTTTTTTGGTTTTTGGGTAAGACACACCTTAGTCTTCAAAGAAACATCTTAGCTCTTCAGCAGTTTAAAGAGGTGTTTAGCAGAAGATTTTCCCAGTGCAATATGACATCTGATTTCTTGACTGCTGGTTCCATGGGTGTTGACATAAAACAGTCAATATGATACTCAAACAAGTTGAAGATACACCATGATCTAACTCAGTCTTTGTCAAATGGGGTTCTGCATAAGAATTCTTTCCTAATGCCCTAAAGCATTCATTGTATGTAATGATTTACTTTAAGTATCTACAAAAGATTTTAGGGTTGGAGGTGACATGATAGCAAATAGTATTGCATCTACCATGGTGTTGTGAATTAATTTGTTTTTGTGCATCTAGAAAGACACTAATTATATACCATCCTTGGTACCATCCTTGGGAGAACTGAGAAATAGCCATTCACATAATTTTCAGTATCCTGTACCCTACCAAGAATCATGGCCCTAGATAGTTATGAGCTGTCTTTCCTGATTAAAACCAAACTCATTTTCATCGAGTTGATTCCAGCGCATAGTGACCCCATTGGTTTTCTGAAGCTGTAAATCTTACAGAAGCAGACTGCCTCATCTTTCTTCCATGGAGCAGTTGGTAGATTCAAACTACTGACCTTTTGGTTAGCTGCCAGATACCTTAATCATTACACCACCAGAACTCCTTTTTCCTTACTAAGAGGTGACAAAATCAAGCACTAGAATTGGAAAGAGGTGGGGAAAAATAAAATTACAATACCTCTGCACTGCTGGAGTTGGCTTGACAATTTCTTGTCACCTCTCCTCTCACCTCTGTGCTGTACCTCCCTGGGGTGGGAAGACTTCCTGCTTAGACAGTGAGGCATCAGAATGGAGGGACATTTGCAACATCTGAAAATACATTTTGGAAGCATTCCAATTTGCCTGAGAGTGAAGTGTCAGATCCACTTGCCTAGGGAGAAGCTTAAAACCATCTATTTATATAGCAATAAATATACACTGTACTTCACTTGAAATCATGTGCAAATGCTGTCTGTATAATCAAAACAATCTAGTAATAAAGGTCTGAAGAAGAACTGCTTTAAAATCTGATGTATTATTTATGCTTAAAGGGTGCAATTTCTTTTATTGTTGTTATTGTTGTTAATGCACTTGATGTTTGGGAGCCTTGTCTGACTGGCACTTGAGAGGATGGAACTATGTTTATCATTAGTAAAATCCTATCCTTCAACATGTATTGTGCAATACTATGTGCCTGGCATTAGGGAGTACATGGAATCATATCTATCCAAACCAACTGTTGTCGAGTCAATTTCTACTTTAGCAACCCTGTAGGAAAGAGTAGAACTGCCCCACAGGGTTTCCATAAATCTTTATGAAAACAGATTGCCACATCTTTCTCCTGTGAAGCTGCTAGTAGGTTTGAATAGCTGACTTTGTGGTTAGCAGTCCAGTGCTTTTAACCACTGCAGCTCCTAATCACATCTGTAACTGTAGCTTAAAAGTAATTACAATGGCAATATGTTGTTGTTGATAGATGCCATCGAGTCAGTTCCCATTCAGCGACCCTATATACAACAGAATGAAACACTGCCCAGTCCTGCACCAACTTCATGATGGTTGCTATGTTTGAGCCCATTGTTGCAGAAACGTTGTCAATCCATCTCATTGAGGATCTTCCTCTTTTTTTTTCCTGACCCTCTATTTTACCAAGCATGATATCGTTCTCCACAGACTAGTCCCTCCTGGCAACTTGACCAAAATACAAGAGGTGAAGTCTTACTGTCTTCATGTCTAAGGAGCATTCTGGCTACACTTCTTCCAAAATACATTTGTTTATTCTTCTGGCAAGTCACAGTATGTTCAGTATTGTTCACCAAACCACAATTCAAATGCATCAACCATTCTTTGATCTTCCTTACTCATTGTCCAGCTTTCACATGCTTAACTTAAACAAACCAACCCACCAAACTCACTGCCCTTGAAGATTATATTTTGGCTCTTGTATACTGTTTTAATTTTCTTCAGCTTCAACTTGAACTTGGAATTGATGGTCTGTTCCACAGTCAGCTATTGGCCTTTCTGACTGATGATGTTAAACTTCTCCATTGCCTCTTTCCACAGATGCAGTCAAGATGATTCCTGTATGTTCCATATGGTCAGACACCCATGTGTACAGTCACTGTTTATGTTGTTGAGAAAATATATTGAAATGAATACTTCATTGGTCTTGCAGTATTTTATCATACAGTCTCCAGCATCATTTCTATCACCAATGCCTTAATTTTCCAACTACTGATGTTTCTTCTTTGTTTCCAACTTTCTCATTCCAATCACCAGTAATTATCAATATATCTTGATTGCATGATTTGTCAATTTCAAACTGCAGAAGTTGGTAAAAATGTTCAATTTCTTCATCTTTGGCTCTATTAATTGGTGTGTAAATTTGAATAATAATAGTATTAACAGGTTTTTCTTGTAGGTGTATGAATATTATCCTATCACCGAGAGCATAGTACTTCAGGATAGATCTTGAAATTTTCTTTTTGATGATGAATGAAATGCCATTCCCCTTCAATTTGTCATTCCCAGCATACTAGACCATAGCATTTTCTGATTCAAATGACCAATACCAGTCCATTTCAGGTCACTAATGCCTAGGATATTGTGGTGGTTAAGTTTGTGTGTCAACTTGGCTGGGCCTGGTTGAGTGGCTGGGCAGCTGGTGGTCTTATTCCCCAGGATGAGAGTGGCAATCTACTCCATGATGGGACCTACCACAAGCAGCTGAGTAGCTGTTTTAGGAATGTGGTCTGCTTCCTATATATAAGAAACAGCTTTGGGAATGGTCTCTATCTTATGGCATGCTTGGATCCTGCATGTAGCTGTGTTGTTGTTCAGCAGCCTGCCATGCTCTGCCAACCTTGGGACTTTCAATGGACTTGAATTAATGTCCTGCCATGTGGTTTGGTAACATCGGGACTGTGCCATTTTATTTGTCCACCTTGGGCTTGTTAGCCTCAGCAGCCAGTAGCTGCTTGAGTGAAGAGATGCCTCTAGCTTCCATGGGCTGGGAGCAAGAGGCAGAGCTGAAGCCCAAGGATGAGGGGCTTTCACACAACTCCTAGAGTCTGGCACTTTGAACTTGGACTTCTAGCCTCCCCAACTATAAGAGAATAAACTGTTTGTTCAAGCCATCACATTTGTGGTATTTCTGTTAGAGTGGTACTAAGTAACCAAAACAGATATTGATCTTTATGAGTTCCATTTCATTTGTGACAATTTCCAATTTTCCTAGATTCATACTTCCTAAATTCTACATTCTGATTATCAATGAATGTTTGCATCTGTTTCTTCCCAATTTTGAGTCATGCTGCACCAGCAAATGAAGGTCCTGAAGTCTTTACTTCATCCACATCGTTAAGGTTGCCTCTACTTTGAGAAAGCAGTTTTTCCCTAGTCATATTTTGAGCACCTGCCAACCTGAGGCACTCATCTTCCTGCACTATATTAGACACTGTTTCACTGTTATTCATAAGGTTTTCAGTGACCAATTGTTTTCGGAAGTGGATGGTCCCATCATTCTTCCTAGTCTGTGTTAATCTGGAAGCTGTGGTCCACCATTTTTGACCCTGCTGTTATTTGTAATATTGGTGGCATAGTGTTCAGCATCACAGCAATATGCAAGCCACCAGAGTGTGACAAACTGACTGATGAATGTTGGCAAATTTTACTTAGAAAATTAAAAAGTGAATGTACCTTGATGGAAGAAGTATAAGAGAGTGTTCAGGCTGCTGAGTTATTATGGGAAGAGCTAAATGGGGCAATCTACTTCCATAAAGATTTACTGCTTTGGAAACCCAATGGGGGTTGCTATGAGTTGGAATTGACTCATTGGCAGTGGGTTTGGTTTGATTTTGGATGAACATGCCCCAAAATAGGGGAGAATCATGGAATAAAACATTTTTGGGGTGAGCAGTGGGTCAAACAGCCAGAAACAAAAAAAAGCAGTGAATGGACTTCATGTATAGTACTATATTCCTCATGGTTTGCCATGTTAATCTGTGTAGGTGTACTCATAGACATACTCCATCATCAGCTGCTGTCACTCATGAAACAAAACATTATCACACTAGTGAGATCCAACAGGACTTCCATGTTGTTGTTGTTAGTTGCCAATAAATCAACTCCAACTGATGGTGACCTTATGAATAAGCATATGTATGCCAGACCTATATACAACAGAATTGTGAGATCCTGTGCCATGTTCATGATCTCATCTTTCACTACTGTATCAGACAATGTTCTGTTAATCCATAGGCTTTTCACTGGATGACTTTTAGAAGTCGATTGCCAGATCTTCTTAGTCTGCCTTAGTCTGGAAGCACCATTGAAGATCTTCCACCATGGATGACCCTGCCTGCATTTAATATATTGGTGACTTAGCTTCCAGCATCATAGAAGCACATAAACTACTACAGTATGACAACTGACAGATGGCTGGTGGACTTCCATGTTATACTATCATTATTCCTTTATCAATTACATATGAGGCATTTTCTTTTATTCAACTAGTTGGTTTGTGCATAAGTTGAAATCAGAGGCAAAGAAATGAGCAGACTACTAAAAACTCCTTTCACCCTTGATCTCTGGGAGATGTGAGAAATATTTGTTCTGCAAGAAAAATATCAACCAAAGAGATTGGAAACTTTCTTAGAAAATGTTTACAAAAATATGCATTTCAGCAGAACAGTGCAAACTAGCTGCTATTTATCTCATTTCACAAGTGAGGAAATGGGGCCCAGAAAAGTAGAAATCTGCCCTAGTTCAAATATGTATATATATATGTATATGTGTGTGTGTGTGTGTGTGTATGAGATAAGCTGAGATTTGAAGCTTTTGCTGTCAGATTCAAATATGTTCAAATATGTATGTGTGTGTGTGTGTGTGTGTGTATGAGATAAGCTGAGATTTGAAGCTTGTACTGTCAGATGGTAATACAATACTCTTTACACTCTGTCTTTGGAAGTGTTATTTACTATGAAATAAGCTTCTACTTTTAGGAATTTAGACCTATGACTCCAAGTTGGTAAGTGGGTATGTCCCTAACAAGACTGGACTTTCATAGTTAGCAATATCTTTCAAACTGAAGATTGGTTCAATTTAATTTTTCTCCAAGGTGGGGGTTGTGGGGATCAGGGAAAAATCCTTACTTGGACTCTTCAGCAGCTCAACCTTGCCCTGTTCAGATCTGGTTTTGTTGTCCTTGAAACTGTCATGTCACTTCTGTTTTTCTGCTTTCATTCTGTAGTTAGAATTCAAATGATTATTTTAGCAAGTGCAACTCTATTTTCTAAGAAAGTTTCTGATCTCTTTGGTTGATATTTTTCTTGCAGAACAAAGATGTCTCACTTCTCCCAGAGATCAAGGGTGAAAAGAGTTTTTGGTAGTCTGCTCATTTCTTTGCCTCTGATTCCAACTTATGCACAAACCGACTAGTTGAATAAAAGAAAATGCCTGAGTGGGGGTCTGCCAAGGAGTGAATTAAATTCACTCTCCTGAGGCCAGTGGAGACAACACATATTCCACAGCTGATAATACTTCAAGGCTGATATTCACAGCCAATCCAGTCAAATCAAAGCCTGAGATGTGCATAATCAATGAGGTGGCTCCACGTAAAATGGATGCAAATTGACAACCAGATTTCAAATCTTTTGGGAACATTAATCTCTTGGCAAAGTCTGGATTAAAAGAGAATTGTTAATCCATATTTCCCAACAACAGGTATACATACAGCTGAGATACTTTCACAGAAGTGGATGTGAGATGTTACTACTGGATAACCCCTGCTCTTCAGCAAACAACAATGAGTCATTTAGTGTAGTACTTCTGCACTGAACTTCATGATCCTTTCAGACTATTGAAGAATTAATGTACCTTCATAACACTTAACTTGCTACTCTTAGGGGCGTTTCATTATAGTTAGTGTATACAGAATCACCTGGAGGGCTTCTTAAAGCAAGATGGCTGGCCCTACCCCCAGAATATCTGATTCTGTAGATGCGGCATGGGACCAGGAGCTCTGGTGGTATAGTGCCTAAAGCATTTGACTGTTAACTAGAAGGCTGGTGGTTCAAACCCACAGCCACTCCTAGGAAGGAAGACTGGGCAAGACTCTATTTCTGTAGAGATACTGCCTCAGAAACCCAAGGAGGGGTCGCTATGAGTCAGAATCGACTCGATAGTAGTGAGGTGTTTTTTTTTTTTTTTTTTTTTTGGTGTAGGATTTTTTGGTTTTGATCTAAAAGTTCCTAGGGACTGGATCGAGGACCACTGATTTAGAGAAAGCCTAGGAACCCAAAGAATGGAACCCCCAATTGGCAAATCTGAGGTTAACATTCCTTAAGCTTCTCAGAAATC